>NW_027526214.1:125776270-126197447 GCF_048455015.1 Haemaphysalis longicornis | reverse complement strand
CGTGCCTGCTTGTAGTCGCCGTCGCCTCTCATCGGGTGCAACATCCGTGGTGCATTTAGCGGCCTTGACTGCCGCAAAGGCGCGAACCGCCCCTGTGAGGAGGAGGCGACGACTCCGCAAGTAGCGCTTCGGCCGACGGTGAGAAAAAAAATCCTCCGTCGCATGCCCCCGCGCGAGGGACACGTGTAAATGCAGAGTATTGGGGTCGTTTGCTTCTTCCTGACGAAGGCCTGGATCCGCTCCTCGACGTTGACGCTTGGCCCCGGCTTCTCGTTCACGAAGGTCAGCGTCGGCGGCACGCTTACGACGCTTGCGTTCGGCGTCGGCAGCGCGCCGCCTCGCCGCCTTGTCTTCTGCCGACGTCGACGAAGACGATGGTACGATGTCTTGTACTGGTTCCGCGACGCTGATGTTGGATTGCGTCGCGGTACTAGTTGAAGGTCTTGCTTCCATCGCTTATCAACTGCGACCGCCGACGAACGCAAGAGAAGAGAGCGCAGGAGTTGACTGGAGTGGAGCCCGCGCCAACCCGCTTTATAGGGGGTGGTTGTATTGCGGTAACGTTTAGTGTTTGGGGGGTTGGTGCTATCACGTGTACACCACGCAGCTATCACGCCGCTAGCACGCCTCTGAGTCGCCAACGCACGCCGCTGACGAGGTAGTTTGAATGAGTCAAGGATATAAGGCGCGTTCGTAGCCTTTGATTCTGTGTCGTTTTGTGGCGCAGTGGGTAGAGAGAGCACCATGTACCTTGCGTTCCGCCCGCAGTGTCATGGGATCGACACCAGGCGCCGGTAACTGTTATTTCTTTTTCTTTTTATAGTGTAGGGGGAGGCTGGCTGCTGCGGACGCCGACGCACGGGTGACATCGTCAGTTATACAAATGCTCTGCATTTAAAATTGCTCGCGCGGAGTCTGCCGGGGTGCTGGGGGGCGTCAAATCTGAGGGTCGGTGCTGTCTATGTGCCCTGTTTCCCGTCCACCTGAATTCGGAGTAACTACAAGACCTCTCGGACTTGCTTGGCATCACCGTTCACCTCATTTGCTCCCGATTCTTTCATGCGTTACCGGTAAAGACCGATGTCGCGTGGCAATGCCTTTAGCAGGACACGATTTGATTATCACAGCATACCGGTTGGGCGCCACGCATAGTCTGCCATGAAGTGAATAGAAAGAAGACGACGCAAGGCACGCGCAGCCTATGTCATCGACACGAGCTACGGCACCGAGCCTCTCGAGAACGGAGCACGAGCTGCGCCGGCCGCCGGCCAATCGGAAGCCTCCAGCAACAGCGGCCGGAGGCAGAAGGCAATCCCGGAGAGAAGAGAGACGCAGACGTGTGGAGAGTGACTGGGATGCGCGGCGGTCAGGCGACCGGACCCTTGCCGTGTCCCAAGAGGTCCTCCACAGGCCCAACCTCCACAACATCTCCTCCGCGAGGAAGTCGTCTCGCCGGACGTCGGTAGAGGACCACGACGCCCCAAGAGAGCTGCATCGGCTATTACGCGGCAGGAGCTCGGAGTGCGTTCTACTGCTGCGGCCGTGACACGTCGCCTGGACCTCGCAACACCAAAACACCACCGCGCTGCTTCTCGAAAGTGTGGGACAACCCTGTTCCAGCAGCGAACACGTATTGTGACCTTTTTCAATTCCTGACCTCGACTGTTTCCAGTTTGTTGAACACTTGCCCGTTTGCTCTGCCTCATTCTCGCTAGTTTCTTCCTTGTTGTCTAGCTTTATATTCTTCCCTATTATTCTTTAGTGTATCTCTGTCCGTTGTGTGATTTTGATTTGGGTTTCGGGTTATCATAAACTAGTCTCGTTTCCTCAGCTTCTTCTCTTTATTAGTTCGGCGGCAGTGCACAAGGAATGCCAGCCTAAACTACGCTTGCCACCTTTTGCAGGTGAGTAATTTAGTATCAAGTTATCTACCCCACTGGTCGTATTTGATTGCACTGCTGCCGAACTCACTGCGGTGTTGTCAGTTTTTGGATAGGGAAAGACGGCGCAAGGGGAGCCAGTAGCAAGGTTCCTGAAAAAGATGTTACAGACACGAAGGACATGCGTGAGCTATTATCGGCGTTTGACAAGTTCACACGTTATCTAAGGGCGGAATTTGATCAACTGAAAAAGTCTATTTCGTTCTGCACTGACGTCTGCAATGGCGTCAAGACGGCAACCGAAGAAATAAAAAAACTGAGATAAGAGATGAATGAGCTTGTCAAGCAAAACAGGGACCTAAAAGCTGAGAATGACAGGCTGGCGAACAAGTGCGAGGACCTAGAACGATACCAACGCCTTAATAATCTTGAGATCAAAGGCATGCCAACTGACGACGACCCACTCACCGTCATCCAGCATATAGGCAAGAGCGTTGGCATCAAAGTTGATAGCACGGAGATCGACACGTGTCACTGGGTGCCCACAAAGAACTCGGACGCACAAAACATTATTGTACTGTTCCTTCACCGCAGCAAGCGAGACAGCCTATTGACAAAATGCCGGAAGAACAGAGCAAACACCTCTGTTGTGGGCATTGAAGCAAAAAATGCGATCTATGTAAGCGAGCACCTGACTCAGGCAACTAAGGCTTTGCTTTCTGCGGCGATCAAAAAGAAAAAAAGAAGTGGGATGGAAATTTGTTTGAACGGCTTCTTTCCAAGTGCTAGCACGCAAAGACGAAAAAGCAAAAAGCGTCCAAATTTCGACCCAAGCTGACCTGGACAAAATCGCGTAAGTGTAAAAAAAAAACAACAAAAGAAAACAAAACGGGACTTCAACGGGATGATTGCTACGCTATTGGCGGTGAGCGCGAACACAGGCGGCGCTGCGAAGCGCGCCTCCGTGACGTCAGCTTAGGGATTCTCGCATTTGTCGTCTGCTTCACTCAGGATCGCTCTCCCTGCTGTTTCTTTGCGCTCGGTCAACGTCTGATGGTTGTCCGCACCAGAATTGGCGTGTGGGTAACTTTTTATCATAATAATACGCTTAAAATCGCATACACTAGCTCATGGTGTCAATTAAAGTATAGGTTTGGATACCGCTACGGGAGAAACATTGCCGGCGCCACCCCATTCCTTGCGGAGCGCGAAGAGTCGGAGCTAGGCGTCACCTTCACATGTAAGCATTCGAATAAAAGGAACAGTCAGCTGCTAATAACGGACAACAGCGAAAATGGAAGACCAAAACAAATTGTAGGCCTTCAGGGCTGTCGGCTTTGGCAGAAGGCATTACGATTCCCGGTAATCATATGTAAGGTAAAACTGTTTTTGCAACCTTGCCGAACGCTGGAACGCGTTTTGTCACATCACTTTACGTTGTCAAGGCATGAAAGTTTGCCGACATGCACTATAGACTGCAAAAACTGTAGGTTGAGTTCCAAATAACCCAGTGTGTATATACGTGCGTGCTCATTCTTTAACAGGCATCTAACCAGTATGGAGGTTTATTGAGCAAAACGAGTCACGTCTTCGTTAAATTTATAGTAACACATATATATTTGTTAAGATCTGGAGGAATATTTCGGAACATTTTGCACAGCCATATCTTCCCGATATTCGGATATGCGTTATAGGAAAACTGCACTCAAGAGGCGAAGGAGGAGTAAGGGGAGGAGGGGAAAACTTTGTTTACCAATTAAATCGATCTGGTTAGTGGGCCGGGTCCTCAGTCCAGGAGAAGAGAGTAATAGTAATTTTCTTCAAATCATAGAACGCCATCCCGAGCAGAATAGGATTTGTTCTTCGTGCCTGGAAAGGTTTAAAAGCAATAAAGAGCTACTTGGAATTCTTCTTCGGTTTCGAGTCTTGTAATATATGCAGGTATACTATTTATTACGTTAGTTAGCGAGTATATCATGCCTTCAACACCCTAATCATGTCATCATTGTTCGAGTTGAGAGTCAGTTCGTTATGATAACGATATAATTACGATAGAAATTCGGAGCACAAAAGCCGCCTTCGAGTACTGTGGACCACGTTGTTTAGGGCGCGATCGCGGTGGCGTAGCACAAACCTTCTCATTGTATTTGCATGTGAATAAACAAAGCACGCTGTGGATATGCACCTTCTTGCACGCAGCCGTAATGAAAGCCAATTTGTGAAGAAGGGAATGTATGCCAGACAAAATGAAGGAAATATCCACACGACCTTTGGGAGGCTCCCAAACATCCCGAAACCTCCTAATAAGAAGTTGGTGACGGCGCAGAAAAATTAATGCGTTGGGCAGAAAAAAAAGCAAGAAACATTAATCCGATACAAGACAACAACGAAAGAAACAGAAGAAAGCCGCTTTATTTCCTGCTCTGTGCGATGACCATGTAGAGGCCGCTGCTTGGTACGTAGTATTAGACGTTTGAGTCTTCATAGGAGCATATCAAAAATACTGCAGGGAAGCCTACGCATTTTGAACACTTATCGAGAAGCTCTGATCGCTGATCCTCGCGAATGAGCAAGAAAGGGCGAGTTACACACGATCTTCTGACCGATACTCTGAAGAAAGTTGTTCTCTATCTCTTCGTGTGTTGCAGACTTGTGGGAGATACAGCTTCAAATTATTCAGATGCGTCAGAAGCTGGAAAAATAACTGAGTCGCTAGAAATACGCTTTTTAACGCACTACAGCAACGAAGCGGGCGATTTCTAGCCCAGGCACTGTTGCCCCTCACAAGCGGAGTGTAGCAGACGACAGCGGCGCGAATCCCTAAGCCGACGTCAGAGCCAGGGGGTGCCACTCAAAGATCTCACCGCCAATAGCGATATGGCGACGAACTCGGACGTTAGTGGTAACTACTACAGCACCGACGAATTTAGTCGTGAATTCTGTAGTCCTGGAACTTCGTTATCAGTCATTCATATGAACATCGGAAGTATAAAAAACAAAACTGATGAACTTACCCTTTTTGTGGAATCCTTTAATGAGCGCTACGACATCCTCGCCTTTTCAGAGACTTGAATTACAAATCCTGATATTGCGCCACGTTTGAATGGCTATCGTTCTGAGCACGTATGTCGCAAAACCAAAAGAGGCGGTGGCCAAGACATTCAGTTCAAAGTAGAACTGACTTCATAATTTTTCCTTTATCTCAGCAAATATACACGGATTGTTTGGCTGTTCGGCTATCGAAACTATTAGTACTACTATTATACCGACCCCCGCAAGGGCGAAAACGCAACATTTTAGAATTTTTCGAGATGTTCTTGTCCTCTACAATATGTGAAAAGCATTCTTGTGTTGTCTTGGGTGACATTAATATTGATCTGTGTTGTAGTGACAACTATGCGAAAGAACCGTAATTATGTAATTATGATGCTGCAAATCTTATCCACGTGCCCACACGATTAACTACGCACAGTGCTACTTTACTAGACGTATGCGCGACGAACATGCGTCCATACGATTGTCGCAGTGGTGTGCTATCATGCGACCTGAGCGACCATTTACCAATATTTTTTACTACCTTCTTTTGCTACAAACAAACACGTAAATAACGAACGGGTATATTTTTGTCGAAAAATTACTAACGAAGCTCTAGGAATATTCCTACGCTCGATTGAATCGGCGGTCTGGAACCCGCAGTAATTGATGACATCGGGCCGTCCTAGATAAAGTCAATTGCACCGTTTATCTCCGAAGTTCTGGCATATATAATAAACCTTACCTTGAGCACTGGTGTCTTCCCAAAAAAGTTAAAAGTTGCAAAAGTCACTCCCATATTTAAGAGCGGTGATCCAGAAAATCCATCAAATTAGGGCCTATCTCCGTGCTAACAACGCTATCTAAAATTTTTGAGGGTGTTATTTTGGACAGACTCGTTTCTTTCTTTTACATACACGGTATAATAACAGACAGCCAATGCGGTTTTCGAAAAGGGCGTTCGACTGAGCAGGCGTTACTTCTTATCAAGAACACAATATTAGCTAACATGGAAAATCGAAAATACATGCTTGCACTGTTCTTAGACATTAAAAAAGCCTTTGACTCCATACAGTATGACCTGCTGCTTAATAAGTTGTTCATTTATGGTGTACGTGGAATTGCCCTAGATCTTATTAAGTCCTATTTGCAACACCGTTACTGTGAATGTTGATGGTACAATGTCTTCAAAATTGATGTTGAAACAGGGTGTCCCACAGGGCTCGATTTTAGGACCGTTCCTCTTTCTTGCATATATAAATGATATTGTTTCGATACCCCATTCCCGACAACTCATACTGTATGCAGATGAAACTAATATCTTTTTTACGTCTAATAATTTTACGTCACTTGAAAGCAGCGTTAACGATTACATGTGACGCCTGTCAAACTGGCTGAAAATAACAGGTTACAATTGAATACCAAAAAACTACGTAATCATATTTCGCCCTATAAATAAAGAGTTATGCACCACTTTTAAAGTTTTGTTCAATAACCAGCTCCTTCAAAGGGTTAGAGAGCAAAAGTTCCTTGGCGTTTGGTTTCAGGAGGAATTATCATGGACAGCACACGTTGAACACATATGGATAGAATTGGCTCGAACTGTTGGCACTCTGTACAAGTTAACAACATTAATTCCGCTTTGGCTAAAAAAACTTCTTTACCGGTCTTTGTTCTATTCGAAGCTCTGTTATGGATTATTAGTCTGGGGAACAACGACGTCCGGCAATTATAGTAAAATAATTGTGGTGCAGCAGAAAGTGCTTAGATGTTTTGAAAACCATCGCGGTAACTACCAGAGTCTGCCGACATCTCCCCTGTTTTTGAAACACGATATATTAGAAGCAGACCAGCTTTACTATTTCAAGCTGCTTCAGTAAATACAACAAAATAACCTTTATAGGCCGGGCATAGATCACGATTCAGGTTATTCAATACGACAAAAAAAGAGGAGAATGCCGAAAACCAGGACAAATTATGGCAAACACACAACTGGATCTCGAACACTTTTTATGCTTAATAAATTAAATGGTAAAATAGATTTCACGCGTTCGGGACAGCACATTAAACAGCACATTAAAAATGTATTGCAGTCACTGGGTCTCCACTATACCAATTGATATTGCCTGCCATTTTTTGTTCATCTAGCTTAAATGTTCTGGTTTGTTTGTCTTGCTTTCTTTATTTTTGGGAATGGCTTTACCGTGCTTAGTGAAACATTATACACATGTGTATAATGTGTACACTGTGTCATGAGAAATGCATGTCCTATTGGTGTAACAATTTGATCAGTTGTAAGCGTTATTTTTTTGTTGGTATCGGTTGCACCACCTGCTCTATATTATGCTGTGAACTTGCTGGTATATATTGTGAATGTAGTTATTTTCTTGGTGTTCTTTTACTAGACAAGTTGCTTTAGATTTTTTTGGCAAACTTGCTCTGTACAGATACCCAAACTGTCTATATCTTTTGCGTAAAATGTACATGCAACACTGTTGAACTGCAGAGGGACAGAGTCCTCGTCAGGCGATTTATCCTTTAGTCTCTGCCTGTTTAGCACACTATGTATTTTGGTTTCTTCGAATAAAGGATTGATTGATTGATTGATTGATTGATTGATTGATTGATTGATTGATTGATTGATTGATTATTGCCCACGGAACCTGACATAGTCCCTCCAATGCGTTTAGGCGCAATACGATCTCGCCATGCAAGCTCCGAAGCCTCTCGACGTCCGAAGCTCCTCGACGTCTTCAGTGCAGTTATGGTGAGGAGGGCAGCAACATGGTCCGCCGTCAGTAGGTCTCTGCAGCCAAAACAGTCCTTGAGGATCTTGACTCCGGCATCATAGCCAACCCCCGCGAGCTTGATGCCCTCAATCGCGGTCTTAGCGGGGCCGGTCATGTACGAGCGGAGGTACTCTGATTTTCGATTTTCGTCAAATGTTGGCTTTTATTGATGGTGGCATCGAATTAGTCTTAGAATCGATCCTGTCAGTCTAGACGGTCTCCAGAAAATGGCGCAATCTGCAGCTTGGGAAGGGCGACGCGGTGAACTGGAAGGGCAGGATGGGCCGTGGATTCGATCACCATTCGACCATGCGGTGGCTCACCGGCATCAGAGCTCGAGGAACCGGCGACGATCGGGTGGTGTCCACGCGGACCCGGACTTGGCAAACGCTGTCCTCGTAGTCAAATGCTGTGGCGTAGCCGGCTTGAAAGGCCTCGTCCGTGAGTTCAGCCTGGCTATTGGCGTCCAGGGTTCGCAGCTCGGTCTGTTTCTCGGCAAGGAGGTGACCCTGAATTCGGTGCTCGGAGGCAGGGGGATCGTCGAGTAGAGCGTCAAGCGCGGCGATCGTCTCCGTGACGACGGCGCACAGGCACCCCCGAAGTCGGCGTTCATGCTCCGTAAGAGAAGGAACCGGGAGCCTGGACGCGTTTTCGGCACCAGCGTATGGCGGATCATGACCACCACGAGAACCGGACCCAGACGTCTGCTTCTCGTGACTCTCGAGCCCGAGCACGCGAGCACCGTCGATCTTCTTCTTTCATCGATTGTGCCGAAAAGGGCAGGGGCCTGCCTTCGCTCCTGTCACCCGCCCATTCCACATTCATCCCCCTCACTTGTGCACGGAATTTTCTGGCGTCCCAGCCACCCCAGCAATAGTTGCGATTACGTGTAACCGTGCGTGGCGCTTCGAAACTGCGGAAAGTTTACTGGAGGCCTGGTAGCAATGAACAGCCAATGGCTTTAAAATATCAAGAATTGACGGGGGGGTGGAGGCTGCAACGTACCTTTTATCGCGTCGGTCTTCGCGGCAGTGGCGATGAGTGACGTAGCCATAGACAGCGCCAGCAGGGCTGTCCGCGAAGCCGCCATCCACCGGGGCATGGTTGATACCTGCACGTGGTTTCATAAGAGCGCACACGGTTAGTGTCTGAAGCCTGAGTACATTCACTGAATTGAGCTGAGCGAATGGCGCGTTGTTATGGAATCGGTGCCCTTCCACCCTGAAGCAGCGATGCTGGGCGCTGCCCAAGGAGTGCTTGGAAGAAATCGTTTGTCATTTGGGATTGATGTTAGGTTTTCTTGGCTGTCAAGGCCAAACAGCGCCAGTGGTTTATATGAGCACAAATATGTGACAGTACATATTGAAAAACTGCATGAAAAGGGCGCAAGATCGTTGAAACTGGTTAATAGGGCGAGTTAAAAACAAATCTCATTGTGAAATGAACAGGTGCCCCAGGCAGGCCGGCCGCTTGGCGTGGGTTCATGCATGATGCGAAATGTATTTCAATCTATGAAGTCTGAAATCACTGAAATCCAGACTGCTATAAATGGGAACGGAAATGATTTCAAAATTCTGGCTGCCCGGATTAAAGATACTGAAAACCAATCCCGGCGAAACAATCTTGTTTTGCACAGAGTTAATGGTGAACAAAACGAAATGTGGCTGCGTTGTGAAGAGTCTAAGGGATATTTGTGGTCGCCTTCTTAATGTGAACATCCAGCCCCAAGGAATTGAGCGTGCCCATTGCGCTGGGCCTTTCCAAATCGATAGATGCAGGCCTATAACTGAAATTTTCGAACTCTAAAGAAAATTATAAAGTATTGAGCCTAGCCAACACATTTAAAGGCTCTGGCTATAGCGTCGCTGAAGATTTGCTAGGTAGCCCTCGTTTTGCGCAAAAACGCCTGATTGAGCTTGGTAACGCACAAAACCTTTCGTTTAAGTTGCGCCATGAAGATATAGTCACGAATACAAAACCTACGTATTCCACCCCTCAGGTGGCTGAGCGAAGCTGATAGAAATGCCCTAAACAAAGCGTCGAATAACTGCACCCAATCGACGTCCTTTCTGCTTGCTCATGTGCCCAGGCGTGCCTCTTGATGCATGCTCATCTAACAAAGAGTGGTTAAATTCGTCCGTAAATTGACAGCGAAATTCTACCGCTTATCACCAACTTCGACATATTTCGAAAAAGCAGACCTGCACCTCCCGTGGCGGCGGTGTACTTATCACCACTTCCCGTAATCTACGCTGCTGGCCCGTGAAAATATCCTCTGAATTGGAAATGAGCTGGCTCAGTCGCAATGTTGCTCGCCCGCGTGTCCCCATCGGGGTTCGCCATCGGGCCCCAAACAGTGACAGCTCTTTCACGCTGCTACTTCATGACGCCTCAAGCGCAATAACAGCGCAGTTCTTCTTTTCAGAGACTTTACTTCCCTTCCGTGGACTGGTCCTATCTTTCTTCCACGTTATCAAAAAAATACGGCCGCTAGCGAATTCGTTAATGTAAGCCTAACGTTTGGTTCGTCCCAACTGGTCACACAAGCAACCCTTATCACTGATCTTCCGCCGAACATTCTCAATATCCTTTTAACTGCTCGTGCTGAAAACTTTTCCACGCTCGCCTACCTGCATGGCCTTAGCGTCCACCGGGCTTTACAAGCAACATTTAGTTGCTAGTCAATCAAAAGTAGGAAAACGAAAAAGATTCCCACACTCATATCACAAAGGTGGTTGCGACGGTATAAACGAGTCTCTAAAACCTTTTTTGATAGCTTTTCCTCGGGTTTCTCACAACACTCTCTTGAATCGAAGTGGTTGCTATATAAGGGATAATTACAGCGCCTATAAATATTCCGAGCACCACACTAATTGATTGATTGATTGATTGATTGATTGTACGGTTTCACAGGCCGACGCAACAAGGCGCGCCGTAGTGGAGGGTTCCGGATTAATTTTGACCACCTGGGGATCTTTAACGTGCGCCGTAATTGCGTACACACGGGCGTTTTTGCTTTTCTCCTCCACCACTAAAGCGGCCGCCGCGGCCGGGAATCGGACCCGCGTCCTGGTGATCAGCAGCACAACGCCTTAGCCACCGCGGCGGGTACCGAGCATCACAGTAACATAGTGAGCGGGGTTCCCTTGGTTTAATGCACCACTAAAGCGTTTAAATAATAAGAAGCGTTTGCTCCCACAAAACAGACTGAAGCGCAGCCAAAAAGTTTTTACAGCTTAATGCAACAGACGAAACGTGAATTTTTTCAGCATCTCCTCCTCTACCTTCTATGTTTCCAAGTGACCCTAAGCACTTTTGGAAAATTATCAATCCATATCAATCTAACGCCATATCTCTTTGCAGTTCCTGGCTCTCCAGCTCCTGACTCTGAAGTCCCGGATATCCTGAACGCTGGTTTTGGCGGAATTTTTACTAAGGAACCTTATGGGCCGGCTTTTGCGTGTCCAGCTATGGACCCTATCATTATTAAACCATACAGAGTAGTACAGGAGATTGAGTACTAAAAACATTTATGGTTTATTGGTGTTGACGGGATTAAAGCTAAGGTATTCAAAAACACTAAACATATTTCACCGTTAAATGTTGCCAGGTTCTTCCAGGTATAGCACTCCGTACGTCTGTCTCTCTCAGCCCAAGCAACGCAGGTACGGAGTGCTGCCTGCTTCGGAAGTAACCATCATCCCGCATACCAGAGAGGCTAAACCAGGTAGGTTCAGCCATGCTGGGTAGGCTCGTTGGTAGTAAAACAGCAGCCAAGCACCAGAAAAGGATCTGGCCACCCTGTTGCGGTAGTTCGCCGACACCTCCTATGACTTCCCAAAGCAAAATTCGGCCCCCAGCACATGTAGAGCACGGCGGCGGTTGGGCCGGCGCTACAGCAGAGGGTTCTAAGAATCTCTGGATCCGGACAGGCCGCCTTTGGAAATGGATCCCTGTCTAGCGAGGGAAGCTTAGCGATGAGGAACTCGGATATTATAGGGTTAAGCGTAGAATGACGGGATGAGGGTTCATGGAGCTGGCTAGGGGGCATATTTTGGGCTTTGGAGGACTCCATGAAAAGAACGACCACGAAGTGCAATTTTTATTCCATAAGAATTAGCGGGTAACGTGCAAAATCATCTAACATCAATACGGTACGCATTTGGGCTGGTTGGTTCATGATTACGAGTGAAAAAACAGCGCTAAAAAGACAGGACAAGAAAGGACACAGGACCACGGCGCTGACTAACAACCAAAACTCGTAATCATCTAACATGTCCACACCCGGATCATGGGATTCCTAGATTTAAATAACTTTTTCAATTCCGCGCAGCATGGGTTTCGCAGACGTTTCTCGTGCGAGACTCAACTGGCCATGTCGCACGACTTGCATATTAACTTGGATTCCAGTGTGCAGACTGACGCCATCTTTCTGGACTTCGCGAAAGAATTCGATAAAGTACCCCGTAAACGCCTTCCGTTGCAACTTTCCCGGTTAATCGTACACCCCTACGTCCTAAAGTGGATCCGTAAATTTTCAAGCAACCACACTCAAGCTATCTTTGTTACAATGCTACCTCTACTTCCCTTCCGTTAACACCCGGTGTCCGGCAAGGGTCAGTACTGGGTCCGCTTTCGTTTCTGATATTTATCAACGGTCCCCCAACTCACGTATCCTGTAAAATCTGATTGTTTGCCGGTGATTGTGTTATTTACCACACTGTTTTAACGGGCAATTAGCTCTACAAAGTGATCTTAACAATGTAAAACAACAGTGCGAAGATTGGCTAATGGAACGTAGCCCCCACAGATGCAAAGCCTTCTCTTTCACCCGCCGCCGCTCCACACTTCTTGTAGGTGTGGACCATCCGCGTCCATGCGCATAACATTTACAATCGCAAAAAATCACACATGCGCCGGCAGGATTCGAGCCTGTGCCTGGTAGACCAGACAGAGTTAGTGTCAGTCGTGTTACCCAGTTAGTACCCGAGAGTCAAACGGCTTACTCCCTCGCCTGTAATGGTGCCTAGTGCCTTAGGACCTCCCAATGTCCGTCCGCGTCGATCTGCGCGCACACCACCATGAAGCGGAAATCAAACGAAATTCGATTTGAGTCGTGAGTTGCAGTTTCATTTAGGGAATAAACAAGGTGCCACTCGGGGCGCAACTTGGATGTCAATTCGAGTCCACGTGCTCCGCACCCTCGCCATCATCCACGGAGTGGAGATGCTGCCATTTTTTTACCTTATGCTATCAGTAACGTTCTAGTTGAAACAGTTAGTTCATTTAAATGTCTGGGAGTCACATCCTGCAACGATCGTTCATGGGGTTTGCATATCACGAACATGAGATCATCGGCGAATAAAACATTGGGATTCTTGCGACGTCATCTACGTAACGCATCTAGAAATGTAAAATTTTTAGCTTAAGAACTAAACTGGAATACGCTTCCCCAATCTAGAGCCCGCAACAAGCCTATCTTCAAGACGACCTTGAGTCTCTTCATAATCGTGCCGCTAGGTTTATCCATAGTTCGTACTCCCATGACGACACCGTATCTTCACTGAAGGCAGAAATTGAAATACCCCTCCTTTTCTTTCGCCGCCATATCGCCTCTTTATTCCATAAGTTTTTTCCCAGCTCGATGCGCATTCCAGTTTATTTTGTTCCCCCAGCGCACATCTCTCAACGCACTGGTCATCCCCTTCAAGTGACACGCCCACGTGCTTGCACCGTCACTTCTTCATCATCATTTTTTCCTCGCACAGCAGCTGCCTGGAATGGCCTTTCAGGCGAAATTCCTGCCATTGCTTGTACTTCCACATTCACAAACAGTATCACTAATCACCTTTCACCGTAGGACAAGCGATTGTTTTCTTATGTAATACCCCGCAACGGTTCTTTAAGGAAATGAAAAAAAAGGATACTTCAGTCTTAACGACAGAGGCGCAGCCGTTGTGATCAACCTAAATAAGCGTTACAGACGCTTCTGCGCCAACAACTAGCTACGATGATAAAGCCGTATGCATTGTTGACGAGGGCGTGGAATCAGTCATGAAGAAAGGAACAGCACAGTCTACGAATGTGGTGGGTGACTTTAACGAAAAGTTTGGTAAGAAGCAAATCGGGGAGAGGTCAGTGGCGGTGAGTATATAAGACTACTGCGCAGTATCTGTTTCGCTTTGGCCGGGTGGCTGAATCGAGTCACAGACAGACAGACAGACAGACAGACAGACAGACAGGCAGACAGGCAGACGGACAGACAGACAGACAGACAGACAGACAGACAGACAGACAGACAGGCCAAAATTTCCGCGCTTAAGTAGCCCAAGCAAGACTATCGTTTTTAAAAGAAACGTCTTTATCGTTCCGCTAAACTTTCTCAGGCCAATGCAAAGTGGGCTGCCTACAAAGCAGCTTCTGACAGCTATGTGACAGCTCTTAAAGATGCTAAAGAACATTTCGTGTCGAATGTATTACCATCCATGCTAAAATCAAATGTGAAACAATTATGACACACTATTCACCCGACGTTTAATGATTCCATCTCCCTCGTAGACATGTCTGGTGATTATGTTTGTGAAGGGGAATGTGCTGGTGTCCTTAGTGAAACATTTGTAAACAATTTTTACCATAAATCCAACAGCCCTTTGCCACACCTACCTTAGTGCAATTATGTCCCAATGCCTCCAGTGACCATGGACGCTCCCGGTATTGCCGCCCTTACAAACAATTTGAAGTTTCATTGCTGACCGGGTTATGACAGTGTTGACGTTAAATTTTTGAAAACTGCAACTGCGATAAGCTCAATCATATTGGCAAAAACGTTTCACCAAACACTCGCTCAGTCTACGATGGGAAATCCTGGATGGAAATGAAAAATCGGGAAGGTGGTTCCTATCTATAAATCCGGAAATAAATGTTCTCCTTCTACCTATCGCCCTATTTCCCTCACTAGCACCTGCTGCCAGCTTCTAGATCATATCATATTCACAAACCTCGTAAACTTCCTTCAGTTAAACTCATTTTTCACTCCAGCGCAACACGGGTTTCGTAAAACATACTCCTGCGAAACACAGCTGATATCCTTCACTGAAAAATTGCATATTATCATGGACAGCTCATCTCAAGCTGACAGCATTTATTTGGATTTCTCTAAAGCATTCGATAAGCTCTGCAATCAACTTCTGCATCACAAGCTAACTAACCAAAACCTTGATAAAACGTGTTTGAATCTTTGAATCTTTTCTGACCCGCCACACTCAATTTGTTCATGCTAAAGAGCGCACTTCAGCGAAGTGCGCTCTGGGATCCCGCAAGAATCTGTCATTGGGCCCCTCCTATTTCTTATCTAAATTAATGACCTGTCTTCCAGTGTATGCTCTAATATTCATTTGTTTGCAGACGAGTGTGTGATCTTTCGTGAGATTAATTGTAGTGATGACACCAGAATCCTTCAGTCCGATCTAACCACTGTTTCTAACTGGTGCCAAACTTGGCCGATGGAAGTAAACATTAACAAATGTAAGCTTATCCATGTATCCCGAAACCCTAGGCATCGTTCAACTTCACTTTAAAACCAGTTACATGATATAAGTACCTTAGAGGTCACAACAACTAACCTCAGCTGGTCAACACATATCAGCAACCCTAAGATCATGATAGGGTTATTTGCGGGGTAAGTTTTATAGAGCCCCATCGTCACTAAAATTATCGCTTTTCAAATCCTTTATACGCCCCAGGTTAGAGTACGCAGCATCGGTATGGCATTCAAGCCATGAAAATCTAATTGCATCTCTCGAGCTTGTTCACAATAATTCCGTTCGTTTTATCATAGCAAACTATAACCGTACTGCCAGCATATCTTCAATGAAAAGCAGCCTTTCCCTTCCCTCTTTATCACCACGCAGGAAACTTTTCGGTTAATTGTGCTCGACAAAATATATCATCATTCTATCCTGCGCAGCGAACTGTTACCCCAACCACTATTTCTCATCACCTTGATCACCGTCACAAGGTGGGCGTTAACAAAATCTGCTACTCAGTCATTCTTGCCACGCTCATCCCGAGAATGGAACTAACTTCCAGCGGAAATTGCCGCTATCACTGATAACCAATTGTTCCGAGATGCCCTAGCCAGTACTGTGTATGCACGAAATATCTGGTGTTTTATCTTTGCTTATGTGACCACATTGTTGCGATAATACTAATTTTCGTCTTTTCATTTCTTTTTTATGCACACATCGTTATGTAATTATGCTACTTCATTTTATACCTTTTTTGTACCACTCCCCTCTGTAATGCCCTTGGCCCTAAGGGTATAACAAATAATAAATAAAAAACAAACCAGGACCTCAAGAATTATTCACTTATCAGCCTACTCTCAGTTGTTTACAAGACGTTTTCCAAAGGTATATTTAACCGCATTAGAGACAGCCTGAATTCACAACAACCCAACAACAACCCAGACACCTGGGCGACGAAACTGTCATGAACCCTATGGTGGCCGGACATCGGTGCCCAGGTGTCCTGCTGCAGACGGCTGGCTTTGGTGGTCTTCATAGCGGTGGCCGAGTCGTGGCTGCAAACGATCAAGTGCAGCGGAAACGGTGAGGCTGGCGCCCCTGAGAGCAAAAATCCCGTGGTCTTACCACATGTACACAGAGTGGCGCACAGGACAAATGTAGCCAGTAGGCACGGAGTGCCAGTAAGGTTTTCGGCTCCTCGCAAGTTGGCTAGCTTGTGCCCCAAGATCCTCAAAGGATCAAAGAAGTCCACATCATGCCTAAAGAAGCATACTGCAGAGTTTGCGCGATGCGCTACTGGGGTTGTATACTCTGTACCACTCATTTGCGGGAAGGTATACGTAGGCCAGACCGGCAGTTGTGTCAATGATTTCTACAGTGAACATCAGCTTTCAATGAAAAACAAGACAGAGTGGCATCTTCACACCATTGCCTCCCCTCTAAACTCAAGGCATGTCAGCCGCTGTTGAATGAAGCAAAAGTGGTGACACAAGCCGGGAACGAGTCGCTCGCGAGTTTATAGAATCCTTTTGTATCGGCAAAAACCATGAAAATTGTGTGAGCGAGCGATCCATTACGTTTTACGGAAACGAGTTTTAATTATTGAACAGTATGGGGCATCGATAAGAAAAAAGAAAAAAAAACTTGGTGCCTTTTCACACTGTCAAGAAGGATTACATGAGGAGCTGGACGCAGTACACATAATGCACGAAGCAAAACACGTTTGTTCGTAATTTGCGGTCGAGCAACTTGTACTTCGCCCAATAAAAATTTGAAGGACTCGAGATTTATTTTAGTGCACAAGCATGGAGCTGTCTGTTTCCCTCCCGCGTCGTAGGCATCTTACTGTCTGCGTAACACACCAACCTAATCAATCAATCAATCAGAATTCCACCCCCAACAAGATCACGCATAAACCGGCGCATGCCTAGGCGTGACATAAATGGACGAAAATGCAGTGGGGAAAGCCCTTCATGCTGAAAAAGAATTATGGGCTCACGTCGGCGTTCAAAGCGGAAAAGGGGCTCTGGTAACGCCTGATAAGGGCGCGACCGACGTTATTTCCGATTGCGCGGCGTCTGAAAGATGCAACCGTGGTGGCGAGGGGAATAACACTTGTTAAAGCGGTCTTGGCGGTGGCGAGGAGGAGCGCCGTAGCGGCGCCGAGTAAATTGGCTCTACCGGAATGAAAACTGGGGACATATGCTGCTTCGCAGTAAAAAATGGCTACTTTGTGCGCATGGGCAGTAAATGGTATATACACATGCTAATCTTTTCAATTAAGCTAGCTGTGAGTCTGCGCCCGTCCTGTCCCCTTTGTACAAGTCCTGTCTTTGACGCGCAGTTTTAGATGCGAAGCATCTCATGCTGTGTCCCTCCCTCCCTCGTTGTCGTTGTTGTCCGCCGTCCACACTCCACTGCGCATGCGCGTCTCTTCAGCCTCGCAAGCGTTCGGGCTGACGTCAGCGCAGTCACTATAAAAAGAAATAATTAGGCGGCGCCCGGTTTCGATCGCACGACTCTCTGGCCGCAACGGGAGGCACGTGGCGCTCTTCCCACTGCGCTACCAACCGAAACGGGAGCTCGTGCTACGAACGCGCCTTATGTCCTTCACTCGTTCAAACTACGTCAAGAAGCTACTGATACAACGAAGGCACGCGAAGCTGAACGTCAGCGGAAACGACCAACTGAAAACTAATGGGAACTTCAGTCGACCCCACGGCTGTTTGGTATACTATCCTACGGGAAGATGGTGTAATTTTTTCAAATCTTAAAATGCTGTGCCAACTAGTCCAACAACATGGGCATACATATCAATAAACGTCTAGCCGAGCAGGCGACTGACTAGCTGCGCGGGCGCCAGCTTTTTCAGGGGGCATCCCGGAAGCAGGACTAAGTAACAGGTGCAGTGAAAATGCTGCAGGGGTAAGCGGTATTGGCGTAGGTCAACTGTATAGCGCAAAGGGAAAGTCCCGAACTTAGCATACAGGGCGCACAGAAGCTTAGAAAGGGGCGTGAGATAGCAATGCAGGCGAGCGAAGAAAGAAGCGACGGTCGCCTTGTGACCGATGCTTACCCGAAACCTAGGAAAGAAAACCGAAAGGAAAACGGACGAGTGGCTAAGATTAACTATACACAAACATTGATGGGGGCAGAGCACGGAAAAATGGTTAGAGGTTCACAGTCAACTAGAAAAAGAAAAAGAAACGAAGTGTATGCCTTTGCAGAATTTTTTCTTCCAGATTTATTTGATTGGTTGAATTGTGGGGTTTAACGTACCGACGCAACGCAGGCGGTGAGGCGCGCAGTAGTGGAGGGCTCCGAATTAATTTTGACCACCTGGGAATCTTTAACGCGCACCGAAATCTCGTACACACGGGCGTTTTTGCTTGTCGCCTCCATCAGAAAAGCAGCCGCCGTTCTTCGAGATTTTGGAGAGCCACCAGTAAGGCATCAGTACATATGGCAAGGCGAGAGTAAGTACTAGAAAAAAGGCAGGGGTCGGCGTGCTTATTCAACAGGGAACCAATTAGAATAACTGCGAGCAACATTTGTGGGTTAAGGGAACGATAGCGGGAAGAGAAACGCTTTGGGACTCGCCTATTTCTTGTCAGGGTTAGAGACAATTAAGAATAAAAACTGGTAAGCTGCATTAAGCGGGACCACGGAATCAGATCTTACTCCGTGAGCGGGACCTCGATCAGTGAACACAATCGGGAGGGGTGATCTAGTGGGAGACATGAGTGACCACATTGTAGACCAGGACGGATACTCAGACCGCACTGGTAAGCTCGTACTAGATGTGTCTGAAGGACGTATTCTTATTGTCTGAAGGACGTAAACAGTACGTCTCGAGGACGTAAAAACGAAAGAACAAATATGAGGGACAAATTACTTGGCAACGAGGGAAAAAGCAGTCCGGTATAGGTTAGAACATCCGTTAGCTTTCCCGCGTGCGTTCACAATGTCAACTTTCACATTGTGAACTTTCGTGTGGACTTTCACAAGACAACGCAAATTTTGCGCTTGTCTTGCCAATGTCCGCTGTGTATTTTTCGTCTTGAGCAAGCAGCCAGCGCAGTCCAACACGAATCATTGCAAACTTGCAGTGTCCGTCATCGAGGGCGCAACTAAACCCTTTTCGTCCTCCCAATGTACGTCCGTTGCCTGCGCAGCGAGGGATCAGTACTTTACCCAGTATGTTCCCGCGATTCCGGCTTCTGGACGTCATGGCGTGCGCCATGTCAGCAGCCTCCAGGGAGGCCGGGCAGCGTGGCCAAAAGAGGGTTTGTGCGTGATAGTAAAGCATGTTGCTGGGATAGTTGGTGCTTATTCAACAGGGAACCAATTGCGACCTTGTTGGCATGGATTGTGTGCACGTTTACCATCCATCGGGCCGCGGAAAGGTACGGCCGCCCTAGCGGCTCGGTATGCGTCCCAAAGACGACATGGGCGGACTCCGATTGCGCCACCTGGAAAGCGCAATCACCTTCGCGCTACGGAGCGCCTTGTTGGCTACGCGTTCCAGTTGGCTGCATATGGTACTTCGAGAAACCACGTGAAACCCCGCCGCTGCCATTACACGGACAGAAGCTTCTGTCGGTGCGATTACACGGACATCAACTCAGAAAAACTGGACTCACAATCCCGGCTTGACCGCAGCTCCCGTGTTGGTGCCTTGCTTGCACAGTGGAAGCTTACCTGTGACCACTCTTATCTCGCGAGCCTCCCGGAGCAAGCTGATAGAGATGCACTGCACTGAAGAGGCCGCCACGTGGAAGCCATGTGGAGTGTGCGAATTCATACCTTAATCGTGCGCATCTCATTTGTTTCGGAACTTCTATGCAAGGGACCTGCACAGCAACCCAGGAAAAAGTACAAAAAAACGACAACTTTCCTCAAAAAGAGACTAAAGGAATAACGTGTAGCGTCCACTGACGTCGCTAAGAGGTTGACAAATACCGACCGTATGCCGCAACAAGGTGCGCATCAATCGATTAACCTGATCTCTCAAATGGCGTATTCGGTTGGGCGTTTACGAGCGCACTGGAGTGCTCTGAAAAGCGGCCGCGCCTTCGGTTGGTAGAATTCGAGCGCGCGAACTACCTTCGGTTAGTTCTTTCGGAGCGTTAGCGTCCGACCCGGAGCGCTCCCGACCGCTCTGACTTCGAAGTGAGAGCGCGGCGCGATCTTGCCGGGAGGACGGGTCACGTGACACAAAACGGCGCGGTTTACCACGGCCAAACTGAAGGAGCGGCGGGCGCGGCCGGCCGTGGGTTTACCCGGGGGCTTCCCGCGCTGGCTGCACGGTGGCGATACAGGCGCGCTGCTTCGAGATTGCCGATGCATTCGACTGGTACGCTGCCTCTCGCGCTCTGATTGCGAGCCGCCTTGGCATCTGGAGAATCTGAGTCAGAGGACCGGAGCGGCCAACCGAATACGCCAAAAAAGAAAATGGGAATGATGTGGGAGGGACAGGCGCACCCTGAACCTTCCTAAGCTGGTTGTCCACAACCCATCTCGTAAGATGACTGTCAAAGTGCGGTGAAACTTCGGCACATTTATTCGAGGACAAGAAAGGGCCTGAAAATAAAACATTACAAACTCTTGTGCGGGCAACGATAGACAGCCTAAGACTTTGCCGTTTGTGCGCGAATTCTCCGGGCTCTTTCGGCACAATACTTCGAAATATCTTGGTGATTGCCTAAGGGTACTTTGAGATAAGCCGCCTGCTCAGCTGACCGCGCCAATCTGTAGAAGATATGTGGGGGTTCCTTCACCCACTCGCCGTACCATAGTCCGACAAACTTTTTTGTTTTGCTGGGCTACCTGTCATATCGCAGTAAAGGCAACATTATAGGCGTGAACCATTACTTTCACCTCCCAAGATTCGAGGCGAAATCCTTGCAGCGGAGAACTGGATGATTTTGGCTCAAGGTAAAGCGACGACAGGAGTGACGACGACAGGGCGCAGCCTGCCGCACTAATAATGCACTCACACGCACAGGAGGGGTCAGCTGATGCCTTACCATGATGCCTTACAGAGGTGGAAGACCGTTTTCACTTCGTCTAGAGTTGGTTTTCCCATTCCTACGTGTTCCAGCATTTTGAAAAGGAAAAAGACGTCATGACAGAACTTGTCGAACGCCTTCTCGAAATCTACCTGCAACATAGCAAGCTTTCTGAAATCCGTATCACGCGGTTCCAAGACACTGCGTGCCATGTGTATGTTAGTAAATGTTCTTCTTCGCCTGATACCGAATGTTTAATGAGACCCAAAATAAGTCTTCATGATAGACTGGGGCCTCTTACCTCTTACACTGGAACTTCCTGACAGACTGGGGCCTCTTTCGGTTGGACATTACGTGATCAGGAATCACTTCTGGCGTTTTCACCTCCTCAGCCGTGACCAACGAATTTCGAAGCTCTCTTTCTTTCGTTTTTCTTTCTTTCTTTCTCTATGTATTTATTTATTTAAGCTTGACTTCTGTTCAACGCTCCAATGCTACCTTTTCCACATCTTGTTTCAAACTCCCCCAACTGTGAAGGAAAGTTTGACATCCGCCTAAATGCAGCCATACAACTACAAAGGAAAGCTATACAGCTTTCTCGGAAACTTCGCAGTCGAAGAAAAATTCGTCCTGGTCCTGGATTCTAACCCGGGACCACTGCTTAGCCGGAGCAGTCGCTCTACCAACTGAGCTTACCAGGAGGCTAGTCGTTAGTAGCGCGAAAGCGAATTGATCAACAACTCGAAGTGAAGGACAGGTGTTAATCGACTAGATTTAGCGGAAATCCCCAAGGTTGAGTAAGTTTCTCTGGAGGAAAGTTTGACATCCACCTAAATGCAGCCATACGGCTACAAAGGAAAGCTATACAGCTTTGTCGGAAACTTCGCAGTTGAAGAAACATTCGTGCGGGTCCAGTTAGTAGAATGACTGCTCCGGTTAAGCAGTGGTCCCGGGTTCGAATCCTGGGCCAGAACGAATTTTTCTTCAACTGTGAAGTTTCCGACAAAGCTGTATAGCTTTCCTTTGTAGCCGTATGGCTGCATTTAGGTGGATGTCAAACTTTCCTTTTGAGAAACTTACTCCACTTTGGGAATTTCCTCTAAATACGGTCGATTAAACTCCCCCAACGCTCGATACGATTGCTCTGCGCGGTCTTTTCTAAATCGCCATTCTTCCTTGCCACCAAGTCGAGAAACTTGTTGTCATGCAGTAGTTTACCGTTCAAATTCCATAGTTCTCGATTGAATTTAACGCGGCATTGCCTTCATAAATAGTTGGTGTTGTGTATTGTAGTCAGTCTTGTTGTAGTAAGTCCTAGTTAAAGTAATTGGCCTGTAAGCCGCAACTCTAGCGAGGAGTTCTGTTTCGTGAGGATCGTGTGCGCCTCCGAGAAAGTTGGGGGAAGGGCCCCCTTTGGAAGGATTCCATGAAAGCTTTGTGCAAGACAAATGCTTTTATAAAACATTTAAATCGGCTGATTTAAATGTTTTCCAAAATGCCCATAGAGTCTCGAAACCCCCCCGGTCCCGGCGATTCGCCATTATTTAGGCTATCTAAAGCTTCTTAAATTTGTTTTAGGCTTATGGGACTTAACAAATCTTCTGTTATGTCCGCATCGAGAGGAGGTAACATGTTTAAGAAGGACCTCCGTTCCAGTCCCTGCCGCGGGGGTTTGTCGGCGAACAGGTTCTGGAAGTGGCGCTCTTTGCCCTTAGTTGGCCTTGGGCCATTAAAATTCAAACATCACCATCAGGTTGCGGTATTGCATTGCAAAAGCGGTTTAAATATCCGACTTCTATTGCATTTCGACGTTGATAATTTTTTGCTAGTTTCTTTTCAGCATGCCGGGTGCTTCTTCGGTTAACAGCCACTCCGCACGGGCCCTTATTGCTGCGGCTTTGTATTTTTCCACCTGTATGTTTTGCGGTTTCGGTTGGAATTTACGTATATTAGGCAGTTTTAGCATATCGTTACAGTGTTTACGTTACCGTTTACCGTGTTTGCGGGAGTAGATTGCGCAGCGCGAGAGTTACCGCGAACGGTAACTTACCGGCACAGGCTTCACCGTCGCCAGCGCTTCCGGTAACACGGTAAACGGTAACGCAAATACGGTAACGATATGCTAAAACTGCCTATTATCAGAAAGCAATCCTGTTGCCTTTACCTCCTCAGCCGTGAGCAGCGAAGTTCGAAGCTTTCTTTGTTTCTTTATTTATTTATTTATTTATTTATTTATTTATCTGTTTATTTATTTATTTAAGCTTGTCTTCTGTCGAACACTCGAATGCTACCTTTTTCACATCTGGTTTGAAACTCTCCCAACGCTCGATACTATTGGTGCGCCTGGTCTTATCTAAATCGCCATTCTTCCTTGCCACGAAGCAGAGAAAATTGTTGTCATGCAGTAGTTTATCGTTTGGCTTCCATAGTTCTCGACTGAATTTGACACGGCATTGTTATGCTTACCCCCCCCCCCCCCGTCCCCACGGCGAGACCATGCAGTCAACAGAAAAAGAAACAGCTTCTATAATTGTTACAAACCGGAGCAAGTTGCAACGACATGTTCTATCACGTCGGGCATGGCTTTTCCCCTGATAGCGGGCGAATTTCACAGAACTAGAGATGCCCGCAAGGGACACATTTTCCAAACACGAACCACTCGAGGCGTCACTTCAATAGACGACACTGGGGTGGAAAGGGGCGTTCTCATATGATCGGCCATTTAAGCTATAAGCACAATTGAAGCCCCCCATGGAAATAATGAACCACGAAAGGATCGTCGGTAGAAAATATGCACTGAAGTGCGAAGCGTGAGGAGTAGGAGGAATAAACGTCCCTATAAAGCAGTTCGTCTTGGGGAAGAGTCATTATTCCAGGACCTCTTGAGACCGTCCTGCTTCTTGAGCCGTCTTCACCAGCCAAAGCTGGTCGTCAGGGTCCGAGCTGGACAGTGCTCTCTCGCAGTGCTCAGAAGCATGAAGTACTTCTAAGAACACGACGTTTCATTTTCGGTTGTGCCATAATTTCTAGCCGTGCAAGTGATCGCGATTTGCTCTTTGCTTACTCTAAAGAGTACTGCTCAACTAGATTCCAAGTATCAAGTCGCAACCAAGCTTTTTCTCTTAAATGCAAACAAAAAAACTCATCGCCTAGTTGTGACCGGAGCCTGGGTAATCTGACCCACTTATTTCGGCACAACATATAGCGCTAACTACGTATATTCTTAGCGTTCATTACATAGCTTAAGTTCTCTAGGTATCGTATGTGAAAGCAGACGTCTGTGGAAGTATCAGAATAGGAAAAAAGACCATATTTGCCTCAATAGGCAAAACCAAGTTCAGCGTTGCTTGGGCTGAATTAGCGCTGGAGGACGATTGAAACAGGGAAACGAGGCGAGTTGTAGGCTGCTTTCTCACTAACCGCTGCCTGTTTGCGTGACGCGCTTAAAATATTTCATTGGCCTCGCGCGAATTCCATGCAACACAGCGTATTGACATAACTTCACCGACAAGCCTTTGCCTATCACTCTTCGCCGCTCATTGCCATGACCTGATCTAGCCTATGCGCTTTTCTTTTATTCAAATTGATATTTTCTCGCGTGCACTATAGGAAAGACCCACTGCATGCAATTACATGTGTATGGGGATTGTAAATCTATGCACAGCCATATGCGCCAATTCGCAACGACGACGCCATTCATCTTTATCAGCTTGCCTACGCCCACTGCAGGGCAAAGGCCTCTCCCATAAGTCTCCAATTACCTGAGTCACTTAGCAGGGCAGCGTCATCATCAAATCTGAGGTTACTGAGGTATTCTCTATTAGCCCTTACGCCCTTACGCCTGTTTCCAGCTCAATGCTCGGAATACTTGTTGTAAGCATGCTGTGAATAACATTGGAGAGATTGTGTCTAATTGTCTGACGCCCTTCTTTATAGGTATGTTACTGCTCTCTTTATGGAGGATTATGGTAGCTGTGGACCCATTGTAAATATCCTCTAGTATTCTTGCATAATGCTCGTCTACGCCCTGGTTCCGTAATGCCTGTATGACTGCTGAGGTTTCGAGCGAGTCAAATGCTTTCTCATAATCTATGGAGGCTCATAATCATGGAGGCTCTATGAAGGTTCATTCTCATAATCTCATAATCTCATAATCTATAAGGGTTCAGTATACCCCGTCCCTGTGTCGGCATTTATCTCTTTGTTTTGTATGCTTCGTCAGGTATATACCACTCTGGGTCAATACGTCTCTGTGTGATGGGCCACATACGCCACCTTCCATTTCTTTTACCCTTGGCGATGTCGGTACATTTTTCTTTATGCCTTTTTGATGTGCATATATTTGATCTTAATAATTATTCTTTATTATGTTGTGTCGCGACCAAGTATTGTTAGCGAATGGAAAAGAGATTTCGTGTATTTTGCCGCATTTGTCCTATTTTGTGTTCTTTGTAAGCCTCTCCTCTATACAATGCTTCTTCCATTGAGAGTTAGTGAAATAAATAAATAAATAAATAAATAAATAAATAAATAAATAAATAAATAAATAAATAAATAAATAAATAAATAAATAAATAAATAAATAAATAAATAAATAAATAAATAAATAAATAAATAAATAAATAAATAAATAAATAAATAAATAAAACCATTGTAACTCCTTTGACGTAATCACTGAAATGTTGTTTTGCATCGGGAAAACTGTAGTGTGACTCTTTCACGTCACTTTTGCTTCACTTTTTGGCAGCCGCCGCAGTTCGATCAGGAATCACCCACTCAAACAACCCGTGCTAGACCACCTTTAATTGAGTAAACGGCCATTTAAGTTTTACCTGCAGTCTACAGTAGTCAAGCATCAGGATAATTTTTATGTTCAAACATCAGGCGTATGCATAGGGTCATCCATAGCCCCTGTTCTTTCTGGAGTTTAGTTGGCGTCATTTGATAAGCGCCTCGAAAGGCAGCTTAAATATTTCGGGGTTGTCAAGGTTCTAGGGTATGTCGATGATTATGTCGTGCTTCTGGCAACTGCTGACACTGAACTTCCAAACCGGGCTATAGAAATTGTCCAGCGCTTTATTTCAGCCTTTGGTGAACTTAATCAAATTCCGCAACACAACGGTCTACAATTTCTTTACTTAAACCTCAGCATTGCAAGTAATTACACCTGCTGGGAGTATGAAGCAATATCAAAAGAAGGACTTTTACGACTCTAAAGGGCACATTGAAAGTTGGTCAAAAGAGGCATTGCCATGAATTGTTGTCACTCTGCTATTTCTAAGTCATGCCAGCCCAAGCAGTCTGAAAGCTTCGAAGCTCAGGTGTCACGCCTTCAGTTAGCGCAGGTTACCCTTCATTCTTCATCAGTAGTGCCTGCGAACAACTTTTTCAAAAAACCAAGCGAGCATCTGACAAAATGAACAGCAGAAAGGTAAAAGTAACGATCCGCACGTCATGCCTTACATGCACAGAGTGTCGCACAACATTGAAATAGTAGCCAGCAAGTACAATGTTAAAATGTTTGTTTTCAGCCCCGTGTAAGGTAGCAAAGTGTGCCCATTAATGTCTAAACGAAAAAAGAGAGTGTGTGAAAAAAGACACGAAAAACGCTACACGAAATACGTTTCAAACGTAGTTTACAAAATTCCTTTGACCTGCTAAAAAGTATATACAGTCGAACACGGATATATCGAACTCCAAGGGGATCGCGAAATAGTTCGGTATATGAAAAATTCGATATAAAAAATATGGCCTCTGAGACCTCATCTAAGGTGGACGGTCACTTACCGATCGTCGCATCCAAGAGTGACAACTAATTCCGCACTCACGACGCCACAGGACGCTTTATTTCCGTGAAAAAAAATCGCTGATCTTGGCCTGCTTCTTCGCGTCCTGGCAATGAAATTAAAGACGCTGGTCTCGATCCTCTCGAGGCTGCACAACTAGAAAATTCCAGCAGTACGCTGCGCCTTCACACACCATGCACAACACGCAGGCTCTCTGAATGGACTCCAACAAAGCGCTCGCGATGGTAATCTCCGAGAGAAACAGTGATCTCCGGAAGGTGCGGGACAACTAGCCAAACAGCAGGAACAGCAGCAAAATGCCAAAGAAGGAGAAGGCCGCCATCGCCTTCGTTCCCTCATCCCTTTCCCGAGACGACATCGGGGGATGACCGAGCCAGAGAGAGAGAAAAAAACTATTTTTCGGCAAGCCGGGGAACGTACGCAGCCGAAAAAAAAAGGATGTGCGCAGTCGGGGCATCCCTACCTCACACTGTCACATTTTCCGAGCGTTCGGGCTTGTGTGCCTAGAGAGATTTAGCATACCGGGATCCGTTCGCTAACGCTACGGCGGCCGGTAGCGCAAGCGCACATTCGTTCCGGTAGGGGGGATTAGTTCCACGAGCCAGTGTTCGCCATGCCCGCGCATATCTACAGATCCTCCTCAACCTCAATCGGGGGTGCAGCGACCACCGAAGAGCACCTTCCAGCTCGCGGGGCGTTCGATATACCCGATGTCGGGAAAAATACGGTTCGATATAAACGTACGAATTCCTATACTTTTCCACATAATTTTCAAGGGGATAATCTATGAGTTCGATATAGACAATAATTCGATATAGCCGTGTTTGATATATCCGTGTTCGACTGTATTCGTGAAATTGGGCGCTGTTTTAATGAGAGGGCTCGGGAGCACAATCTTTCTGCTAAAAATAAATCGGGGGGAAATCTGGCTATGCATTGTAAAACCTGCGGCTGCGTTCCCAAGCTTGAAGATACCGAATTCCTTACACGCTCAAACAGAGAGAGAGAGTAATTATTTAGGCCTACAGAATTGGAGACTATGGAGAAGATTGCGTCAGCACGCCCTCGGGAAGCCCACTACTTACTGAGTTAACCTTTTTAGAAGGTAATGTTTTAAAGAACGATATTTTTAGGCATTTTCAGGCTTTTGTTGAATGCTGGCAACCCAACCTCTGTGTTGGTCACCACTTCCGTTCTCACATCCAACCCCTGTTATTATTCTATTTTTGGAATTTGTATGCGTTTTGGCTCTGATTTTATGCTTCTATTGTTTCATGCTTGGTTGATGATGACACGCGTTGATGTTAAAAAGCTAGTGTAGCATCGAAGTTTGATTCGTTTTAGCTTCTCATAAGTCTTGGAAACGCGAGCTGTGTTCTTTATCACTTCGATTCTTCTGTCCGTGTCATCATGTTATCATGTTATTCTTAGTGGTTTTATGCCCTTTTGGCGCCGATTTTATTCGTTCATGTTTGATTTCAAGTGCGACACGTGTTGATTGCGGAAGACATGTACACAGTATCTGTTATCTGGTTCATACTGTTTGGTTACCCCGTTTTATCGAATTGTTTTCTGTTTGTTGTGTCCGACATGTGATTATCGTCGCGCCGAATTGGGTGGTGCGGCTGCTGATGGGAAAGAGGGTAACAGTGGTGGGAGGGGTATATGTGTATTGTTAGTTCAAGGAAAAATACAGTTGGAAGTTCCGCTTGTCTTGTCATCTCTTCTCTTCGTCTTTTGCGCAGACTTATTCCTTCGTGCCCATTAAAACGTTCACTTTGTTAAGCCAAAAGCTTGGGGTGTTGGTGAGTAATTGTTCGGTACTGCGCGAAAACCATGGCGCCCACACGGACTAGTAAACAGCACACAGCCTTGTTCCGTTTACTAACCGGCGTCTCTCACACACTCCACGCGCCCAGCGTCTTCGCCGACCTCCGCTGCGCATGTGGCGGCCCGGTCCACATGATGATCATGCGAGGGGCGGCCGGGTGTGGACCCGATGGCTCGTAAGTCTCAGCAACAGAGCCGTACGCCTGTGGAACCAGCTTAGATAGGGGGCGATTGGGGACGCTGCGCCGGAGGCGCTTTTTAAATATACATGTGTCACATAATGCGTATACCGTGTGTGTGTCATTGAAGCAGCAGTCAGCATGATAATCCTGCCAATCCTACATAATCAGGAAAGATAAGAATAACCAGCCGAACCTTAACTCACGCTGCATATAACCTGGCATAGCCGAGCTAAGCCACTGCTAATTTTTTTTTCACGGTGTCCCCAAAACATCCATTACCAACTCGCCCAAGTACCCAAGTACCTTACCGAGTACCAATTACCTACCTTAGTAAATTTGTTTTTCTTTTCAATGTTCCTCGGTAAAGAACAACAGCGTACCGTTCCGTTTACTGGTTTGCCTGCGTGCGTACGTTTCGCACAATATCGAAGAAGTTTTCCTTGCGTGGTCATTTCTGTTCTGCATGCGGTTGTCGGTCTCTATCCCGACTAACATGCCTGCTGCAGAAATGAACCATCAGATCCCTTCGAGTTTGCCAGGCTGTAAGCTGGTCAAACTCGAGGTGCTTCCGCACTTCAGGAGGTGGATTCCACGTCACAGAACCGAGCAGCCGCCATTTCCACTAAGTGTGCTATAAAACCTGCGGCTAATCACAATTGGCTCCAACGTTTCGCGCTCATAATTCCAGGAAGGGATCTTGCCATCTTAATGATGCGAACGATATCAGTGTCTGTACCGCTTCAGACGCAACTGCGGTAGTATTAATTTGTATTCGTAAAACACAAACCGAAGTCTTATATAATTGTAATAAGTACAGTGACATCGGTTATGTAGTTGCTGTGTGCCTCAAATGTGTCCCAGCCGCTTCATAGCCGCATCGGAGGGGTGCCATGTAGCTTTAGCTTTACGATCTTCATCACAAATTTCACGCAATTGATTCACACCCAACCTCCCTCCACGTTGCCGCTATTGTTACCGTTACCTGCACACCTCCTAATTTTTCCACGTCTAACGACAGAAAAATCGTTCAAGAAAGACAAATTCATGGTGCCCGTGGAAAACTCCCATGGTAGCAGCTTTTATTGGTTTGCCTGATCGAGTCGTAACCCCATTCCTAATTATCCATTCACCCTACTTGGACCACGGGTCCTCCTGCTCCGTATTAAGTGGGGCAGGAGGACACGTTAAACGTGTCATTAAAAGTTAAATGTATTAAACTACTACTACTACTACTAGTACTACTACTACCACTAGTACTACAACTACCGCCACCAGTATTATACTATATTTCATTTCAGTTCGTTTCCATTTGCATTACTTTGGACAATGGCGCATGCTGTCATCTCGAAGCAGCTTTTCGTGCTCGGTTAACTGTATGTTCGGAATTAGAGTTACAGCACGACAGAACAGCAAGGGCAGAAGGACGATGTTTTTACTTTAAAATGGCACTGCAGGCAGATAACGCAAGAGGCAGTCTATGCCTCCGTGCAAACTTAACAGCTTTTTCCGCACTTTTCGTAATGATAAAGCGCTGTTTTTTCAGAAATGGACGACCAAGACAGCAGAAACTCTCTTCTCCATTTCGGCCAAGCATCTCTTCTGTAATTTTCGGCCTCATATATTTCACAAATATGCTCACGCGACGGAGGTCTCTCTTTTTCTCTGTCCTACCGAATTCATGATGTCCCTTTCGAGGTTAACAACAGCGCTTTTCATTTAGTCCTTGATTTGTCTTTGTGGAATACCTGTCTTCCCTCTTCGGGGTTCCGTTAACAAGTACAATATTTGACAAAAAAGGGGTCACAGCCGTATCTATGAATGTTGCAACTCAAGGAGCCACACAGTATTCCTTCGATCAGCATTTTGCAATTGTCAGCCCCCCGGTAAACCAGCATATGTGGGGATCGTTCATCTGCCACATTCACGTCTCTGCACTGGAGCAGTCCATTAACATGTATTTGACTCCTTGTCTGGGAGCATGAAGCCACTGATATGTACGCGAGATATCCACTCTCGGTCGGCTGCCTCCCTAAAGTGCTTCCTGTAGTCGCTGGCGTGGGCTTTTTCGGCAGCAGCAGAAGCGGCAGCAGCCTACTTAGGTCCACTGCCGGACGGAGGCGCTGTTCGCCTCGGAACTTCCCTGTTTCGTCATCCCTTGAGCAATCTGTCACTCACCTCTGGCCGCGGCCTGGAGTGTTATCCCGAGGAGCGTCTGAGTTGCGTCGTGTTCGGGTGGCGCGCTCCTTGCTCACCCAACGGGAAATCCCTTGTGCAGCCGAGTTGTCATTCGCGAACGCACCCAAGGCGGCCGAGTGTCCTCTTCTCGCTCCTGCGGCGCAGCGCCGCTTTATAGACGCGGGGCAGCGAGAGCGTCGCCCGAATGTGGGTCAGCGCCGCCGGGCCAAGTGAGAGGGGGCCCTCTCGCAAGAGAAGACCCGTCCCCTGGTTGGGCCGACAAGTGGCCGCCGCACGCGGGAGAGGCACCGCTTGGGAGAAAGCGCCGGGAAATACAGGGGGCCGAAGACAAGACCGCGATGACAGGTGCGGAAGAAGCTGAGCCACGAGTGACGCCACTTTGATGGTCTTCCAAAACCGACTACGTTTTCGTCCCCTCTTGCAACAGCGCAAAAAACACGCAGACAAGACGTAAATAGGACACTGTGCTGTTACCATACAAATACATTGCTTATATAAATGATTATCATACGACATACGCAGTGGCGCCTCAAAATGGGCTTTTTCCCCTCTTCTGACTCTACCTCGTTTGTTGCAACGAAATTCTGCATATAAATATTTTTTTTCGTGCAATTAACGTCTCCCTCCGTTGGAGACCAGGCTTTTTGCACCTCACATGAATTTCTGAACTTGCCGCTGAAAGTTCTCCATAACTGGCACGCGCGGACAGAGTGTTCTCCAAGGTCGAGCGGTGTCGGCGGGAACGATAACGTTATTCCTCGGCGATGTTTTTCTGCGCACTTTCGCCGGCTCAACCACCAGCCTAAACAGCATTCGCTGTTGAAAATTTCAAATGCGCATTCGTATAACGACAAAAACGGTTGAAACGCGAAGCTTTTGAGGCGTCGGCTTCGATCGCTGCGATTCAGCCACTTCGCCCACGATTATCATCATCATAGTCAAATTAAGTTGGCTTTCCTGCAGTGCGTTTTCGCGTACGGTCGCGATCAGTGAGGAAGCGAAAGCTTCGCTTTAAAACAAAAGGGTTTGATTTTTAAAACTGCAAATAAATGTACAACCGAACTTGGAAAATTATGCTAATAATGCAATCAAAGTTGGTAATAAAATTGCAGTATAGAGAAAAATATGAACCGTTCACAAATTCAAACACGTAGAGTATGTACAAAAACGAAAAAATATCGCACAAGCAAGTTTAATCGTGGCCCAGATGAAACTACAACTTCTCACTACACGTTTTCTAAAAAAACACCAGAGGTTAAAATAAATGGTTACTAAAGAGGTGAAAACTAAGTAGTTGTTGAAATCAGTAAACAAACGGACAGCGTCAAAAAAAAAGAGAAACATTGAGAAAGTAAAATAGTTTCAGCGGCCGCATGGTTGTCATTTATTTTGTTTACATCGTTCCACAGTAAAAATAGTGGAAGTATAAATGCTTAATATATCACAAGCAAGGCCAAAATTCAAATAACATTTTCTTGTTTTGTAGTTATGGCACTGCTGCAGGCTTAAAATTATCGGCCAGTTTCCTACACACTTTTGTTATAACAACGTTACGCTGTGCAACAATTTCCTTAAAACGGGATAGATGCACCGAAAACGTCGAACCAACCTCGTCCGTAAAAATGAGGGACAGCGACACTTTGTGCTCGTGGAGGAATATTTCAGCTTGACTTTTCAGGAACTGAGAGTGACCTTGCACAAGTCGTAAGGGCGTCTGCCTGTTCTTCTGGAAGCCGTCAGTGCATGAATGAGCAGCATCGGTATTTCAAGTTTAAAAACAGGGAAATGAAATTATTTCTTGTTGTTGATACAATTTTACCCTTTTTTTACGTTTAGAGATGCATATTATCTGAAATACAATAGACGCGATGCGCTTAATTTTCCTAACCCACCATGCCACTGTTTTACGCACTTAAAACGTATATATTGTAATTACGCAGGTTTGGAAACTAGAACAGCTTGGAAAAAACCGGACTCCAGTGGACGACTTCTGGTTCTAGGAGGTGCAACGGTCGAGAAACGCCAAGAAGATGTCCTAAAGTTGGGACCCAAATTCTGCATCGAACCACGTCTAGACATCGTCGACCGGTTGACACTCACAAGGAACGTCGCCCGGTATGTACCAGAAAAAGAAAAAGATCGTTGTGTGGTTGAATGCGTTGACGTGGTGGCCAAGGCGTCTGCACGTACCGGGAGTAAGCCTGATGTTGGCAGGACTGTTAAGTATCTTGTCGAACACAACCTGCGTGTTGTTCAGGCAGACAAAGAGGGTATGTTTGTGGTTTTACCGGATGCCTTGTACTTAGAAAAAGCTTCTTTGGCAGTTGCAAAGTGCTTTACAGAGTCGAAGGTCAGCGTTGAAAAAGTGAAAAAACGGGCGATGGAGCTGTTAAAACAGTGCAACCAAGAAAAATTGGCTTCAGATATTAAGAACGCTAAAGAGATGAAGCTTGAAGTTTTTTTTAATGCAAAAACACATAAAGAGGATATTCCGTTTAGACCGATCGTCTCTGAGCGCGGATCTTGGCATGTGCTTGTTGCTGCATTTCTGCAGAAAATGCTGAATACCTTGACGGTGGTAGATCCGTATGAATTGCCCAATTCCGAGGTACTTGTTGATTTTTTGGAATCTGGATGTGGTAAAACTAGCTGCGGTATGAGCATTGACGTTCAAGATCTGTATTATTCCTTGCCACATGAACCTCTAATGCAGTGCGTAAGTGATTGCATAACGACAGAAAACGATGAAGTTGTGTTCCGGAACAATTGCGGAATGACGGTTGAGGCGTTCCTGGAGTTGTTACATTTCTACATAAATAACACCCCCGTTGGTTTCGGAGACAAGACATTCTTGCAAACAGCAGGTGTGTGTATAGGCTCAAAGGTTGCTCCAGTCCTCAGCAAAATCTTTCTAAGTAGTGTTGACAGGGCACTGTCCAGACACTTGGACGGCGTAGTGACGAAGGTGTTCAGATATGTAGACAACTACTTAGTTCTGGGCTCAGAATCTGACATAGATGCCTTTCGGGATCGGGTAATGGAGGCGTTTGTTTCCAGAGGAAAATGGCTAAAATTCACGTCAGAAATTCCTAGTGAAGATCGGTTGCAGTATCTTGATGTTCTTGTGAAATTCGAGCCCAATCATGTGTGTTGGTCTTATTCGCCAAGAGCCGGGAAGCCTCTTTTGAATTACGCCTCGGATCATTCTAGACTAGTAAAAAATGGCATTGTTGTTGCATGCTTCAGAGCAGCTTTGCTAAAATCGTGCTGTCATTCGGTAGACCAGGCCTTCAGATTACAGGTATCTAGATTGCAGGAGGCTGGATACCCGCTAAGTGTTTTAAGAGCATCTTGTGAAAGGGTACTAAAAACGCTTAGGCATAACACACAAGTAGTGGCAGAAAGAGAACAAGCAGAAGACCGCCCTAAAATTTCGGTAATCCCTTATGTACATGGTCTTTCCCACCGACTAAAGAAGGTGGCCCAGAACTTTGAAGTGAAAGTTGTGTTCTCCGCTAAAAACAAAATCAGTAGTGTTTGTCCTAGTGTAAAAAGAAAATTTGAGGGTAAGAATGAAGTTATGAAAGTCTGCACTATCGCCCACAAGCGTCCGTTTGTTGATTGTACTAAGAATGTTGTCTACCAGATACCATTGGATAAATGTGAGCGCGTGTATATAGGTCAAACTGGAAGGTGCCTTAATATAAGATTAATGGAACATGCGTCGAGCTTGAAAGGAAGGCCTTTCACGCACTTGGCCACACATTGTAAAGAATGTGGTTGCACACCCTTGTTCGATAAAACAGTTGTTTTGTTTACTCATCACAATCAAACTTCCAGAGAGATTGTTGAAGCATTTCACATATCAAAGCATAAAACCAAGTGTGTTAGTCACCCTTCTGTGGCCTTATTGGACAAAGAAATAGAGATGCTATCTTGTAATGTCTGATTCCGACATGTGATTGATGCGTGTGCTATGCGTGATGTGAAAACTATTTTGGGATGATGGTGCGCAGGTTTGTGGGTATATAGGTCTTTCGTTTTCTTCAATAAAAATTCAGTTGTTAGAGTGCGCTTGTCCGTGTTGGTTCCTTCTTCGTCCTCGTTTGTTTGCGCATCGGTAAAGCCAACTTTATTAGTCGCGGGATGGTAAGGATAAGTGTGGTATTCCTGCGGACAGACATGGGGCAGTCCGTTTTCTTTCCGTAGAACCGTAGAATCCCGTGTAATGACAGCAGACGAGAATTCCACTATACTTAAAACTTCGCTGTGAATTCCTTAAATATCAAATGCGAAACAAACTTGGAGTAGTGTTAAATTCGTCCTAGCAGCCAATTTAAGTACGTTTTGTTTTCACGAAGCGCACACTGGATAGAGAACTACATACAGCGCATCTACCAGAAAGTTGGCGTTGCCGTCAAATTGTATGCGTGTCTTTCGTTGATGCACGCACTTATGGCCAGAACCTAGCCTCTAAAAAGCTCAACGGTGGAGACCTGTTCCCGAGCGGCCACGCTGTCAGGTGCGAGTGTAGCATCCCGTCCTCTCTGCCGTGTGCACCTGTTATTCGCCCCACAATGCGCCGCGATATTGCCGCGAACCATACATTGGGTTTGTTTATTTGTGTTTTGCTTTTACCGCCCGGCTGCGCCGGTCTGCGTTATCTCTGCGCCAAGGGAAGCGCGTGTTCCATTCTTTCTTTCTGTGCCGCATGTGTTATCTGTTGTGATAGGGAGAGCATTCCGATCTAACGTGAACAGCCCAGAATAATCTTCTTGGATCTACTATGTTCTCGATGCGAATCGACGTTTCGAGAACCACGCGCGCCGAAAGATAAAAAGCCTGCAGTGCGGACGCCGGGGCATTCGATTCTGCGACGCTCGCTGACGCAAGTCACTTTGTTGACCGCTGCTTCGCCGCCTCTGTATTCTTTTCAGTTGTTAGGGGAGCACAAGTTCGCTCCAATAAACTTGTTTCTCCTGCACGACAACTGCGTCGTCCTTGGCTTCGTGACATCTGGTGGAGGTGCGGGGTACGCACCCTTCATGCCCACTGCAACCTCGGGAAGCCGCCAAGCCAGTCCAACAAGAGCCAGCCTCCGCCTGCAAGGTTTACCACCCGAGTTCGGTTTGATGCCAGAAGGGCCCAAGAGAAGGAACGCTGCAACCAACACCATGGTACAAGAAACAACGTCGCCAATCATGCTGCAGCAGCCCCGGGAACCGCCATCGTTCCGGGGAGCCCCCGCTGAAGATCCAGAGGAATGGTTGGAGAAGCTGGAGCGCGTGCGGATCTTCAACAGGTGGGACGATGAAGAAACCTTCCGGCATGTTTTCTTTTACTTGGAGGATGCAGCCCGAACTTGGTTTGAAAACCACGAGAGCGCCTTGACCGACTGGACGCAATTCAAAAGCGAGTTCCTTAAGACCTTCACGACCGTGGTGAGAAAAGAACGAGCTGCGATTTTACTGGAAACTCGAACGCAACACCCGAACGAAGGAGTCGTAATCTTCGTCGAGGAAATGAAGCGACTTTTCCGCCGTGCGGACCCAGGAATGACGGAAGAAAAGAAACTACGGTTTCTGATGCGAGGTGTGAAGCAAGAGCTCTTCGCGTGCCTTGTTCGCAACCCCCCCAAGACCGTGTCCGAATTCGCGTCTGAGGCCGCCGCGATGGAGAAGACGCTCGAAATCAGAACGAGGCAGTACGACCGCCCAATCAATGCGCTGGTTTCGGAGACGCTTGGTGCCAGCGCTATCAACTCCGACTCACTACGCGACACTATCCGCGAAATAGTGAGGGAGGAGCTGCGGAAACTGCTCCCGACGCCGCCGCAACCACAAGTCGCTTCTCTTACCGACGTCATTAGAGAAGAAGTGCAGCAAGCGCTGGGAACTTCAACGACGCCAGTAGCACCTCGCGAGCCGCAAGCCATGACCTACGCGGCTGCTGTACATCGCCCTCGCCCACCTGCACCCTATCGTCACGAGGCTCCGTACCGTCGTCCCCTCTCGCCGGCCCGACCACCTGCGGCGCAACCCCCTGCCCCAAGGAAGACCGACGTGTGGCGAACGTCCGACAATCGTCCGCTGTGCTACCACTGCGGAGAGGCCGACCACGTCTACCGTCGCTGCCCCTACAGGAGGCTCGGTTTGCGAGGGTTCTCCGTCGACGCACCCCGCCCCCGAACTGGCCAGCGCCCATCGGAGATCGAAGAGTACCTGTCCAACACCAGCCGTCGACCAGCCCGTTTCAACCGTTCGCCGTCACCCTACCCATACCAGTCGCCGAACCGCCGTAGCAATGCTGAGTTCTCACGTGGAAGGTCCCCCAGCCCACGCGGGGGAAACTAAAAGCAGCAACTTCTGGAGGTAAAGTTGCACGATCGCGGAAAAATGAAAACCCTCCAACGACGCAACGACTCGCGGAAAACAGTGACTCACAACATGCCCTCATCCCGACGATCCGACCCAGACCTGACGAGACTTCCGTACACGACGACAGCTATACGCCGCGACGCGCACCCGACCGGACCGAGACGTCCGCTGAGAAGACGATGACAACGACGACGCACAGTGCCCGACCGTCAACACGCACAAGCCGAGATGCGACGCCCCGACGCACCCGGAACTCGAGGAAGGCGGCATCCGACGTCAAGGTGTCCATCGACGGCTTTGATGTAGTCGCCCTCGTAGACACGGGAGCCGACTACTCCGTGTTGAGCGGACCATTTGCGTCTAAGCTGAAGAAGGTTATGACCAGATGGGACGGTCCGCACAAACGCACAGCAGGAGGCCACCTCGTGACGCCAAGTGGACGTGCACATCGCGCGTCACCATAGACGGCACGACGTACCCTGCGGTGTTCGTCGTTTTGCCCAACTGCTCCCGCGACGTAATTCTCGGAATGGACTTTTTGACGGACAACCGCGCAATAATCGATCTGCAGACGAAGTCGATAACGTTTTCCTCCGACCACTCCATGACGCCGGAATCGAACCACGAAATCCGTGCAGCTGTAAGGATAGCCGATGATCATGTCACCCTGCCACCCCGCGCAAGTTTGATGATCACCGTCTACTGTGAAGGTGCTGCTCCTGACGTTGACGCTATCGTTGAGAGTGACCAAAGGTTGCTTCTCGACCGCGGTGTCTCCGTCGCAAGAGGCATTGCGCACTTTAAGCAACGCCAATCTCACGTTTTGGTCACTAATTTCACCGAAGAGTACCAGCATTTAAACAAGGGAGCTGCAATTGCGTTCCTCGAAGAAACGCAAGAAGCAAGTGATGTGATCGCAGTCGCCGACTTTGAACGCACACCCGTAAAAACCTTCAAGCTCCCGCAGCCCTTCGACGTGAATCCAGCGCTACCGCAAGAACAACGGAACAAATTATTGGCTTTGCTGCGTCGCTATAGCGAATGTTTTTCGTCGAGCGCAAAACTACGTCAGACCCCTCTAGCGAAGCACCGAATAATAACCGAAGATGGAGCCCGACCTACCCGACAGTCACCGTACCGCGTCTCTTCACACGAACGGGAAGCCATCCGGACTCAAGTCGACGACATGCTCAGCGACGACATTATACAGCCATCGAAAAGCCCCTGGGCTGCGCCCGTCGTACTCGTAAAGAAAAAAGACGGCACATTAAGGTTTTGTGTTGACTACCGACGACTGAACAAAATCACGAAAAAGGACGTGTACCCCCTCCCCCGAATCGACGACGCCCTCGACCACCTCTGCCACGCGAAGTACTTCTCATCGATGGACCTGAAGACCGGCTACTGGCAAATTGAAGTGGACGAGAGAGACCGAGAGAAGACGGCATTTATAACCCCAGACGGCCTATACGAGTTCAAGGTGATGCCGTTTGGGCTGTGCACAGCACCAGCGACGTTTCAAAGAGTCATGGACACTGTGCTAGCTGGCCTTAAGTGGCACACCTGCCTCGTATACCTCGACGACGTAGTGGTATTCGCTCGGACTTTCGACGAACACCTTGCAAGGTTGGAGTCTGTACTCGAGGCCATTCGTACGTCGGGGTTGACGCTGAAGCCTGAAAAGTGCCGTTTCGCATACGAGGAACTCAAGTTCTTGGGCCACGTCGTCAACGCCGCGGGAGTCCTACCTGACCCGGCAAAAACTTCAGCTATCGCGAACTTCCCTAGGCCGAAAGACAAGAAGGGCGTGCGAAGATTTCTCGGGCTGTGCGCATACTACCGGCGCTTCGTCGCAAACTTCGCACGCATTGCAGAGCCACTCACGCGCTTGACGAAAGACAGCACCCCTTTCAGCTGGGAAAACGACCAAGAAAAAGCATTCTGCGAGCTGCAAAAACGCCTGCAAAGCCCGCCCGTGCTCGCTCATTTCGACGAAAATGCCGAAACGGAAATGCACACGGACGCCAGTGATATAGGCTTGGGTGCGTCCTTGTCCAAAAGCAAAGCGGCTGCGAAAGGGTAATCGCCTATGCCAGCCGTGCTCTGTCGAAGGAGGAGAAAAACTATTCTGCCTCTGAGAAAGAGTGCCTGGCTATTATATGGGCGATTTCAAAATTTCGCCCATACGTGTATGGAAGGCCATTCAAGGTTGTAACAGACCACCATGCGCTGTGTTGGCTCGCCAATTTGAAGGACCCCTCTGGCCGTCTTGGGCGGTGGAGCTTGCGCCTGCAGGAGTTCGACGTTACAGTCGTTTATAAATCCGACAGGAAACACTCCGACGCCGACTGCCTGTCCCGCGCCCCCGTCGACCCACCACCACAAGACTCTGATGAAGACAGCGCGTTCTTCGGGATCGTGACGGAGAGCGACCTAGCCGCCCAGCAGCGTGCCGACCCCGACTTACGCGTCATAATCGAGTACCTCGAGGGATGCGACGTTGCCGTTCCTAGGACCTTCAAACGCAGCTTACCAGCATTCAGCCTGAGAAACTCCGTCCTCGTGAAGAAGAATTTCAGCCCCGGAACAAGAGCGACTTACCTTCTCGTCATCCCCGCGGACCTTCGTGACGAAATTTTGGAAGCGTGCCACGACGACCCGTCTTCCGGACATCTCGGCACAGCCCGCACTATTGGAAAAATCAAGGCGAGGTACTACTGGCCCGGCCTTACCTCTGACGTCACCCACTACGTCCGGAGCTGCCGTGACTGCCAGCGACGAAAAACGCCGCCGACAAGACCCGCCGGACTTCTACAACCGATCGCCGTCCCATCCAGACAATTTCAACAGATTGGAATGGACCTTTTAGGCCCGTTCCCTACGTCACGATCACAGAACAAGTGGATTGTCGTAGCGACAGACTACATGACGCGCTACGCAGAGACCACCGCTCTTCCGAGGGGGACTGCACAAGAAGTGGCAAAGTTTTTTATAAGCCAAGTTGTGCTGCGACATGGAGCCCCGGAAGTCCTAATCACAGACCGCGGAACGGCATTTACTGCGGAGCTGATGCAAGGAGTATTACGCTACAGCAACACGGATCACCGAAGAACGACGGCGTACCATCCCCAAACGAACGGACTAACAGAACGTCTGAACAAGACAATCGCAGATATGCTGTCAATGTACGTTGACGTTGAACATAAGACTTGGGACGAAGTGCTCCCGTATGTCACGTTTGCGTACAACACTGCTATCCAGGAGACGACGCAGCTGACGCCGTTCGAGCTTGTCTACGGTAGAAGGCCGACTACGATGCTCGACGCCATGCTTCCGCACGTAGAAGACGACGACCTCAACGCCGACGTCCACGGATATCTTCAACGTGCGGAGGAGGCCCGCCAGCTCGCTCGAGTTCGTATAACGGACCAGCAGCTGGTGGATGCGGGCCGCTACAACCTCCGACGCCGAGACGCCGAGTACCAACCAGGGGATCGTGTGTAGGTTTGGACTTCCCATCCGACGACGCGGACTCAGTGAGAAGCTCCTGCGACGCTATTTCGGACCCTACCAGATTCTACGACGTGTTGGCCAACTTACCTACGAAGTGATCCCTGATGGTGACTCCGGCACATCACGACAACGCAGGCGGCCTGAAGTCGTCCACGTGGTTCGCCTAAAACCTTTCTACGGACGATGACGAACTTTTATTTTCATTTGTTCGGACTGTCGCTTATGTTAGCATCGGGTCGATGCACTCTTAGAGGGGGGGTGATGCCGCGAACCATACATTGGGTTTGTTTATTTGTGTTTTGCTTTTACCGCCCGGCTGCGCCGGTCTGCGTTATCTCTGCGCCAAGGGAAGCGCGTGTTCCATTCTTTCTTGCTGTGCCGCATGTGTTATCTGTTGTGATAGGGAGAGCATTCCGATCTAACGTGAACAGCCCAGAATAATCTTCTTGGATCTACTATGTTCTCGATGCGAATCGACGTTTCGAGAACCACGCTCGCCGAAAGATAAAAAGCCTGCAGTGCGGACGCCGGGGCATTCGATTCTGCGACGCTCGCTGACGCAAGTCACTTTGTTGACCGCTGCTTCGCCGCCTCTGTATTCTTTTCAGTTGTTAGGGGAGCACAAGTTCGCTCCAATAAACTTGTTTCTCCTGCACGACAACTGCGTCGTCCTTGGCTTCGTGACAATATTATCAGTACTGTTGGTAGCGCTCTGCTTGGCTATCGAAGTCGCATGAGAAATTGCGTTACTTATGGCATCAATTTCGGCTATCGGTTATACTCGTGAAGGCATCACTGGCGCTAATGAAGGGAAAGACATAATTTTTTCCACAGTTTTGCTAACATGACGAAAGTGGCAGCATAAACGCTACGCCCGTGCCGTTGTGCTGTGATGCTGGTTAAAGGAATGGGCGCGTTAACACGAAGATATGGGGAGCCAGGCATGCGTGAATAGGCTCGTTTATAACTGCTCCTTGCGAGCCTGCGTGCTGTTATCTCTTGCCGTTTAAATCTAACCAGCCTCCAGTGCATACAACAATATGGATCGCAGTGCCACCTTGAGCTTTCCATAAAAGAGAGTTTCTTGCATCTTCGAGCCGTAGTGTTCTTACCAAAGAATATACTCTTCGCCTGGCTTTCATAAAAAAGAAACGCTGACAGCGCGCCAGTGAACAAATTGCAAACTGACTTCTACAGACACGCGTACCTAGCTGATGGGCGTATACGCGTGAAGGCGTGCACAGCAACACTGGAAAAAATATTGTGCTTTGGTAATTTTCTCAAGATGTCTTTACTTAGTATAGCTGGTAGGTATTACGTAGTGTTAGCCAAATACAAGCGGAACCCGCCGGTGTGTCTCAGTGCCTAGGCTGCCGAGACAAAGCATTCGCGATCGATTCGCGGCCCCGTGGGCCGCTTTACAGATGGAGGTGCAAATGCGATATCTTGGTGCACGCTATGCGCCGTGCACTGAAGAGAGGGCGACACTGAGCCACGACACCCAGCGCCGCCATCGGGGAGAAAGAAAAATACTGAGTCGGCCGCCGCTCGCCAGTGTGCTCGTGTTTCGGTTGCGCTCCTGATTGGCGGCACCGGATGAAATGTAGAACACGCAATTTTTAACTTTTATATTAACTAAAGCATACGGCAGTAATTCTACCGCACCGGGCTAGGAATAAACTGAAGGACTGAACTGGTGACTACGCGTACGGAGGAAGGGGTCAAGCGATATTGACTTCCCAGCATAGCCAGAACCAGCATTTCGTGCGCATGTTTTCACGTTTCCACATTGTTTTTTTCCAGTGAATTTGTGTTTCAGCTAGAAAGCACAAATTAATTAGCTGTTCACAGCATTGGAGAGAAGCCGTTTTGTTTGTATTCTTGAAATCGGACCACCGCGGTTTTGCGAGTACGGTGCTCCGTCTCACAGGATGGATTGTTTGGGTGTAGTGCGGTCTGTACGCTGCGCTACGTGCTAGATCATTGACTTCAAAGAAAGTATAATTACCTTAAATACGCGGGCTCCAATGTGTATCAGGCGGGTGCGAAGCATCGAGAACTGCGAACGAACTGGCGGTGATTTTCGATTGATTTATTGTGCGGTTCAACCCCGCCGACGTCAGACAGGCTATGAGGCGCGCCGTAGTGGAGGGATCGGGATTAATTTTGACTACCTGGGGATCTTTCACGTTTCCGGAATCTCGAACACACAGGCGTTGTCGCTTTTCGCCTTTATCGGAAAAGCGGCCGCTGTGGCAGGGAAACGAACCTGACGACGATTTTCATGGCTTGAATTATCGCCAAACATTCCCAGAATGCGTCCTGCTCCTCGCCCCTGACAGTTCGTTTCCGCTGGTGCCAGTTCGTCCCACCCCGATATCACGGAGCGAGCACGTTTTCTTGCTCCGCGTACGAGGTCAAGCAGTATTGCCTCATGAGCGAAAGGAAAACTCAACCTCTGTGCCTTCCGTCTCCTTTTCCGTGAATACATTCACAACGTACACGGGTTTCGCTGCAAGCCCGCCAGGAAATGCCCGTGAACGATTTGAGACTACCTCTTCGTTTTTACGGGGTACGCAGGGCCTCCAAATATTAGAATAATCATAAACTCCGTTTATTTTTTATTGTTCTCTGATGTTGCTGTTGTGAGCCCCGTTAAAACTACTTTGTTTTATTGAACAGCATTTATTTGCAGTGCAAAAATCCCACATGCATTGCTTTTATATCTTGTATGACGTAGGTATTTCGACTTTTTGACAGCTTATTTTCAAATAAATGGCGCTACTTTGTTTAAAAACAATCATATTTTTTCCAAAAAAGGGGTGAGATGCTACAATTAAAATACGGCTGAGTGTTACGTGCCGCACGAATTTTCATTATAAACGCCGCGGAAGACGCATGCACGATGCAGAGAAAGCAACCAATTTATTGTAAGCTTGCGACTATTAACAGCTGGCAAACCAATATATTTTATTTTGACAGCAGCATGTAATCTGCTTGGTAGTCATCGCCGTTGTATTTTCTAAAAATTTCACGGAGAGATGTGCCGCCTGTGAGGCTGTGACCAGCCTTATATCCCTGCCTTCTCCTCCGTCACCCCCCCCCCCCAAAAAAAAAAAAAAACACACACTCCTTTGCTGTCCCTCTGTCTCCTTTGCCCGGGACTCCGTCGACGGTCGACAGGTCTGCAGGTCACTGCAACACGCAGCCGTACACGATAAACTGTGCGCAGCCTCCCTCCATACACAGAGCGAGAGAGAGCAAACTTGAAGCATTGGCGGCATTCGGGAAGCCGGCCGTAGCAGGAGAGACTACGTAAACGCTACTGTTGGTCGCCGCCGCGGCCGCATCGCTGTCTCTCGGAGCTCCGAAGCGAGGCGCCTGGCGCCAGTGGTGGCGGAATGCCGCCCCGCTGGCGCCTGTGGGCGGCTGTACGGAAGCACAACGGTTCATGTAGGAACTGGCTCCCTGTTCTGTGCTCATACTATAAATGCCAGATCAAGCTTCCCCCTCAGCTTTCTCTGCCAAGGCCTCCTCCCTCTTTTCTAGCCGTCTATCGGAAATGAAAAGCGCTTTAATGGCTCACTGCTACACGTTCACTCGTGCGCCCAGCGGCTCGTGTACACAGTAAGTCGGCCTACATGGCACACTGGAAACATTTATTTGAAATTACTTGCGAAGAACGCAAACAAGCTGCACACTAATCATGGTCAGCGCAAAGGGAAACACGACATGAAGTGTACGAAAGACGCAAGCGCTGTCTGTAGTTGAAGGTTTAATACTAAAACACTAAGTTAAGCAAAAATGGGGATCGACAACAAAAAAACAAACAAACAAAAAAACAGACGGCCCCCAATCGTTATCTCACAGATACACTCACACACATGAATTGTCTAGAAAGGGAACCTCATGTTGTGCCGGCGCATTCTGTGTCGTTCCTACTTAGGGCCAAATTTTCGTGTAAAGGCTTCACCGGCCCTGAGCTCGGACGTTTTTGAGAGCTTGAAGACTTCCAGGTAGAATTCATAAATTAGCAACAAATGAACAACGGCCCGTCACGTCTGAGATTAGGGTCAAGGCACTTGAAATTGAACGTTCTGCAAATGTTTACGGCTCCAGTTTTAATTCCAGCAGCAGCAAGCTTATGAAGCAACCTTGTGCTTCATAAGCAAGCTTATGAAGCACAAGGAATATTGGTGGGACAGCTGCGTGCGCCAAATAAAGTGTCTTCTACCAGGTACGTGGTGTCATGTCTTTTACATCTGTGCGATAGAATCCGCGTTATATTTCTTGTTCGTATATTCTTACATAAACGTACTTGCGCGTTACAATCGGGGGCGTGTTAGAATCCTGCAATTACGGTTGTACAAAAATGCGGCTCCATCGTTGCATCCATCCGCAAGAGCCCGCCGACAGCCGACAAAGACTCAATGTTGGATGGACGGTCGCCATTTCGGAGCTCAAAACTCGACGGGGTGCAACTCGCGGCTGCAAATGATGAGGAAGCTTATTGTTGCCACTTGTTTAAGTCATCCAGGCCTGACAGAAACTCTGCGGGCGTGCAAGAATGCTAAATATTCAAGTAACATAAAATAGTCGCAGACCACGTGTGGTGCCCACATATTTACATACGATCGTCACTGACTCTGTTCGTTATCTTCTCGGCAACCTGCTTGTTGTCAATCTGCAGCCCATGAGGAAGTATTATGCGGTCCCCAGGACGCCGTCAGACCCGCTCACCCTCCCGCTTGTCACCTCCTATCTGAAGGCCGACGCGCCCCAGTATTGACCTCAAAGAGGGTTAGACGGGAGACAAGAACAGAGAATAGATCGCTTACAGTTAGCATTGTCCCCCATCTTCACACTTAGGCAGATTACTAGAATTGTTAGAAATTCGCTGATTTTTTTTCTCTTTGCCTGCAAAGGCCCCTGTCCCTGCCCACCGATTTACCGTCCGGCCCTCCGCCTTTTCGGCTTCATGCAACTCGGCCCTCCACCACCTTAAAAGGGTACCGAACCTTGTTTCTGTTAAGTGCGAACTGAGAATAGATGAAGCAAGAGCGTAATTAACAAATTAAGAGCCAACAAGTAAACAAAAAGTCCTTTAAGCTTGCCCGAACGATTTGTTCTACGGTTCCTGATTTCCAAATTATAAAACAGATTTCACGCTGCTGACGTTCCTGGCATTTTATGACTGCAGCACGATATAAAAAAAAATTAGTGCCCTTACACTTTGTTCTACGGTTGAGGATGAAGGATGAGCTGCGGAGCTGGACGCAGTACACGAAATGCACGAGACAAGACACGTTGGTTTGTAATTTGCGATCGAGCAATTAGCATTTAGCACATCGAAACTTTGAAGGACTCGAAATTTATTCTAATTTAATAACATGGAGCTGGCTGTTTTTCTGCCGTGTCGTAGGCCTCTTAGTGTCTGCGTAACACCAGCCCAATCCGACGGACCACGGAGGACACCGGAAAGTTCGCATTGCAATGGGGCGGTCTACGGACACTTTAAACCCTTCGCCAGCCCAACGGACATGTCATCAGTAAGGGCATGAAACCGATATCTGTGCATGCACCCCCCCCCCCTCCCTCTACTCCCAGCTCGTGCCTGAAAACCGGCAACCAGTTATGTGTGTGTGCTTAGAAGTGAACGGCCCCGCCAAAATTGTCGCTCTGAAAGACCTTTAAGCTGAACAAGAAATATTGGCTGACGTCGACGCTGCTGTTCATGCGGGAGAGATTCCCAGCTACTCGGCGAGCTGGAAAGTGCGGTAGAAACTGCGGCGGAAGCGGTTTTCTGCTGCTTTCGCACCCATTCGCGCTTTTTTGTCCAGGAAGACGCTCCTTCGATTCCCGCTATTTTTCCTCCGACTTAACGACACGCGTCTGTCCATAGGAGTTAAAACCTAGAAGTTCTCGAGCTTTATACTAGCTAGTGGACAAACAGGTTGCTGTCTGTATCCGTGCCGCGTCGTAAGCATCCCACTTTGTGTAACACACCAACCGAAGCCGCATACAATACAGCTGACAGGTCGAACTCAGCCGAGCGAATTTCACGTTTAAATTTCCCGCCAGCACAATGCGCATGTCATCGGCAGCGGCATGAAGACTAGCTATGCATGCACGCCCCCCTTCTTTCACACCAAGCAGTGTACGCATGACCCGGCATCCGGTGATGGCCGCGTGCTTAGGCGTAATATTAACGGGCGAAAATATCGCGCGGAAAGCCTCTCATGCTGAAAAATTATCGGCTCACGTTGGCGTTCAAAGCCCTCACATTGCTCTGGTAACGTCTGATAAGGGCGCTACCGCCGTTATCAGCTGATTGCGAAGCTTGTGAAAGAGAAATCGGTGGTGGCGAGGGGAATCACAGTTGTGAAAGTGGTGTCAGCAGTGGCGAGGAGAAGTCTAGTTGGGTTCGCATTATCGTGGGCTGCGTTTTTGGATTCATGGTACACTACGTTACTGAGATCACACGAGCCAAGGGGACAGCACAAACGCAGCTATCAACTTATTCATTACAAGTACAATATTTGCATGGACATCACGAGGGACAGTAAGATGCCTCAATACGAAGCTTCAACAACACCGGTACACATGCCAGCAAACAGCCCCCTCAGGCAATCTGTCGCTGCACTGGATTATTGAGAGTGTAGCCCAATGTTTGAAAATTCGTGTTTTTGGAAAAATAACAGATCAACCACACGCGCAACTTCGGAAGTCTATCACATATGAAGCGAGCAGAGCGCATTCGTGAACTCATGCTGAGTTATTCTGACCGCGCCTGAAATAGACCTAAAGAAACGCAGCTTTACAGAGAGTCGGCACATGGAAAGAAAAGGCGCCAGGTACGCGGGTTCGATTTCCGGCCCCGACGGCCGCGTTTCTGGCGAAGGCAAAAAGCAAGAGCACCTGTTTGTTCGAGATTTAGGGGCACGTTAAAGATCCCCAAGTGGTGACAATTAATTCGGAGACCTCCGCTACGGCGCGCCTCATAACATGCGTAGTTTCGGTGTGTTAAACCATACAATAAATCAAAAGCGTCGACGAGATGTGACGACCACTGAAAACTGTGACGACGAGAACCTAGTAGAACTTCTGGGCAAAATTGGTGAAAAAGTGGGAGAGGCAATCACGCAATCTGACATTGCAAAATACCACCGAGTGCCCGTAGCAAAAAAACCGAACGAGCATAACATTGTTTTTCAGTTTGCTCATCGAGGAAAGCGCGACGCTGTGCTCGAGAAGGCTCGTAAAAAGAAGTTGGTGGGCGGCGATCTCGACCTGGAAGCCACAAACCCGATATTTATCAACGAGCACCTCTGCCCAGAACTAAAGAAGCTTCTTGGTCAAACAGTGGCGCGGAAACGGGAAGTAGGATGGAAGTTTGTTTGGGTGCGAAATGACATCTTTGCACGAAGGGCTGAGAGGGCGCCTCTACTTAAGGTGTTTTCCGCGTCTGATCTTGCCAAAATGACGTAACGAGTTGTACAGTTTCTTTGTGTATGCCACACCTCTTTTTCGTCATGGCTTGCTCAAACGGTACTGAACGCAGAACCGCTTTCTGTAGAAGTAACATGATAGACAGAAAATATTGCTCTTGCTGTAATCGCACTTTAAATTTCATTCTTCAGAATCTGTACGTGCCCTGTTCTGCATATTTTATCATTCTTGCTCACGATTAGCATGTGTGATGGTATTGGTGGCTAGGGCTCGCGAATAACGTCGCCGAAACAAGACAGGCGCTTGAGACCGGCGTATAAGACGAAGACGGACATTTACTGAGACTGGACGATGTAATGAGAGGACGCTGCAGTTACAAGCAGAACGTGTTATTACAGTCTATCGTGAAGATCCAAAACCTATCAGGGCGTAAAAGAAATAATAGAGGTGAGTTCCATTGGAAGACGGAGCCGTGATAGAAAAAAAACCTCACGTGGTGTGGCGTAGTCGATGAAGTATTTGCTGGTCCATTTCCTGTTGTCGGCGACCTCTTAGTAGTTGGCAGGTGGAGCACGTAACACAGTCGAAGCCGGCGATATAATGCGCGGTCGACGGCCAGCTTGCGGGCACGGCTGGCACTGCAGCCTAACTGGCTGCGTCTCCGGGCGTCCTCGACGACGGCCTCGGAAGACAACGGCTACCGCATCTTGCGGCTAGCCGTCCGAATCATAAGTCCTCGGAATCCACCCCTGCTTCGTCCACCGCCACGATCTCCTCTTCTTCTTCCTTTTCCGACGCATACCCACAAAGGGCGATTGTCCACGCTAGGCCGTTAACTTCATTGTCGTGAAAGCCATCTTCGACGTGCCCACCACCGCTGTCCTCCATCTCATTACAAGGCTCCCCACTTAAGAAAGTTGTTGGGGGCCCACAACACACTTTTAAAAGCAAACACACGATGAAGAAAAATGAGGGGCACACATCAAGGAACTGTCACGAACACTTCTAGATTAATCCGGGAACACAATGTCCTTGAGGGCAGTCCTGGGAATGAAGACCTCGTTTCGGTTGGTTCACAAAATGGGTCAGACAGCCCGTTGAGTCGAAGCCACAGTGAAAGCTTCCAGTATGGAACGCACGTTTTTTTTTCCCTGTACTTCCATGCCTTGAGAATCCGTTCGGTTTTGCCCTTTCTTTTTCTTTCTGTATTTCCAATTGGGCAAGCACGGAGAGGTTCGGTTGAAGGGATGAGTCAGGAACGTCGCATCGTTCTCTTTTACACGGCCTTTTGGTTTGCCTAAGGACATGCATAAGGCCTTGTGCGACTGAGCACTGCGTTTGCTGACGAAATTCAAAATGGTAGTGCAACTTTTTTCCCGTCTGCTCTGCTTTTTGAGATTACTCTTTCGACTCTTCAGAAAATGACGAGCACAGTGAAGGTTCGGACGTTTAAGCTTGCAGTGAAACAGGCCCAAAGTTTCAACGGACGCTGACTCCAGTCTCAGCCTTACGCATTTGTGGTGAAAAGTCTGCTTCATGGAGGTGGCTATGGTTTTGCAACTAACTTTGGCAGGCCATCGTGAGTTGTCGCATTTTCCTTTGTAGTTTTCCTGGGTGTGTGCTTTCGATGACGTCGGGCTCCTAATATTCTTTTGGGGTTTTCTAAATTCCACCGTCCGGCTGTTTGTTTCGATCTGAATACAGGATACGAGGTCAACTAACCCACCCACAAAGCTGTAAGCGTTGTTGTGGCTTAGATTTGCGAAGTCTTGTTTTAAACACTGCACAGGCATTTTAGCGTCACCGTTTTCTGCAGATTTTTGCTCGAAAGCGTAATCTCTCTTTGAAAAGGTCCCTTACCAACAGGATGGTCAAGATTTCCTCTGCTAGTACCGCTCTTACTGCGCACTTGATGTTCGGGAGCAGTTCTGTGTAAAGAACTGAATGTTTCGGTTCTGTCAGTGACATGTTCTTTAAAAGGAAGCTCATCATCGACACATGTATCCATCCTTATGGCTGCTGTATTTGCAACTACACTACTACTAGCCGTGTCCTCTACCTTACTGTGCCGTGTTGTTGCGTCGATACCCGAAGTCGGTTCAACAGCTCTTCTCTTTTTCGAGGCCTCTAGAGCTGCCAACTGCTGCCTTAGCATTTGGTTCTCCTTTTCCTGTGCTTTTTTTCCAGCTTCGTATTCTGCTTCCCGCTCTGCTTTCAATTTCGCACGCTCACCGTCCACCCACTTCAGCAATTCTGCTCCTCTCAATCCTGATCTAATCCCTTCCGCAACAAGCCTTTCCAATTCTTCGATTCCCATATCGAAATCTCAAACTTGCAAGTCTTCGTCTCTAAGGTGTTAGTAGAGATTCATGTCTGCCGTCCAACTGTCACTAGCTTCTCAATGTCCATGTCTCGAATCTGCACCGTTAGTCTCGACTTCTAGCCGATTCCCTTTTCCAGGTGGTAGCGAAGAGGTCCTGACGCGGACGCCAGTTGTGATGGTATTGGTGGCTAGGGCTCGCGAATAACGTCGCCGAAACAAGACAGGCGCTTGAGACCGGCGTATAAGAAGAAGACGGACATTTACTGAGACTGGACGAGGTAATGAGAGAACGTTGCAGTTACAAGCAGAACGCGTTATTACAGTCTATCGTGAAGATCCAAAACCCTATAAGGGCGTAAAAGAAATAATAGAGGTTGTGAGTTCGATTGGAAGATGGAGCCGTGAGAGAAAAAACCTCACGTGGTGTGGCGTAGTCGATGAAGTATTTGCTGGTCCATTCCCTGTTGTCAGCGACCTCTTGATAGGTGGCAGGTGGAACAGAATGTCACACAGTCGAAGCCGGCGATATAATGCGCGGTCGACGGGTTGATCGTAGAAGGGCTCTCACTACAGCCGGCGACCTCTTAGTAGTTGGCAGGTAGAGCACGTCACACAGTCGAAGCCGGCGATATAATGCGCGGTCGACGGCCAGATTGCGGGCACGGCTGGCACTGCAGCCTAACTGGCTGCGTCTCCGGCCGTCCTCGACGACGGCATCGGAAGACAACGGCTACGGCATCTTGCGGCTAGCCGTCCGAATCATGAGTCCTCGGAATCCACCCCTGCTTCGTCCCCCGCCACGATCTTCTCCTCTTCTTCCTTTTCCGACGCATACCCACAGAGGGCGATTGTCCACGCTAGGCCGTTAACTTCATCGTCGTGAAAGCCATCTTCGACGTGCCCACCACCGCTGTTCTCCATCTAATTACACCATGGTATATTATCTTTACGACATGACTAAGCTGTTATCGGCATTCACTGCATAAATACGCCCACTAAACGTTCTGAAGGCAAAAAGGAAGAAACTTTGTCCCGTGTTTGTTTGAAAACTTGTTCTCTTTCTCACTTTGTCGTGATACAATTATTAGTTGTTAATTGTTCATGCTAGAACCTGAAAACGTCACCTGTCCCAAAGATGGCAGGTACCTCAGTTTTTTTCACTGTAATGTGCAATCCGCACGAAATAAGGAAGATGATTTATTTTCGTTCCTCAGTGACTTTTCCTTCCATTTCGACATTATAATGTTAACTGAAACATGATGTACGAGTGAATATGACGTGCCTAGGTTTCCCGGTTACGGAACGTTCTTTTTAAATCGCGAATGCAAACGTGGCGGTGGGGTTGCACAGTTGATAAAAAGTGACGTATCGGTAAATCCAATGACAAAATTTTCCGCAGTAACTGAAGATTACGAGGTACTATCAACCACCTGTGGTAGCAATATGTTCACAGTGATATACCGACCACCGACAGGCAGCGTAAAAACGTTTCTTGCCTTTTCGGAAAATGTTATGTGTTTTGCCAATGACAACAAGCTGGAACTTGTAATATGTGGGGATGTAAACATAAACATGCTAGAAGACAATTCCGCATCCTATGAACTACTACTGTTACTGGACTCGCACAATTTTACAAATGTAATTACTCAACCTACCCGCATTACCCTATAATCTGAAACACTGTTAGATATGTTCATTGCGCAAACTGATAAACATGATGTAACAGCTGGAGTTGTTTCAACTAGTATAAGTGACCATTTGCCAATATACATGCTTTGGAAAACTAGCTCCGCATACAATAAAAAAACGCTCTCTGAAACTGCCATGGTTGAGGACATGAGTGTTACTGCACTTCAGAACTTTAGGCAACAAATATCTTCGGCAAATTGGGCGGCAGTTCTGAATTCTGAATGCGCTAATGAGGCATACGACATCTTCATTGCCATTTTTGTACGCATTTACAAAGGATGTTTTAAATTTTAAAAAGTTTGAAAGGTCAAGAAGGACAAGAAAACCGTGGGTCTCAAGGGAGTGTCTTGCCATGATTCGTAAGAAATCTTCCTTGTACGCACAGTTTGTTAAAGTAGGAACCCTGATGACCTTGCGAATTTCAAAAGGTACAGGAATGGGTTAAGTCGACATCTCCGTAGAGTTAAACAAGCCTATTTTAATAACGTATTCAATGAATCGGGTAAACGCCACCCAGAGGAAGTCTGGCGCAAGTTAAACACCGTTCTGAACCGCAATAACTCCGTAAATGACGTAAAAGAAATCGTAAATAATAACACGGTCCTTTCAGGCTTAGAACTTGCTGAAGCCTTTAACACGTACTTTATAAATCTTATAAATAGCTCACACAACAAGTCTGTTTTTGATTATTTAGCTCTGGAGGATAAAAATACTGCTTTTCTAAGTCCATTATTAACAGATGTATAGCGCAAAAAAAAAGACGAAGGACAAAGAATGCACGAGGACGAAGCGCTAACTTGCAACTACTGGTTTATTGAAAGAAGCACACATTTATAACAACAGCGTACATGATAACAGATAACCTACGCGACACATATCGGAAACAAGAAAAATTTTTATACCACACTACACAATCTTATCGCCCCCTTCCCGAGCCACGGACTTCCAAATAAGCAATCAGTTGCAAGTTAGCGCTTCGTCCTCGTGCATTCTTTGTCCTTCGTCTTTTTTTGCGCTATACATCTGTTAATAATGATCGACCAACTAGCCCAACAACGTACTTTACTATTCTAAGTCCAACAACGCCGCACGAAATACACACTCTTTTCTCATCCATAAACAACAGCAATGCACGAGATATTGACGGTCTTAGGAATAAGCCAATAAAATTTGTTCTAGACGGTCTTTTACCTGTACTGAACCACATTTTTAACCTCTCTTTGAGCTCCGGTGTGCTACCAGAAAAAATGAAAAGAGCCAAAGTAATAGTTATACACAAATCTGGCGACAAAAATAATTTTTCGAATTATAGACCGATTTCATACTCCCAATATTTTCAAAAGCGTTAGAAAAGGTCATATCTGCAAGATTAATATCTTTCTGCGAAAAACATTCCATATTATCCCCAAGTAAATTTGGCTTTCGTAAGGGAATGTCTACAGAGCTTGCCCTATTAACGCAAAAAGATATCATTAATAAATCCTTTGAAAGCAAGAAACTAATTATGGGCATTTTTGTCGACTTCTCAAAAGCATTCGACTCGATAAACCACGCTACCCTCGCAGAAAAATTGGAGTATTATGGATTTCGTGGTGTTGCACTGAAACTTTTGAATTCGTACCTAACTGACAGAAAACAGTGTATCAAAATGGCTACTTTTTTCTCTAGTTTCAAAACTCTGACTGCTGGAGTCCCTCAAGGGAGCATACGTGGACCAATATTATTTAATTTACACATTAACGATATTGTAAATATAACAGATCAAACGTCCTTCATAATTTACGCCGATGACACTAGCCTTTTTGTACAATCTGATAACCCCAAAGAACTGTGTTTTAGTGCAAATACTACGCTAGAAAAACTAAACCGCTGGAGTACTGTTAATTCCTTGCAAATTAATAGTATAAAAACAAAAGCTGTTCTATTTACGCCTTATCAGAAACATGTTGACTACAATTTTATCCTGCATATTAGTAATGATAGGATTGAAGTAGCTTCGGAAGTCAAAACTTTAGGCGTTATTTTTAACCACCACTTACTATGAAATACGCACGTAAAGCGGGTACTGAGCAGTCTGGCAAAGATTTCTGGTATTCCGTGCAAATTTCGTCATATTTTGCCCATAAAAGTAAGACTTATGCTTTACAACGCGCTTTTCTCTTCCAAAATCAATTACTGTGGTTTGGTTTGGGGCACAACATCAAATAATAATATAAACAGCATATTCTCTATTCGAAAGAAAGCGCTTAGAAATGTTGCAAACGTTTCCTACGATGTGTCACTACACGATTATTATGATTCCCTTAATATCGTACCTGTCCCCCAATTGTACAATTTTATGTTGCTGGCTAGTTATAAAAAGAACTTAAAAAGTAATAATACCGCATTTCTGTCACTATGCAACCTGAGAAAGGTTCCTGATATAGGAACCTGATAAAGGATAAAATGATCCTGATAAAGGATATACATTTCGAAATAAAGCCACTTGGGCGGTTCCTTTCTCTAGAACCAATCATGGGCTAGATAACATTGATAACCGTATATCGCGACTATTGAATGACATGATTGTGGAAAGTGTTAACATAGACAGTATTTCCATATCCGCATTAAAGCATTATTTTATAAATTGCCATTCTTGAATTATACATAAACATTGTGGTTAAAAGCGTAGTGACACGCGAATAAATGTATGTGCGCTAATTTTGTTGTGTTTTTGCTCGGTTTTCCATTTCCAATTGATAGCTTTACTTGACTGAGTCATAGGCTGCTGTCACATTATTTCTCGTTGAACATGACACGGTTCGTATTTCGTACATTATAGTGTTGTCTTATGTTTCAATATTTTGGGCTACTTGATTTTCCTTTTTTTGCATACTTGATTTCTTTCTTTCTCTCCTAAATTGTGTCACTGCAATACTTTTTTTTAGAAATATGCAAGTTAGCAGTGTTTTTATCGTGTTTTTCTGCATTCCTGTAGTTGATATTTTCTACCATTGCTGTTTTCAGTAACGTTACACAGTCTGTTACACTATCAAACAACCAAACAAAGTGTTTTTCATTCCATTAAGAGCTGCACTCTGCCTAGCTCACTGCCTTGTAAGGGGAGATGGGACCCCGTCAAGCTGATATAGCATCATCTTTCTGTCCCCTCCCCCTGCATATTTTTGTGCTATGTAAGAAATGCAAAATAAACTGAAACTGAACTGAAACACTGCTACTTAAAAATGAAACAAAGCAAAAGCGCCGTTTACCAGCTTGTGATGCTTAAACGCCTGTCACCTGTGAGTTATAGTGAAAAGTTTTCCCACACTTGCCCCTCCTCCCCTTATATTTGTATCTTGTAACACTTCCGACGTGTTTGGTCTCTAATGAAATAATATACTTGTAATTTATTTATTTATTTATTTACAATACTGCCAGTCTCTTCCCGAGACCATAGCAGCTGGGCTTGCAGATTTTACATACACGTAGTCTACACAAACAGCAGAAACATGCGGTAAGAAAAAGAAAGAAGAACTGCAATCTTAAACGCGGATGGTCTTTAAAGTATACACAGCAGAATACGAAATATGTTTCAGTATAGTTATACATAAAAATATTTACAGAACAAACGATAAACACAAAAAACAAATTATTTCAAAACACACATTTCTAGCCGGAAATGCATAAAAGCACATTTCAAACCTCAGTAACGCTAGCAGAAAAGGAATGTTACATGAAAAGGGATAAAACACTACAAATAAATAATACACTAGGGATAAAACACTACAAATAATACACTACAATAAATCAATTTACAGTAGCGCTCACACTGTCCACTTCGTGTCTTAATTTTTTTCACCATTTAACCCAATAATCGGCCTAGCAAAGTAGCAGACGCCACTGCCTGGACGACGACGAGCTGTGCTGCCGTTCCGTACATCGGCTCCCGTTTCAACTCTCTCAATCTTTCGACAAACGCGCCATCCAATGGATTAGTTTGCACCAACCGATTCCTCTCGACGAGCGGCATCGAACAAGACCACACACAGGTCGGTGAGTGGACCTCGCGGTATTTTATGACCGTTAGAAATTCTGAAGCGAGGACTGCCACGCTACGAGTGAACACAGCAGCCACTTGCGCGTGCACTGATTGTTCTCGCGCTGAAAAAGCGCAGGCACGGTTGAGACCTGTGCGCTGGCTTTAGTTGGCAGTTTTTATCTCGGCAATGGACTGTGAAGAAATCGACAACCCGCAAGATACCCCACAGCAAGATGGTGGCTGGTTTTCGGTGCACTACCGCAAATCGAAGCGTGTACTAGTGCCGGAAGGCCACGATGGCGTTGCAAGACCAGCTTCTCTCAACCCTAAACTGCATTCAAAGCGAAGACGACCACCCCCGCTTCCGCGGCAGGATTACAAAGTGGTTCTGCGACCACGCGAGGGACTGAACCTCAGTCAGTGGAAACCCCATCACGTAGCTCAAGGGATTGCACTCGCCTGCAACAACCACCCGAGCTGTGCCGAAAACCTACTCCTCGTGCGTACCAACCTCACCCAGAACGTTGCGGTTATCAGTACACCGCACGCGGAGACGGCCGACATACTTCGGAAACTCACGCACATCAAGCTCGCCGGCAAGGACCACGCCGTGGTCGCTTACGTAGCAGCACCGGACAACTCGGTGAAGGGCGTGATTCACGGTATCGAGCCTGGCACCCAGCCCTCGGAACTCCAAGCCCACCTCCGAGCCCCGAACCACAGCATCCTGTATGCGCGCATGCTCGGTCAAACACAGACGGCTGTCATCACCTTCGAGGGGACACGTGTGCCGCACTACGTCTACTACTACGGTGCTGAAACACGCTGCCTCCCGTACCAGTCGACGCGGCCGGTCTGTACAATATGCCTGCGCGTAGGGCACCGAGCAGATGTCTGCCCAAATCCCGAAACCAACCGCTGCCCACAGTGCGGACAAGCAAGCCCAAGGGAAAATTATGACTGCAAGCCCACCTGCGCGCTTTGCCAAGGCGACCACCCTACGGCGGACAAGACATGCCCAGCGCGACTACGAAAGCACACACGTCGCCAAGGCGCGACCCACGACGGGAACGAGGAACTGCCTGCTGGAATTTTGCGACGCAGCCGGTCGTCAGAGCGTTCATCTTTAGGGGAAGAGCAGCAACGCTGGTCCTCCAGGTCTGCCTCCCGAGCCCGTTCCAAATCGAGGCGCCGTTCCCCGTCCCAGAGTCAGGTTCACTCCACGTCGAAGCGCCATTCCCGATCCAAGAGCAAGACCCGCTCCAAATCCAGACGCCCTTCCCGATCCAAGAGCAAGACCCGCTCCAAATCTAGGCGCCGTTCCCGATCCAAGAGCAGGGCCTGTTCGAAATCGGGGCGCCGCTCCCGGTCCCGGCACCGTTCCCGATCTCCGAGCCATTCCCGACCAGGCTCCAGGTCTGCCTCCAGATCTGGCCCTGGATCCAGCTCCGGCAAGCGGCCCAGATCCAGTTCCAGACTATCAACGTGGACCAGGAATCCCGGCGACCCGCAGGCAGGGGGCGCAGATGTCACCAAGGTGAACTGGGCGGCGCGTGTAGCGCAGCCTCCCACTGGTCGAAATCACACCCACGCACCTCCGGACACAACACACACTTCTCCCAACACCGCACTTCTACTCCAACAAGTACTAGCTGAGGTCAAAGCACTTCGAGCTGAAAACGCGGAGCTGAGGAATGCAAATCAGGAACTGAGAAAAGCGCTCCATGCTAAAGAACAAGACAGAGGGCTAATTCCTGAGCAGCCAATCGAAACCCCGTCATCCAACACCGATACGCAAGATCAGATAAATTTACTTCGCGAAAATCAAGCCCTCATACAGCAGAACATGCTGGCCATCCAGGAAACCCTTACTAAGTTAAACGTGACGGTGGAAAGGATGCAGAACATGCATATTACGACGCCGACCTCTACCCCAGTGCGCAACGAAAAGCGTGAAAAGCCATTAGTACGACCCACCCTAAACCCCGCCACCTCTCTTTCGCAGCAGGATGGCTAGGGCCCCAAAAAGGCAGCTGGAACCCCTCACGCTTTGGCAGTGGAATTGCCGGGGCTACTCGAAGAAACAAGGCGCACTTATGCAGTACATAAGCAATGCTCCCACAAAACCCGATATTATAACACTACAGGAGACAGAATGTACACCACACCAGGCAGGCTACGTCACACACCTCTCTGGGAACCTTCCGCCTAGGGTAGCCACCCTTACGTCACGAACCATCACTGTCGTACAACATCAAATTGATGGCTGCAGCATTGAGCATGTACTCATAGAAGTAGTACCTCGTGCCAGAGGCCAACCGAGTGTATATGTGCTCAACATCTACAGCCCGCCTAACCATCGCCGCGATACCTTCGAATACTTAATAATGAAAGCAGAGAGCGCGGCGGGCAGAAACGGCCTGGTAATAGTCGGAGACTTTAATGCAGCGCATCCGGTGTGGGGCTACAAGTACGCCACGCCAAAGGGCAACAAGCTCCACACTACCATCCAGCAACACCGTCTGACAGTCCTCACTGACCCAACATATCCAACTCGTATTGGGAACAGCATCACAAGAGATACCAGCCCAGACCTTACACTGATAAAAAACGTTCCACACGCAGAGTGGCAAAATCTGGAAGAGTCGCTGGGCAGTGATCACTATATTGTCCAGACTATCATTCCGACCGCTCCTCTACGTCGGACACTCAAGTCGACGAAAATAACTGACTGGACCACCTTCCGCAAGCACAGAGTCCAAAGCGACACAACCGACATAAACTCACTTGAGCAATGGATCGTGGACCTGCACCACGATGTAAATAAGCACTCGAAAGTGATCACCCTCACCACAGAAGCGCCTGCAGTGGATTCCCACCTCCTCCATCTCTGGGAAGCACGCAAAGGCCTCCAACGAAGATGGAGGAAACAGAAACATAACAGAAAGCTAAAATGCAGGATAGCAGAGATAAATCGGCAAGCAGCGGAGTACGCAGCCGAGCTCACGCGACAAAACTGGCGTCAGCTCTGCGACGGCTTACAGGGAACGCTGGGCACGGCAAAGACATGGAAGCTCCTCCGCCACTTGCTAGACCCCACCCAGAGTAAGCTGGAAAGTCAGAAAGCAATCCAGCGCTTGCTACACTCTCATCCTGGCAGCGACGACGAGGTACTGGATAAGCTTAAAGACCAGTACATTGGCACAACTTTACCTTCCGTGACTCCTCGCACGTATGCTGGCCATCCCAACCCGGAGCTGGACAAGCCAATAACGACACAGGAGGTCTGGCAGGCACTTCAAGCCCTGACCCGCAAGAGCACTCCGGGCAAAGACAAGGTCACTAACAAGCTACTTAGGAACCTCGACGACAGAAGCATCCAAGCCTTAACGGCGTACTTCAATGAGCACTGGGAACGGGGCACAATACCAGCTGAATGGAAACACGCTGAAATGGTGCTTATTCCAAAGCCAGGCAAACCTACGAAGTTGGACACATTGCGCCCCATATCACTAACGTCGTGCGTAGGGAAGCTTTTTGAGCGTGTGATCCTCGCCCGCCTTCAACCATACATAGAAGCCCAAGACATTTATCCGCACACAATGTTCGGATTCCGGCCTCACCTATCAACCCATGACATCCTCCTTCAACTAAAGGAAGACATCTTGGCGCACATTTCTCCTCACTCCAGCAGGGCTATCCTCGCTCTTGATTTGAAAGGAGCATTCGACAATGTGAGCCACGACGCCATCCTCGAAAACCTAAGTGACACGAACTGTGGAAGACGAATGTTCCAATATATCCAGGCATTCCTCACCGATCGCACGGCGACTGTGGGCATCAGACCACTACGAACGGACCTTCAAACCATGCCCAACAAAGGAACGCCACAAGGAGCGGTGCTTTCTCCAACATTATTTAACATAGCTATGATGAAGCTGCCACAACAACTTAACACCATCCCGGGGATTAAACATGCACTGTATGCAGATGACATCACGATTTGGACTACTGGTGGGTCAGAAGGCGACATGCAGGATGCGCTCCAGAAAGCTGCTGACGCAGTCCAACAGTACGCCAGTGTGCGCGGCCTTCAGTGCTCCCCGGAGAAGTCCGAACTCATCATTCTGAGGCGCAAGCCACGTGGGAAGCCACTGGAACAAACCACAATACAAGTAAAGCTCCAAGGTAGCGACATCCCCGTAGTCCCAACCATCCGCATACTGGGACTTTACATCCAGCAAGACGGAGGAGGAACGCTAACCATCCAGCGCCTCAACCACACTACATCGCAGATCATGCGTATGGTGAGTCGAGTAACAAACCGGCACCAGGGTATGAAGGAGGATGATGTCATCAAGTTGGTGCAAGCACTGGTTGTCAGCCGCGTGGTGTACTCTACGCCTTACCTCCCGCTGAAACCGAGGGAAATGGACCAACTTGACATACTACTGCGGAAGGCGTACAAGCAAGCACTAGGCCTCCCTCCTCACACCGCCACTAGTAAGCTGGAAGCGCTCGGGGTGCACAACAAGGTGCGGGAGATAATTGATGCCCACCTTGTCAGCCAACTAGAGCGGCTAAGGCAAACGTCGACTGGTCGCACGGTGCTGAGGCAACTAGGCTACCAGATAGCGGACGCCAGCCACCCTCGACCGGAAACTGTGCCGCAGGACATCCGTACGCTGATCAGGGTTGCTCCGCTCCCACGAAACATGCACCCTGAGCATCACGTACAGCGCAGACAAGCGCGAGTACAATTCCTACTAAGGAAGTACTCTGCCCACCCCCATGTGCGATTCACGGATGCGGCCCACTATGCAACCCATCCAGCCACAGCAGTAAGCGTCATCGACGGCTCAGGCGATGTCGTTTGCACTGCTACCGTACAAACTAAAAACATCGTTGAAGCCGAAGAAACGGCCATCGCACTGGCAATAACGTCTGCAACTTCGAATAAACCGCTTCACGTAATTACGGACTGCCAACAGGCATGCAGGAACTACGGCAACGGTCGCATCTCAACATCCGCCCTCCGATTACTAAAAAAGCACAAGGATACCCTGAACCCTACCATACTGATATGGACACCAGGTCACGCAGGGCTCGACGGAAACGAGCGAGCACACGCTACAGCCCGAGCATGCACCCTCCAGGCACCGCACCAGTCGCTCCGTGACCCAGAGCCTGTCCAGCAGCAGTTCCGTGCACTTCTGCAACACCACCGCCTTGCCAGATGTACCTACCCACCACCGCACCAGAAGCTTACCCGAGAAGAGGCTGTAGCCTGGCGGCAACTACAGACCAACACATACCCCCACCTTAGCTTCCTGCACATCATACACCCTACAATATATACACCAACATGCCCACACTGCAGCGAACATGCAACACTGTACCACACCACGTGGGCTTGCCAGAACACACCAGCAGCCCCCATTATTCGCACCCCCACCCTCGAGCAGTGGGAGGCCGCGCTGTGCAGTTCGGACCCTGAGGACCAGCGACAGTTGGTGGACCGGGCACGCAGGACCGCAGCCGCCGCAGGGGCCCTGGACTGAGGGCTTCTCCCGCTTTCAAGCGCAAATCTGTTGAATAAATGTTTTTACCACCACCACCACCACCCCGCCATTGCCTGGAGTCTGCCGTTAAAGCTGAAAGGCTGTCGCCATAGATGATGATGAGTTTAATGGCGCAAGACCAACGAGGGCAACGAGCACCAGAGACAAAGTTTTTTATGAGGACCTGCTGGCTCACATCGCCACAAAACCCAGCCCCCCCACCTCCTGGCTCTACAGGAAACGGACCACCCACCCAAGCTAAAAGACCCTGCATCCCACTCCCCGCCAGACTTCCGCCAGATAGCCACCCGTCCACACCGAAATATTGCCACCACGAAAACGTTCGCCTCACCAATCCCACACATACTGACTACTTACTCTCCACCTTCCCAAATGCTCTGTCACACGCCTGCACGTTCTAAGCGTCGACAACCCCCCTAAATTCAAACACATTTCCGTCAAACAAAATACTCCCTTTAGAAGAACTTCTTGTTGGGCGAGTTGGTGCATCTTGGTGAATGAACACAGGCCTTGCGCGAAAAAGAAACCACACACAGGACGGACGGGACGAGCGTCCGGACGGGACGGACGGGACGGGACGAGCGCTCTTCCCGTCCGTCCTGTGTGTGGTTTCGTTTTCGCGCAAGGCCCGTATTCACTCACCAAAATACTCCCTGTCGTATCGTTTTTTGGCGCTGGTTTTTCTAAGTGGCATCATGCACCAACTAGACCGTCTCAGTTCACTTGTGCAGTTCGCCACACCGACCCTTCCTCCCCCACACGCATTGGCAACAGTTCCCAGCGCGACATCACTCCCGACCTCACTTTTAGCACCGGAAAACTCACCCATCATACCTCCAGGGCACCAGACACACTCGGCAGCGATCATTATATTATAAGCACATTTCTTACCCTTAAGGGCATCACCACAACACCCCCACTCCCACCACGAACATGCACAGATTGAGATCTCTTCCGTACTGAATGCTCCCTCCCGCCAACTACCACCTGGGACTCCGAACTACAACAATGAAACCTCGAACCTTCTCTCAGCTAAACAATTTGCAACGAAAACCATGAGCCTACTCCTCCAGTGCAATATGTAGGCAAGCACCTCCGTAACCTTTGGGAGGCTTCCACCAGCATAGAGTAGCGCTGGCGGACACATAAGCACCGACGCAACTTTCGGCTCAAACTACAAAGCCTCCGTACAAAGATCGAGGCACACGCACTCACCTCATCCAGGAACCAATGGAATAATATTTGCGACGAAATGCGAGGCCAGCTCTCCACTAAGAACGTTTGGCACATCCTCCGTGCCTTACTCGACCCGCGCTCTACTAAGACCCAATCTTGGAACCAAACCACTCAAATGATAGCTGACACTCAATTCTCACCTACTGCCCTATCAATCAATCAATCAATCAATCAATCAATCAATCAATCAATCAATCAATCAATCAATCAATCAATCAATCAATCAATCAATCAATCAATCAATCAATCAATCAATCAATCAATCAATCAATCAATCAATCAATGGTTTATTTCAAGCATAGGTACATAATATTTGCAAACAGTGCTTGGACCCTTAGCCAAAGGCTAGTTGTGGGTCCAAATTCTGAAATGCATAGTTATAAGCAGTCTCATTGTTATCAATCAGTGTATAAACATACTGTCAGATTACAGTAACTACCAACACAACGTCATACATAACACGTGAAGACTATTTAAAAAAAAGAAGAAAGGCCGCGAACTTTGCGACTGTACGCAAGTGATCGTGCTGCGATCAAAAAGGAAAAAAAATAAGTACGTTTCTAGTGTTGGGGACACTCATGGGCATATAACAACAGAAAATGATTTTTTAGTTTTTTACAGAAGTTATGGTCATTCCTCAGGTCAACAGGGATTTTATTCCACACTTTCGCACCAACGTACTGTATAAGTCACTCACCATAAACATTATGAGTAAGGGGAAGATTGAAATTGTTAAGGCTGAAATTTCTTGTGTGCCGTGATGGACTATTAAATGAGACAGGAAATGGATGATTGTTCCTTACTATGCTGTATGTGATTCGAGCCGTTTTATCCTCGCGCATGTGATCAAAAGGTAATAGTCGAAGCTGAGTAAACAAAGGTTTACTGTGTTCATTGTATTTGGCGAAATTCATAATTCTAATCCCACGTTTTTTCAATCCTCTGATGGGGTTAAGGTACGTAGTGAACGTCCAGCCCCAGGACTCTAACCAATATGTCAGGTGACTGCTGATAAAGGCATGGTGAAGTACAAGCAGGATGTTTGCGTCAAAACAATCACGAGCTTTTAAAAGGGCGTAGCATCGGGATGCTATCTTCGAACAAACATTCGTAATTTGGTTCTTCCAATTTAACTTGCTGTCAAAGATAATACCTAGATATTTGAGGGAACTGGTTTGTTGAGGTGCATTATCGTTAATAATCGGTTTAATTATGCTGTAATTTACAAGTTTTCTCGGAGAGTGAAAAATCATGTATTTAGTCTTTTTTGTGTTGATTGTCAATTTGTTTGTTGAAAAACAGTTTGATATTTTAGCTAGCTCTATGTTCAGTTTATCCTAAGTTCGTCCTCAGTATCGGCTGTGAATATGACAGCAGTGTCATCAGCATACATGAGCATTTCAGAAGAAATTATTTGACACAAGTCGTTTACATAGAGGGTAAACAGTAATAGCCCAAGCACGGACCCTTGTGGAACACCTGTTGTTATGTATCGTAATGAATACGTTATATTGTTAATGGACACTTTTTACTGACGGTCGGTAAGAAAACTGGAAAATAGCTCACCCTTCCCTGCGTGTTTTTGGACGCCGCCATCTTCACATGTCTACGTCATCAATTCCCAGATGTTAATTATGAGGTAGACATCCTGCTATTGGGCAGCTTTTTCACGCACTTCCGGCAGAGAGACGTGTCGTCTGCTCAGCGTCCGCTCGCCGGCTGATCTGCCAGCGGAATGCCGAAGTCCTTGGACATTTTACGACAAACGAAACAAGTGTAAACAAACGCTTAACCGTTTGTATTGAATGCAACACGGCCATAACGCGACATGGATATTATCTTGCGTGAGTACATACCATAAAGAAAGCGTCGAAGCCCTGTGGCATTTCTTTCGTGCAATCGCAGAGAAGATTCTGAGCCGAATGCCCGGCTTTGACGCATACACTCTATTCACATTCAAAACAATCCACCGATGCGCTTCGAACGAACAAAACGTCACAACATGCGTTGCAAGTCTGAACCGCGATTGACAGACGATCGGTTGCCTCCTCCTGCCCGTCGTAAATTCGGCACTCACCTCGCACCCGGTTTGCGGGGACGAACAGCAAGTCACTGAACTCTGGCACGCAAGCCGAGAAGGCTTTTTGCCAGGCACACTGCACATACCCATGCGAGGTTGAGTCGTACGTCGCTCGAGAAGGATAATCCAGACCATGGGAAGCACTATCCACCCGCAGAAGTACAACGCCGCATTTCATTCCGAAACGAACGCGTCCACAACGCAGGAAGCGATGCACACACACACAGAGCTTCGGTCGCTGCCTTGGCTTAGCTGCAAGGTTCGTTCGGACAGTTACCGATGTTACGACGATACAGAGCTGCGTGAGGCGACGTGCTAACCACTTGACGTATTTAGAAACACAGGGGCAAAGAACTTGGTTCATCGGAAGCAAAAAATCTTTCCTCCATCTTGCGCTACTTGCCGGCATGTTGCGTCCTCTCGTACGCGCGCTATTTTGCTGCTAATTGAGATTTTTAGTACAGCGTATGTTGCCTTTGCATACGCTAAACGCTAAATTTTTGCGTCCCGCTACGTAAACACCGCGAGGGGAGTTTTAGTAGAGTGTCTCATCAGTGTTGCGTAGCGACCCGCTAAGGCATACGGATGATCAGTCTGTTGAATGTTTTGTGAAATGACTCCCCGGTTTATCTGCTACCGGAGTGCCGGAGTGCTTGGACATTTTACGACTATCCAAACAAGTGCACACAAACGCTTTCCCGTCAGTGTCTTGAATGCAACACATGGGTGCAGCTTGCCAGAACACGGGTGCTCGCTGCTCGAGTGCGGCGCTGGTTTGCTCTGCGCCTTCCCGTTCACGGCCACTGATAGAGCGATCTTATCCGGCGCGTTTTAAGCACGGGTTCTGTTTCGGTTTAAAATGTCTTTTTCACATGCCGCCGGTAGGAATTACCACAGCCGCAAAATAAGACCCGGCACCTGCGGGGCCACATCTGAGACGGCTTTTTGAATGAACAGTGCGCGGTGCATCAAAGGGAACGAGCGCACGGTTCTCCCCGTGCGGCTGCGGGTTCGCCGCCGATAAAAAGTCACGTGCCGCCGATAGCAACTGCAGCAACGTGCACCACGAAAGGGCAAGGCCAGGCCACACACATGCGGCCAGGTCTTTCGTTCGCTTTTCCAGCCTTGAGTGGCGTGCGAGATCCATGCTCATGGTGTCAACAAAGCTGAAAAAGCCGAAAGAGCTTGCCCGTAGCAGACGGCAGCCTTAGGAACGCAATAGCGGAAGTACATCACCGCTGAGGAGCGCAGCATCAAGGGAGGGAAGGCTCGCGCGCCGTCAACAGCAAAGAAAAAGTAGAAACAAGGAGGGAATACGGTGCGACGATAATGCGTGGTTTTCGATTTACGATTTCTCAGCTAATGGTCATTGCTTTAACAAAATTCTTGCAGGAGGAGATTGCTAATACATTGCTTTATTTGGTTACAGGTACATCCATGCACCGGCGGAAGGTGTTTCAGGACGCCTTTAAAATGAAAGCTTCGCGAGCTCTATTTATACTTAAGGTCCTATCACGCAAACACTGGGGCTCCGACAGGGCCTGCCTTTTACAAATTTGCCGTTCTATTGTACGCTCCTGCTTAGATTATGGCAGCATTGTGTATGGCTCCGCGAGACAGTCCTACTTGAAACGATTGGACCCAGTTCACAAGTTAGGTTTACGTTTCTCGTCGGGGATGTATAGGACATCACCCATAAACAGCCTCTACGTCGAAAGAAATGAGCCACCACTCACAGATAGAAGAGCAATGCTGACATGCTCATACATACTGATGATCCGTTCACTGCCAAACATCTGTGTTACCCCATAGTTACAAAATGTCCGTCTAGGACACTGTTTATTAATAAACCCCACGCTATCAGACCATTGCGTCTTCGTTTTGAAGATAGATGCCAAGAACTCAGTATGCTAAACCCATCACCTCAAATTGCCCACAGACAGAACTAACTACCACCTTGGTATACTTTTCCTACAACAGGTGACTTCATACTAACATGCCTTCAAAAAAGCACACACCGCGAGAACATATTTTACAGGAATTTTCAGCATTAAACGAAAAATACAAAGAATAGACAGCATTTTACACAGACCAAAACATCAGTGCAGTAGAGCAAGGGAAATGGGGAAAGGTGATCAGGCTACCCCAGTGTGCTTCGGTTTACACAGTGGAATGTTATGCTATTGCTGTGGCGGTAGAAAGGATAATGAAGAAGAAAATTCTACACAGTATTATAAATACAGACTCTCTCAGCGCAGTAACAGCAGTGCATTACGAAAAATGCAGCTCAACCTCTAATAGGCGACATAATACACAATTTACACTCTTAAAGGAATACTGACACTAAATTTCTCGCTTTCCGTTTTTATGCTGTAAATAATACCTATTGGCTCAGTAATTACGAAAATCCAACCGAAAGCCGTCAGCCGCCAACACAGAATTAATTATAGCACGTTTATTGCAACCAGTTTCAAATTCGGTCGCCGTGCGGGAAAATGGCCGTTCGAAGGCCAGCCTGCAAGCGGGCCAGTCTGACGTCACGCTATCATTCATGACGTCAGGGACGTTCGCCGCATTGCCTGCTACGATTGCACATGGTCCGCACTCGCCCGAGCAGTCGACATGTCGACTAAATCGTCAGACTCGGATGAGTCGCTGCCACCCGACAGACAGGGCAACTTCATTTGGCCAGGCAATTAGGCCGGCGATGTCTTTGCCATCATAAGTTTTTTGATATCACTGCGGCTCGAACCGGCGCAGACCGTGATAGCAACAGCTTGTCGCCACTCTTCTAATGAATCTGTTCGCGAAAAAGAAGTTCCACATGCGAGAAAATAGATGTTAGTGTGGTGAAAAATTGTGCTAGGGGTTGTTATCATCGCTGAATTTACAAGCGGCGTTCAGATATTTGCCGCGATAATAAGCCTACGCTGACGGGCAGCGGAGGTTCGAAGCTCCTACCCAGCACTGCCGGCACCGCGGTGCGGGGAGCGGCCGAAAGATGGCGCCACCTGCGCGCTAGAATCAAAACAGGCCATGGCAGATGTTTTGGTCACCGATCGCTGAAACGGCAATTATCGCCAAAATAAAGCTCAGTATGCGAAAAAGCGGATGATAGTGTGGTGAAAAGTTGTGTAAGGGATGGTCATTCGCAGTTGTACTGATACCGGCGATCAAATATTTGCCACGATACTAAGACTGAAGTTCCCAACACCCAAGCTGATCCCAGCGACGCCGAGCCGGCTGGCGTGGGCGACAGTTTTTGCGGCCGTCGCCGCGCACGAACTCAGTCGACGTTTAGCGCTGCATGTCGTCGCGTGGAAAATAATGCATCTTCGCGTCGTCGTCAATTTGCTCGGACAGGCTTCCACGAGCAGTACTTCTCATTCCGCGAGCTTGCCATAGCACAACTTGGGCGAGCTCGGCGACGCGCACCGCCGCGGTGCGCGTCGACATCGCGCACAGCGCGGTGCAAGCACCGCGCAGTTTTTGGCACCAGTGCAACGGAACACCACGCGCCGGCCACGAACTGAAGAGCAAAGACGTCGCGCACGCCAAGTGCGCAAGGTTTACAAGCATTGCTCGCACCGCTACACCCTTACGTCTCCTGCCCACACGAATACCACCGACAACAGCAGCGCAGGCTATCGTTTCCGGTTCTGAAAACGACTGTAGGACATCACCCTGAACCGGCCAGACACGCGGGCCGATGTTTCGTCAAGCCGAAAGCGATTTCGCTAGTGCTGCCGATTTGTGGAAGCTCGCGGCCGGGACAATCAAAATCGATTTTAGATGTGATTCCAGCCTCGGATCGCTGCAAAAATTTCTCTGAGGCATCTGTACAAACTATTGAAGCCAATTATATCATTTTTAGGCGTCAAAATGTGGTGTCAGTACTCCTTAATTCTGGGTCCACATAAGATTCACCTAGTAACTGGAACTTTTTTGTAAAAACGTTCCAGTGATATATTTGGAACCGTGTTCACATACCCTGAAAATTAAGTAGAACAGTGCACGACATATTTCTGCAACTAAATTATGTGGATCGGTGTTCCAAAGAATTGTATGCGGATCAATGTTCCAAATAAAAGGGTAGTTTAAGTTACTGCAACATAGATCCATGTAAAATGATTACGGAATTTATCTGGTGCGCTGTTCCAGGTACCTTCAGACCAGCTGTTTATATAAAACGGTGTTCCTACAGACATTGGGAAGCTGTCTACGGGACTCCATATTTTCCGATTATTTATGCGGCACTGTCGAGTACATATGCAATTACAATTTTCCTGTCGCTTCTGCGAGCCCGCACGGATGCCGCCGCCCGCGTCCGCCGGAGCGACCGGTCCGCCGATCCCCATCTCCCGGCCTCGAACAAATTCCGCGCGGCGTCACTAGCGCCGCTGGAAAGAGCGAATTGCACTCGCGAGACCGGCGACCGTACGCCTCGCGGTCTTCGGGCCGCGATATGCGTGCCGTTCTCGTGAAGCTCGGCAACAGCGTCGTGAAATTGCCGTACTCGCTCGCTAACGCGCCCCCACAGCATACGCGTCGATCTGGTGCTGACGGAGTTGTGCTGGAAGAAAAGCAGGCAAGAGATGAGGACGCAGGAGGTGTAGTTAAACAGATGAGAATTTACAAAGTTCAAGGTGGAGAAAATAGTATGCAAGGGCCGGAAACGGTGAGAGAGTTCGAGCCACCTTAAACAGATGAGAATTTACAAAGTTCAAGGGTGAGAAAATAGTATGCAAGGGCAGGAAACGGTGTGAGAGTTCGGGCAGCGCGCCAGCGAGCGAGTACGGCAATTTCATGACGTTACGTTGCCGAGATTCACGAGTCCGGCCCGAGTATGACGACGCCCGTCTGAGAGTTCATAGAGTTATAGAATTCAGATACGTGCAAATCGAAGGTGAAATGCGCGCATGTGGCCTCGCAGGGAGTTAGCATAGTTTCGGGGTAGTGGGGAAGATTTCACAACGCCTACGAGGCGCCTGCCGATTCCGTCAGAGTAGCTCTCAAGTCTGGGGCTCGATATCAGAGTCATATGTATTGTCTAAATTAGTGCAGAAAATTAAACGAATTCGCAAGTTCTCATTTTCGCAAAACCGCAGGCCATACAGAGACACTGTAGACACTCACTCAACTCCATTAATATTGGAGAATTGAACGTGCAGATACAAGTCAGACATTGAAATGGAGGAGCCTCATCACACACCAGTTCCGATTGAAAGCAAGGGATACAGAGGAGCTGCTAGCATGCGTTCCATGCAAATTAGCTCAGCAGTGAGCTTTGCATATATCATGCATACCCCACTCACAGTACCTGCGGGTCCAATAAATACATTCTTACTGCGACCTAAATTTCACTTGGGGTGTTCCGGGAATTTTCTTATTATAGCCTTGGAGGTTACTGTCTTTAAATGATTAAAAATCTACTTGATGTAAGAATTCATGCTTTGTCTGTGCTCTTCTTGTATTTCAACAAGTGTCAGCACACTCACAGATTATGCACCTGCAGGTGCTGCTGCTGGCTGTCCTGGGTCAGCTGCCTTCCAGTCCAGTTACAAAGGCTTTGCCAGGGCCTCCCTTGGCCAACCGACACTGCACCTGCTGTATGCAAGTACTGCCTGGCATTTCGTTGGTGCTCCGTACGCTTTGCCGCCAGGAATGGTCATTCCTTCATCCATCATCTGGCCGCTTGACCACCCGTTCAGAAGTCAGCGCATTATTTTTTTATTCAAATACCCTAAAGGCCCTTGCAGGCATTACATAGGAGGGGGGGGGTTGCAAAACAGCTCAAAGATCTCAACGCGCAACTTTACATGTTTTATTTTGACAATCCTGTGTCGAAACATTGTCCACATCATATACTTGGCAATACTATGCGCCTGTATTTGCATGTATATTATGTGTGTTATTTGTTTTATGTAGTGCGTTTCCAGTTAGTTGTACTGTGAAAATAAAAACTTGTTTACCCATCCTGTAGAATGCACCATGTACTACTTCGACCATCCACACTGTAACGGCCTAAGGAGAGTACAAGGTCTCAACATTTGGAGAGTACAAGGAGAGTACAAGGCCTCAAAATATCGTCAGGAAAGTTGGCCATGCAGCTACGAGACTGCTCCAAGTGCGAAGTAGACTTCCGTGGCGTAATTACCATGTATAAAAACAGTGATTAGCGTAGTCGACCAGATTTAGGGGAAATCACCATGGTGGAGTAAGTTTCTGTTAAGGAAAGTTTGACATCCACGCAAATGCAGCCATGCGGCTACAAAGGGAAGGTATACAGCTTTCTCAAAAACTTCGCAGTTGAAGAAAAATTCGTCCTGGTCCGGGATTCGAACCCGGGACCACCGCTTAACCGGAGCAGTCGCTCTACCAACTGAGCTAACCCGGAGGCTAGTTGTTTGTAAAGCGAGAACGAATTCATCAACAACAAGGATAGGTGTTAGTCAAACAGATTTAGGGGAAAAAATCCCCAAGGCTACAAAGCTTTCCTTTATAGCCGTATGGCTACATTTAGGTGGATGTCAAACTTTCTCTTCGCAGAAACGTACTCCACCTTGGGGAGTTCCCCTAAATCTGTCCGACTAACCCCTGTTCTTCACTACGCGTTGTTGATCAATTCGCTCTCTCGCTACAAACGACTAGCCTCCTGGTTAGCTCAGTTGGTAGAGCGACTGCTCCGTTTAAGCGGTGGTCCCGGGTTCGAATCCTCGACCAGGACGAATTTTTCTTCAACTGCGAAGTTACGAGAAAGCTGTATAGCTTTCCTTTGTAACCATACGGGTGCATTTAGAGGGAGGGTGATAGTCTTGTGCGCGAAATCATCGAAGCGAGTGAAATTGAAGAGCACGTCTACGATTTTGTCAGAACTGCTTCGGTTGCGCTAAACGATGAAGAGAAACTAATCCTGCGCACTCTTTTACCTGGACAACCTGGCTAGAGGAGTGTATAAATGTACAAGGCGCGGCGTCATAACGTTCAGTGCTTGTGGTACTCTTTCGTTTTTGTCTGCGTCCTGAGTTAAATTTAGGCTGACCAGTATTTAATCAATCATGATCCTACTAGCTCAGATTCTGCCAGCGTGTTTCCTTTCTTTATTTTTCGTGGCAGTTTTGCGTGGGGAATAGAGGGGAAATAGGAGAGAGAGAGAGAGATAGTAAGTAGTAGTAGTAGTAGTATTAAACGTTTATTGGAGCAAAAGGGAAAGAGAAAAGGGTAGTGGTGAAGCGTCCGTTGTGCAGGATGCCACTTGACCGCGGGCCGACTCAATGACACCAAAAACCAAGGCCCTGTGCGGGCCGGGTCCGGGCTGATCAGCTCAGTCTTTCACTGCTCCGGGGTGGGGAAGGGGGATGGGTTAGGGGAGCGGGGACAGGAGCATACGAGGTGGAATGTGGTGAGTGGGATTTCGCAGTGTTGGCATTGACGGGGGTAGAGAGTGGGTGCGATCTGCAGGAGGATGACGTGATTGTAAAAGGTACCGTTCTGAAGGCGACGATAGATTATGGCTTGCTGGTTAATTAGGGAGTGGTGCGGATGGGGGTAGACGCGGCGAGTAAGGATGTAGTGGGACAGAAGGGCATTGTACGTATTATCAGTAGGAATTTGGAGGACGTCGTGGCCGTTCGTGCGGGGTGATGGAATCACTTGACCATCGGTGGAGAATGCCCGGAAGTGCAGAGCTCGGGCGGCGGCGTGGGCCGCTTCATTCCCCGGAAAGCAGGAGTGTCCGGGAGTCCAGACGATCGCAATGGTGGTCTCGTTAGGTAGACGCTGGAGGAGTGAAATGGCCTGGGGTGGGGCTAGACCTGCCTGGTAGAGGCGGCATGCCTACTGTGAGTCGGAGACTACAGTGATGTGCGGATGCTTGGCGTGGCTGCTGGCTGCGAGGGCGATCGCCAGAGCTTCTGCCGTCTGTATTTTGTTGGTGTGCGTGGTGGCAGCCGTAGAAATTTGGCTGGCGTGATTGAGGGTGACCAAAGTTGTGCGTTGAGTGCACGAGTCATAGGCAACATCAGTGTAACGGACCTGGGGGTCATCCGCTAGATTCGTCATGAGATAGCGGACCCGCGCTTCCCCAGACCCTCGGTTGAAGGTGGAATGCATATGGCGCGGAATGGAGGAAACGTGGATACTGTGCTTGATGGTAGTTGGGAGACGTTGTGGTTGGTCTTGATTTAGCAGCGTAGGGCAGCCGAGCGTGCGGAGGACGGAATGGCCAGTTGGCGGGAAGCTGAGGTGTTGAAGTTGGGAGTTTCTATGAGCATCCACAAGCTCTCCAAGGACGTTGTGTATTCATAGCTTGAGCAGTTTGTCCGTAGAGGTGTAAATGGGGAGGCAAAGAGCAATTTTGTATGCTTTACGAATGAGGGCTTCAATTTTTGCGGTTCTTGTTGTCGAAGATCGAACTACGGTGTGGCATAGGTGATTTTGCTGATCAGCCGAGCTTAAACCAAACGACAGATATGTCGGCTGCGGATTCTGCGGACAAGATTGGTTAGTCGAGTAATGGATGTGTGGAGTTGCGGAAGGCGCGCTGTACCCAGGCCGTTCCGATGAAGTGTGAATGGAAGGGGACGCCGAGGACGCGGAGGGTGGTCACAGAGGGGATAAGTTCGCCTTGAATCGACACTTCAGAATCAGGTGTGGGAGGAGGAGGGCGGCCATGTGATCGGGCCCGCAGGATGGGAAGGGCTGATTTGGCAGGTTCACAGGTGAGGCCTCTGGGACGCAGGTAGTTGACGGTGGTGTCTACAGATTTTTGGAGGGCATCTTGCTGTTTTCAACTGGAACCAGAGGTAGTCCAGAAAGTAATGTCGACGTATATAGCATGCTGCATGTTGGGTAATTTGTTCAGAAGAGTAGGTAGTTCAAGTAATGCGATATTAAAAAGTCGGGGGGATATTACAGATCCTTGCGGTGTGCCTTTAGGGGGTGTTCTGATGATGGGCGAGGTTAGACTTCCGAGCTTGGTAGCAGCCGTGCGCTCTCGGAGAAACGCTGCAACGTAGTTAAAGGTGCGAGACCCGCAGTGGGTGGCGTTGAGGTTGTCTAGAATCGCTTGGTGAGTAACGTCAAATGCGCCTTTTGCGTCCAGCGCAAGGATGGTGCGAGGCGTGGTACGGCTGAGATGGTCTAGCACCTGTTCCTTAAGTTGTAAAAGAATGTTCTGCGTGGACAGTTTGGTCCGAAAACGAAACATTGTGAGTGGGTATAAATGCTTTTCTTCGAGGCAGATGTTGAGGCGGTGATGTACAAGGCGCTCAAACAGTTTGCCAATGCATGAGGTAAGGACTATCGGTCGTAGTGATGTTAGCGAAACAGGTTTGTGCAGTTTTGGGATTAAATTAATTTCCGAATGCGGCCACTGCTCTGGAAGGGTGCCCTTCGTCAAGTGAATGTTGAACAGTTGCAAGAGGGACTCGAGGTCAAGGATGTCGAGGTTACGAAGGAGGCGGTTTGTAATGCGATCTTTGCCAGGTGTGGTTTTCGTTTCACATTAGTGAATATGGCCTGTAATTCCTCCACGGTGAACGGGGCGTCGAGTGCGGGGTTGAGATTGCCGGTGTAAGTCTGGGCGGGGGGAGAGGGGTAGGTTGCGGGCGCGCCGAAGAGGTTCGTCTGAGCTGCATGGAGCAAATCTCTCGGGTGAAAAGAACTGTCTCGAATAAGCCTCTGTATTTGGTGGTTACTCTAGGTGCGGGAGGTGGTGCTGTCAATAGGTGGCGAAGAAGGTGCCAGATAGGTTTAGAGGTTAGCGTTCCTTTGAGTTGGTTGCATAGCGAGAACCAGTTCTGCTGATGAAGCGCGTAGGCATATTCCTTCGCTTGGATAGAGAGGAGGGCAAGGCGTTTTTTGAGTTTTATTGCGGCGCTGATGCTTCCAGTGGGAGCTTGCGGCGCGCCTCCCAGATATGTAGCAGATGGCCGTCGATTGCTGGATGATCGTCGGTAAGTGTCACTTCATGAGTGTAGCGCTTGAAGTTTTGTTCCAGGGCCTCCGTCCAGGCATTGAGATCATCCATAATGGGTCGAAAGGCCTCGGTGTCCTTTCTGAAGGAGGGCCAGTCTGTTAGTGTGGCAGTACCTCTGCTGAGCGGTTTCTTGTGAACCGCTAGCTGTATGATGATGACATAATGATCGCTGCCTAGGGTTTCCGAGTGAGAGGTCCAGTCGGTGTGGGGGAAATTCCGGCACCATGTGAGGTCCGGAATGGTGTCACGAGTGACACTGTTGCCGATTCTAGTGTGCATAGAAAGGTCATTTTGTAACATAAGTTCGTGGTTGTGTGCAGGTCGGATTAAGGCTACACTTTTTTTGTGGCCCGAGTGTAACCCCAAACAGGGTGAGTGTCGTTAAAGTCCACTAGGGCGAGGAGGGAATCACATTGCGAGACGCTAGTGGCAGCGTTGAGAAGTTCCTCGATCGCGTGGAAGTTCTGTCTGGGAGGGCTATACATGTTTAGGACGTACGTGCTCGGGTAGAGTGGTTGGCGGGGCAGCAGTTCGACAAACGTGCCAATGCAAACGTGCCTGATCGAGCCAATGCACCTGGGCAAGAAGGAAGCTGTGCACCATTACTGCCGTCCGGTGAAGGGTGTCTTGCGTGTAGGTTTGGTATCCGGGAAGAGTAGGGTGAAGAGTGTCTATCTCTTGCAGCGCTGACATCGGAGTGAGACAAGGTGAGGTAAAGTGCTAGCTGAGATCTCTTGTTGTTCTAGGAGCGACTGTAGTATCGAAAGTCCGTCGTCTTGCGGGTTAGTCATAATACGGGTGATGCTTGGATTTCTTGGGGGATAAGAGTAGTGAAGTGATTCTGAGATGCTCCGAAATGCTAGTTCTAACTTGGCCTGTCTGTCAGTGAGAGTCTGGAGTCCTTCGCATAGCGGGGTAATCATTGCTGTGTGTGATTCTGTGATCTGTTTGACAGTTTGAGACAGTTTCTCATCCATCTTGGCGAGTATTTGCTCCAGGTCGTTGGATGGTGGTGGGGAAGGGGGCAGGGGTTTCTCCGCAAGGTTTTGGATTTGCTTAGTGATTTCAGAGAGCTGCAGGAGGGCCTCGTTGGTTTTCTGTTGGATGTGTGTAATGACTTGAGTGAAATTGAATCGGGACGCAGGTGGTGGGAAGAAGGAAGTGGATGGAGCAGAAGGAGAGTGAGAAACTGGCTCACCAGCTTACTGGTTGGATGTCTGGCTGGGGTGCTTCTGGCGGTGGCCTTCTTGTTTGGAGGGTGGGCGTGGTCGGAAAGTCCGCTTGAAAGTCGAGGGGGCTGTGCTTCGAGTGTTCAGTGGCTGCATCTTGGCGGCGCTAAGGAGCGGCAGGAAGGTGGCGTCTCGGACAGTCCTTACTTGCAGTGATATGGGGCGCGTTGCACATTTTGCACTGAGGTTGGAAGGTGTGGTCCGCAGTTGGATCTAAAGTTTCACAATTAGTGAGCAGTTGTAGTGGATGAGGGAGGACGTCTAGCCGGTGGCCCATCTCACCACATTGCTTGCAGACTTGAATATCACGCCGGTATGAGTGACATCGGATCAGTTCGCAGTTCAATTTCGCGTAAAAAGGCACACGGGTACCATGAAAGAGAGGAGTGCCGATTTGAAGCGGCCTATAACGCGTGCATGAATCAGGTATGGGCGGTTTGGATCTATGTAGTCCAGAAGCTTCTCAGGAGTGATGTCGTCGGGGAGGCCGTGTATGACCCCCCATGACGTCCCTGGGGGTGGCTTCATGTACGCAGTGACTTCCATCAGTGTTTGGAGCGGGATGCTTGCTAGTTGCGCGAGCCTGTCGGTGACATACGGGTCTGGTGTGCCAATCACAAACAAGTTTTGTTTAGGTTTTGTACGTGCAATGTGATGAGGGCGCGAAATTGATTCTCTTCGATTCCACTGACTTGGGAAAGGCCTTGCGATATGTCGTGATTGGAGAGGTCTTGAACCCAGTGCCATTTTTGCGGCCGGAAAACAGTGACGTAGTGGGTAGATGGAATTCTGGGCGGAGGTATGAGGGGCTTGGTCGAGGTGGGTTTGAGAGTCTCTGGAGTACTTTCCAGCGGGAGGTTCCCGTTTGAACCCATTCCCATTTCACCCTTCCCGCTTGTTCCGTCCCGTTTCAACCCGGCGCAAAACGACCTTCCCGTTTCGCCCTTTCCCACTTGGCCCGTTCCCGTTTGAACCCGTTCCCATTTCAACCTTCCAGTTTGTTCCTTCCCATTTCAACCCGGGGCGAAAGAACCTTCCCGTTTCGTATTTTCCTATTTAGCCCGTTCCCGGAATAACGTACCCAGTTTATGAAACGTTATAAAACATTTTCATATTGTTTTTCATTTATTTCTGTTTGTTCACAGCCGCTGTGATAGCATAATCAGTACATTCAGAGTCTTTGACTGCTTTTCAAACCTGGGCTTCACTTTTTGAATATAGAGACGACGACGTTTGGTTACAATTTGCCATACCAATTAAAAACTCATAAATTAACAAATCATAACAAAGTAACTATTAACAAATTAATAAACAAATATTCTAAATTACCAAACAAATTTTTTAAATTAACAAAACAAAAAATGATAAAATTAGAAAGCCCAGAAAAGCGCCGCGGAAGCACAAAGAAAAAATCGCAAAAACACCCTCACTTTGAAAGAAATCATATTTGGCGGACTAACACATTTAATCGTTATAATAGCGCAAGTGTACATCAATGTCGAGAAGAAACAGATGAATACTATAAAAGATAAAAAAGATGTATAAAAATAAAGTAACCCTATGTATCTGGATACATATGCCACATCTGGCTATAAAAAATCGCAGTCTTGAGAAGCGGCGAAAATTATAAACTTAGCTTTGCGTTTGATTGATTCTGTTTATTCCCGTCACTCTAGCGTACTAAATTTGCACAATAGGGAAAACCTTTAAAAACTTAAGCAGCGCAGGGTCATCTCTAGCCTAAATTTTCTTTACTACAGAAACTTAAAATTGTCGCGGGAATACTACCTCTCAAAGGACCTTTGAGACGTTCAGCGAGAAGACATCATAGTATGACTATTAGGCAGCCAATAAGCTTAACTACTATTCGAAAGTTCTATTTGTTTCCTCGTGCAATTTCTTACTGGAATAAGTTAACTGAACGAACAGTGAACTCGGTATCGTTAGAAGAATTTTCCCCAGGCATTGTAAATATGTGTTCTGGTTTAGTCGCCGTATTAGATACGACTGCATCTCATTCGCGCCTTGTCCCTCCATACGGCGTTGTTGTTGTCCGTCCACACCCCTCCCCCATTCTCCTCGCCGCGCGAGCTGTGCTGTCCGCCGCTCAACCCCTCTCCTCTCCGATAGCGAACACTCTCTTGCGAGGGTCATTGGATTGGATTCGATTGGCTTGGCTTGGCTTGGCTTGGATTGGATTGGATTGGATTTGGATTGGATTGGATTGGATTAAAGTAGATTGTGTTGCGTCATAGCCGCGCCACGTTGCGTCATAGCCGCGGCAGGGGGTTCAAGGCACGTTTCACGCGATGGGAGAATCAACCTAACGGAAACAACAGCGGAACCCCCTATGCGTCGCATGTACACAGGGGTTCCTGCGAGGGGAGGTGGGATTAATTTTTTTAATTGAAATACATTAGGAATGCATATCCTTGTTCGAACCCCTTTGCGTCTATTACATATTTATATTTTTTACCTATTTGTGTGGGGCGTTTTTAAACTACGCCAATCAATACTGATGTGTTTTTATGTTCATTCCAGCATAAGCCCGACCAGGCTGTAAAGTATCGGCACATAAATAAAAATATCTGCCCATTACTCACGTAGGAAAGGGATTAGTAGCCAATTCTCACATTTTTGCACATGTTTTTGCCTTTTTTAAATTCTCTCCTAAAGACACTTTGATCTACAGATCTCTCAAACCCGAAGACAAAGCTACGCTCCAAACAATGAGCATAAGAGCGGCTGATAAATACATTTCAGCCGCACGTACGAACACCAACTGCAGAAAAATCCAGTGCGTGCATTACTCAAGATATTGGGTATCTTTATAGTACACTTTCACCGCTACAAATTTTGTGTCAAGAGGGCAGTATCACCCTAAGGCATTCAGAAACTTTTATCGGCCGGAAATATCGGTCGATTCCGGAAAATTTGGTGCATACAAGTCTTTAGTGCATGACCCGTTGCTTGTAAGCACATTTCGGGGAACAGTTTCGAAGACGGTAACGCATATTTTCAGAAATTCAGATGGGTTGCAATGATGCGGGTTAAAATGAGAAGAGCGCTTTGGGAGCGGGCTGAAACAGGAAGCGCCCAAACGGGAAGGTCGTTTCTGGAACGGGTGCACACAGGACGGGTCAAGCGGGAAGGGCGTTTCGGGAATGGGTTCTTTCGGGCTACACCCTTTCCAGCTTGTCGTTGCGGTGTTTAGACTTGCGAGAGGCCACAGCCTTTAATCAGGGGCTGGGGGCATGAATAGTGCACCCGTTGAAGGCGTCGTAACTGATGGAAGGGTTGAGTGGCGTTGAGTGTTGAGTGGCGTTGCCGTGGCGCTGCCGTGGCGTCCGTGTTGGTAATTTCCATTGGTGCACGTGCGGCGGCGTTGTGGGAGGTGTCCACGTCGCAATCCATGGAAGGAGTGTCCGTTGGCTGAAGGGCGTTACCAGGGGCGTTCACATTGGAGGCCGCGCTGAGCGATGTACAGTCGCGCTCACTATGACCTACACCGCTCATTAGTATTCACAGCTTTATATGACCTTTATCTGGCACCCGGGGTTAAAGACCAAGTGCGCATTAGGAGAACAACGTCCTAATGAATCCAGCCTTATGCTAACGTATATGCCCATAGTCATTGCTTGGACAATATAGTCGTCTGAATACTAATCAGCGGTGTAGGTCATAGTGAGCGCGACTGTACCCGCGTCTTCGTGAGGCATTGGGGACAGCTGAGCGCGCCCGGTGCGGGCGACGCGGCAGGAGAGAGGCGCAGGTGGCCGCGCTTCGCCGGCTCGGGAGGATGGCGACCACACTCACTAGGCCACGTGGCGAGGCCTAGCAGCGGTACCGGCGTCGTCGGTTGAGAAGGTCCCGTTGCCGACCTGTCTGGTCCTGACGGGGTGTCCGCAGGTTCCCGGTGATGTAAGGAGCCCAGTGGTGTAGTCAGCGAATGGCCAGAAGCGGCAAATCGTGTTTGGAAGAGCTTGAAACGGGAGCCGAAACAAGCCGTGTTCGACTGTGTTGGCCCTCTGGCGGCCGATCAGAGAGAGAGATAAAGCTTTATTTAGTGGCCCGATCTTGTTCAGAGGGTCAGCGGTAGAGTGGACTAAAAGCAGCATCGTCTTGCAGCGTTGCGTGAAGTAAAATCAAAGCGTTTCGGTAAAGTATTAGGGTTCTTCACATGAGTGTTCAAATAAAAAAGACAGTTGAACGGAAGTATATTAACAACGTTAATTTTTCGCACCTACTATTGAAATGTGGTTTTACGCGCTGATGCTCCGCCTTGGTTTAGCATTCATTTCCGCGCAGTGCGGCCGAAACGCAATTCTCGAATGTAAAGTCATATAATCAAACGAAATGAAAATATTAAAGCTAAAGGGTTAAAATAATGTCTGCAACATCCCTTGCACCAAAATGTCCATCAGCCTTCAGCAAATGTCCAACCGATACATCCTGCACCGAAAAGTTTATTCACTGAAAAGTCTGTCCGCCGAAATGTCTGTGCACCTGTATGTAAATATAGTGAAAATATACAATATTTAACGCCAAAGCATGAATGAACAAAAGAAAAAAGCATTCAAGAGCAACAGACAGCAACAAAGAGTGTAAGAAAAAAGTTAAGAAAAAAACATAGAAATTGCAGGGGGTGCTTACAACTCTGGGAATGTGAAGGCAGAATTTTCTGTTGATAAGCCTTGAACTTTCGTATGAAGTTTACGGCCGCCCCTTCCATATTAAGAAAAAAAATGCATAAAGAAGGGAAAAAAAAAACTCCCACCTCCCCTCGCGGGAACCCCTGTGTAGATGCGACGCATAGGCGGAGCGGCGAAGGGAACGCGTTTTATAGCGCGCATAACGTTGAGGGGACTGCGTAATCTGGTCCCAGTCGATGACGACGTTGGCGTACTTGTAAAGCGGCGTGGACTCTAGGTGTTTGAGCCAAGCGTGGATGTTGCTTCGCCGGAGAACGGCACACCGGTTATATGCGCAGCGCGCCCGGAGGAGAGGAAACCTCGGAAGAGAGAGTACTGCACATGCGCCGGCCCCAGCGCGTCTGCCGCGGCTATGACGCAACACAATCCAACACAATCCACTTTAATCCAATCCAATACAAATCCAATCCAACCGAATCCAAGCCAAGCCAAGCCAAGCCAATCAAATCAAATCAAATCAAATCAAATCAAATCAAATCAAATCAAATCCAATGCCCCTCGCGAGAGAGTGTTCGTTATCGGAGAGGAGAGGGGGTGAGCGGCGGAGAGCGGCGGAGAGCGCAGCTCGCGCGGCGAGGAGAATGGCAGAGGGGTGGACAACGCCGACAACAACGACGACGACGCCGGAGGGACAAGGCGAGTGAATCAGATGCTCTGCATCTAATAGGAGAAAGGCTCGCGCGGATAATTGAGGACATACTCAAGGGTAAAGCGAAGGTGTAAGAAGCGGATAGTTTGAACAACTACTTATGGGATGTATAGCGCAACGAAAGGACGAAGGACGGAAAGGCTACACAAGGAAAAAGCGCTAACTCGCAACTGATTTATTGAAGGACCACCTATTTAAAACAACGGAGTACATCAAAAAGAAGCAACCTACGCGACAAAAACCAAAAATAAGGAAAAATAAATTTGATATCCCACCACACATTCTTATCTCCCCCTTCCCGAGCCACGGCGCCCAAATAAGCAATCTCTTTTACTGATAAAGCAATTGATGTTTAACTAATGCATCCGTCTCCGGCTCTGAAAATTTCTAGAGCTACCACTATTTCTCTGGTTGTTTGGTTCTTGCTTTTTCTCAAAATCTTGCAGTTTGAAAACAAAGGCACGCATCCACAATCGCGACAATGCTGCCCAATGGGGCCCTGCTTCTGCCGCCCGTTATAGTTATGCTCCCTGAATCTGCAGTTTATGCATCGACCGGTTTGGCCGCTTGCCAAACTGTAGTGACCAAGCAGAGACTGCTGCTCCAACAACAAGAACGTTTATAGTTCAGCGCCGATGCTTATCGGCGCTCACAAAAAGAGAAGGAAAGGCGCATGCTCGCTTGCCCGTCCTGCACGTCACCGCATGACGTCACTTGGCACGATATCACATCGTCAGCTTGTCACTTGTTCAGCACGTCACCGCACGACGTCACTTGGCACGATACCACATCCCTCCCTCCTAGTCTTCTATGCCGTATCGGTGCACTGGACGACGCTGGCAAGAAGAACGCCTCAATACGGGAGTCGAGGCCGCAGGTGACCTCGCCCCCAGACTTGACGGGCCCGGAAGAGAAGCCCCGGCTTCCAGAGGGCCAGGCTCCGAACCGGGCGTTTCCGGAAAGGCGATCGAAGCTCTTGTCCCGCCTGTTGGAGTTGTTGGTTCCCAGGCCCTTCGCACGTGGTTCCGATGGCGTCGATGGATACTCCCGTCGGACGCCTGAACCTCGTACATGACGTGACCCCGACGCCGTAGCACACGAGCAGCTAACCACTTAGGACCTTGGCGAAAATTCCTTGCGTAGACAGACTCACCGCACTGAAAACTTCGTTCTGGAGGCTGCCGGGTGCATTCCACGTCCATCGCATCGGGGTGAAGTTTCGACAGGCCCGAGCGCAGGTTCCTGCCCAGCATAAGCTCTGCTGGGGTCTTGCCTCACTCGGAGTGAGGCGTGGAATGTTGCTTGAACAAGAAACGAGACACTTTGCAAGCTAGAGAGCCTTGGCTCTGTTTTCTTAGTGCACATTTAAGCTCACGAACCATGCGTTCTGCTCTCCCATTACTTGCTGGGTGGTAGGGAGCAGTGTACATGTACTCAACGCCGTTCAACTTCAGAAAGGACTGCATGTCCCGGCTGGTAAACGCCGTGCCATTATCTGAAACAATCAAATCCGGCAGTCCGTATGTTGCAAACATTTTACGCAGCCGCTCTATTACGGCAGATGAGTGCATTGACGTCATTATTTCCACCTCAGCCCAGTTCGAGAAAGCATCAACTACCACTAGGAAAACGGCACCATCGACAGGACCCGCAAAATCGATATGCACTCGGCTCCATGCTCGCTCCGGTGTCGTCCAGAAATGCGTAGGCGCTTTCGGCTCACTTTGCCGCTTCTCCTGGCACGCCTTGCAGTGCCGCACAAATTCTTCGATCTGCGCATCCATCTTAGGCCACCAAACGTAGGACCTCGCGATAGCTTTCATTGCAGTCACTCCCGGGTGATTAGAATGCATCAAGACGAGGACACGTTTTTTCAGCACCTCGGGAATTACCACGCGGTTTCCCCAGACCACACAATCCCGATGCACGGACAGTTCGTTCTGTCTTATCTCGTATGCGCCGTAGTCTTTCGATACCCCTTCTTTTGGCCAGCCGTCGACGATCCATTTCCGTACTTGCGATAGCCGACTGTCTTGCGACGTGCAGCAAGCAACTTCTGCGGCGGTGACTGGCGGGTACTCGGCGGCTTCGAAAAGCAATACGTCGCCTGGCACTTCTGCCTCTAACCGAAATGCTGAAACCGGTAGCCTGCTCAAGCAATCCGCGTTCGCGTGATCCTGAGTTTTGCGGTAGTCAAGCTGGTATTCGTACGCCGACAGCATTAGGCTCCATCGTAGCATGCGTGGTGACAGAACATCTGGTATTTGTTTCTCGCGGCGAAATATTCCTAGCAGCGGTTTGTCGTCTGCGATAATTGCAAATTTTCTGCCGGCTAGATACTGATGAAAGTGACGCACTCCAAACACCACAGCTAATGCTTCTCGGTCTATTTTAGCATAATTCCGCTCAGCCTTCGTTAAAGTCCTTGATGCATAGGCAATGGGTTGCTCATTTCCCGTCTCGTCACAGTGAGCGAGTACAGCACCCACACCCACCGGAGATGCATCACAGGACAGCATCAACGGAGCACTTCCGTTGAAATGCACCAGCAAGGACTGCGATGTTAGCAATTTTTTTAGGCCTTCAAACGCCCGTTGGTGCTCTTCGCCCCACATCCAGGTAGCATTGTCATCAAGCAAACGGTAAAGCTTCTCGGCTATTTCGGATCTGCCCCGCAAAAAATTGTTGTAAAAATTCACCATACCCAAGAATGCCTGGAGTTCCTTCTTGTTAGTTGGGGCCGGGGCTTTATGGATGGCCTCGACTTTCGCCTCGGAAGGGTAGATGCCACACTTATCATTGCGATGACCCAAGAACTCGAGGCTTTCCTGAAACAACTCGCATTTGTTTGCTTGCACTCTCAGTCCAGCCTTAGCTAGGCGGCCGAATATCTCCGTGAGCATGCGTTCATGCTCCTCTGCCGTTTCGCTGACCACCAGGATGTCGTCCAGGTACACAGCTACTTTAGGTAGTCCAGCAAGGATAGCGTCCATTGCCCTTTGAAACAGTCCCGGTGCCACAGATATGCCGTACGGTAGCCGGCGAACTTTGTAGAGCCCTTGTACCGTGTTTATCGTGAGCAGTTCGGCAGTTTTATCATCGACCACAAGCTGCTGGTACGCCTGTGCCAGATCAAGCTTCGAAAAGAACCGCCCGTTTCCTAGCTTAGCGAAGAGCTCCTCGCTGGTGGGTAGAGGATATACATTGCTCTTTACTGCTTGGTTAACTGTGCTTCGATAGTCTCCGCAGATCCTCAGCGAGCCATCCTTTTTGCGCACCACGACAATGGGTGTTGCCCATTCGGAGTATTGGGTTGGCTCCAATATTCCTAACTGCACAAGCCTATTCAGCTCGGTCACAACATCACCTTTTAGCGCAAACGGAATGTTTCGGCATTTCAGGAACCTTGGCAGGGCGCCGTCCTTCAGCTCGATGTGAATGGGCGGTAAAACAGCGCCAGGCAGAGACCCGCTGAACACCTGCGGAAATCGGGCAGCGAAAATTTCTCGGCTCCTGCCGATGGAATGAAGACCCATTATTTCTATCTCCAAAGGTCCGAACCAATCGCGGCCAAGAAAGGTGTTCCCGTCATTCTTGACAACCAGCAGCGGCAACTCGCAATTTCGACCCTTGAACCTAACTGGCACCACGGCTTTTCCCAAAATCTCGATACCCTCAGTCGTCCAGGTTACCAGCTGCGTGTCCGGCTCTTCCAGCTTTCCACGCTTTGACACAAGCAGTTTTTGAAACTCCCTCTGGCTGATAATATATCGCGCTGCCCCAGAATCCACTTCCATTTTCACATTCTCTCCGCCAATCTCGACATCAACTACGTACTTCGGGACAGCGCTTGCTACTTGGCCGATGCTGAATAGACTATCGTACTCGGTTCCTGTGCCACCCATAGTCTGAGCCAGCTGATCCTGTGCTTGCGTCTTATTTGCTTTGCATGCTCTTTCTATGTGTCCTTTTCCGGAACACTTGAAGCACTTGGCATTTTTGAACCTGCACCGCAAAGCTGCGTGGTTGCCCAAACACCGAAAACAACGCTGCTCACCCGGCTGACGCGCCCCCGCGACACGTTGGCTTCCGTGGTTTTCCGCGTTCGGCATTTTAGCTCACGAGCCTACTTCCGCGGTCATTTCTAGCTGAGCTTCAGCTCCTCGTCTTCTTTCGCTTATAGCTTGGTGCTGCTTAGCTGTAGCCTCTGCCGTGACTGCGAGATCGTACGCTGCTTGGAAAGTAAGTTTTTTTTCCGCCAGTAGCCATTGTTGCACGACTCCGTCGGCGACTACGAAAACCAACCGGTCACGAAGCATTTCAGTAAGCGGAAACTTGTCCCCGCCGAACCCACAGGTTCCAGCTAACCTACGCAAGGCAGTGACGTAGTCGGCCACAGACTCGCCAAATTCCTGGTCCCGTTTCGAAAACACGTACCTCGAATACAGCTCGGGCGGCTTTGGCTGAATGTGGTTCTGTACGGTGTCGATGAGGACCTGGTATTCCACGTTCGGCGGTCGTAGGGGCTTGACGAGCGTCGATATCAGGGAGTACGTTTCCTGCCCGCAGCAACTCAGCAGCACCGCCCTCTTGTCCACGGCCTCCGACACCTTGTTGACGGCACAGTACAGTTCGATGCGCTCGACGTATTCTTCCCATGTCGAATTTCCATGCACGTAAAACTCCGAAATGCGGCCACCCAACGCCACCACGCCTGTTTCCGGCGGCCCGCACGGGCCAGACCATGCCTCGTCGCCAATGTAGTGACCAAGCAGAGACTGCTGCTCCAACAACAAGAACGTTTATTGAAGCGATAGCGCGGCTTAAATAGTTCAGCGCCGATGCTTATCGGCGCTCACAAAAAGAGAAGGAAAGGCGCATGCTCGCTTGCCCGTCCTGCACGTCACCGCACGACATCACTTGGCACGATATCACACACACCGAGTCGGAAAGGAGTGCACCACGCCTTCTGCGCATTGTACAAACTGATTTTCGTGCCTTATCGAGCACCCTTTCGCTTTTGGAGCAACTGGTCGCGATAGCTTAATTGGGGCGGTAAGCAAAACGTCGACCTTTGCGCGTTTTCCAACCTTTTTTTTTAATGTCATGGGATATTCTGTGCAAATACGGTATTGCCACTCTCTCATTACGTGGTTCGTCAGCATTTTGCGCATATCGTTGGTTTCTTGATTTGATTGATTGATTGTGGGGTTTAACGCGCCAACGCAACGCAGGCGATGAGGCGCGCCGCAGTGGAGGGCTCCGGATTAATTTTGACCACCTGGGGATCTTTATCGTGCGGCGAAATCTCGTACACACGGGCGTTTTTGCTTTTCGCCTCCATCAGAAAAGCGGCCGCCGCGGCCGGGAATCGAACCCGCGACTTCGTGCTCAGCAGCGCAACGCCTTAGCCACTGAGCCACCGCGGCGGGTTATCGTTGGTTTCTATCCTCATGTTTAAGTTTTGCGGCCAACGCTTCACCCACTGAAATAAGTTCGGATACCGCGAGGCAGAAAGCCGTTCCTCTCGCTTGCTAAAACTTTCTTTTATCGTGTGGCTGCATGCTTTTTCTGGAGCGTTGCTGAAGCACAGCCGCACAATACTTCTCTTAACCAGATTCGACTGCGCGAACTTAAATGGTAAAAGGGCCTTCTTGGCACGCGGTTCGTAAAGTCAGCACACGTGCTCCCGGTAGAAACGGATCCTGAGATCTAGAAGTTTTGCGCTGTTTCCTTCGGGAAACTCGTGCTTTAAAGTGAGAGGGCTCAGATATTGACTAAAAACCGATAAAGTCGTATTACAAAGTAGTACGCAAAACTTTGCTTCCTGCGCACGCGCAGTGAGGACAAACCAAATCAATAGCGTACTCTAGCTCTTTGCGTACTGCTGCGGACGCAATACTAAAACTCTCGAATGATCGCTTACTCGGTTTGGCTTCTCTTTAACGAGGGATGGCAGTTGCAAGCTCTTTCACCAAGACTCTATTGTTACCAAAAAGAAAGGCGCTGGCCCAAACTCTGCTTGCCGTTTGCTCGCTGCAGTGAGCTAGTGCGTGCTGCAAATTATTTTACTGCATGCCAGATGGAGTGCTGAAATAGGGGCTTTTACTGTGGTGATGGGATCATGCCATAAGGGTACCTAAAAGCACTGAGAGCTCACGAGCATTGGTGAGCCGAGAAAACGCATGGCATTCGCGGAGGGGCCGATGTCCCTGTAGCGCCGCCTGGCCAGCGCGTGCTTACCCCCGCAGTCGTGGCCGTGAGAACCGGGAGAGAGAGGAAGCGAGGACCCGGGAACCTGAGTCATGGGCTTGGTTACTGCTGCAGCGTGTTTGCCTCGCTTTCTTCGCTTTCGCTTTTTTTACTTTTTGGACACGCAGTTCTGCGGCAGGCGGATGACGCGACCGCTCCTCCAGAATAAGAGTCTCCTGGACCAGGACAAAGTTTTCTTCAGCTGCGAAGTTTCTGACACAGCTTTTCTCTGTAGCCGTACGGTTGCGTCGAGCTGGATGGCAAATGTTCCTTGGCACAATATGGCTGGCGTTCTGCTCAACTGGCTTTCTGCTCACCTGCCGTCACATTCGCCGGTCACCATGCTGACTCGTTGGCGCAGTGGTTCCTGCTCGGGAGACCCGCGTTCAAATACCAGAAGAAACTAGGCGTGTTTAGAACACTGAATGAGAACGCAGATTTGCAGTTCCGACCAGTTTCGATGGGTGTCGCAAGGTGGCACCGCAGCGGGGGTCTCCCGTCGCAGTCAACGCCTTCAGCAACGCAGGCTTCTCTGAGGCACCAGAATCTTAATGCCACTCGAGAAAACGTCCGCCGCGGCCGCACGAACGACATGAAAGACAAGGACAGCACTACACTGTTTCGGGGCTTATTCTAGCTGTGCGCTCCGCGTATTCTAGACCGTCCAGGCCGCCATAAGGCGGCCAAGGGAAGTTTTTGCCCAAATCTCGTGTTGAGTGCGACTGACAGACGGAAGTGCTGCAGCCGCTTTCAAAAGTAACATACCGCCAACACACACGACAGCACTAAGCGTAATGAGTGCATAAAGGAAGGAAGGACTCTTCCTTTCTTCATTTTTGCTATCATGCACGTGGGGCAGGGTAATTGGCGTAACAGAACAAGATACACGAAGAAGGTTGGAATAGAGCGTTCACAGGCATTCTTAGCATCAGGGCTGTGAACATTCGAGTGAAGGGAATGCGACGGAAGTTCGCCGCCCGCGGAAACGCACAAGCTCCTTAGTGGCCTTGTCAGCTGCAGAAGGCCAGTGACACAAAATCTCCTCCAAAAATGGCTGCCGGGAGCCCCAGTTGCACACTACTGGCGATAGTTTCTTTCAGAACTCTAGGGTGTAATATGTGCGCTTGACTTTGGCGGTAGAAACCGGGCTGTTGGAGCTTTGCGGAATAAACAAATTGCGTTTGGTCACTGCAGCGCTACCGGGGGACTGAACGTTTCCCAGTACCCAAAATCGAGTAGTTTCGCCCCGATGCGTTGAGCCCATATCTTGCTCCGTGGTTGAGCCTTAGCTGTGGTGAAGGCCACAAATACCTTTTCCGCTGTGACGTTGCGCGGCACGTAACACACCTGCCGAAAATAGCCACCGCTATCGCTTCGGAATGCGTACCGCATGCCTTCCCCATGCGTCGTCACCGGCGTCGGGACGCGACCATTGGCGATCCAACAGCAACGAAGCGGCCACCACTGACACTGCTGAGAACACGCTTGACTGACCTGAGTTGTGATCGAGCCAGGTGCGAACGAAAGCGGCAGCTGCTAAAGATAACCCTCGTCGCTCCACTGGCACTGACGCTTCGTCCGCTGCCGTGAACACTGCGACAACGGAGGACGGCGTGACGGCCATCCGCGCGCGCACGGCTGAAAATAGTCCAAGAACGTTGCAGAACGGTAATAAATGACTGTCATTGATTCACCAAACGCTACGAACTGCATTCATTTCGAGCAGGACCGGAAAACAGGCCGTGCTCCCGGAGCAACGCCTTAGCTTTGATCGATTTGCTATTTAGTGTTGCCCATTGCAGCGGCTAAAAGGTCCGCGTACAAAGGGCGGGCGAATGTTTAACCGCATTCTCGAAAATGCGTCCGCACAGTGTCTCATAATAGGAAGGCGACACTCTATGTCCTAGTTAGCATTCCGCGAGAAAATGCCAACCATCGTCCTGATGTTGTACCCGAGCATACCCATTTTGGCGCTGCTGTTCCTGTTTCCCGGCACGCACTCCGTCGCCCTTCATTTGAGTGCGCTCTTTTCTTACCCTTTCTGTACGTCACAACGTGCTGCTTGAGGCATTTCATGCTTTCTCCTTACAACTTTTAATTCGTGCCACTAAACATCATAGCGCGGATTTTGGCCGGTGGGCGCAACATTGTCGACGTAGCCGCGCAAAATGTTTACTGGGAAAAAGCAAGCCAGCTTTGTTCAGACTCCTTCTGTTCCGTTTTACTCCGTTCACGAACCGGCGGTGCTTTTTACTTGGTTCTATCGTGCGTTTTATTCACATTTATTTCACTTTTGACAACTTTTTCAGAGCCCTCTTTAAAATTTTACCCTGAAGTGCCGCAAAAATACTGACGAATTCCCCTCAATAATATTGCACTAAAGATCTGGTAAGAGCTGTACTGATGATTTAGTAACCTCCAGCATATCTGTTACAAAATTACAGCTGCTTCCAGATATGATGCACCGACTTTTAACGCTGCAGAATCTGAGCCTTCGCAGTGTCGGCAGTGAGAGATGGGAAAAACTGCAGATCAGAGGTCGTGAGTGCATACCAATTCCACGCCAGAATGTTGACAGTGCAGAGTTCAGGTCTCTTTTGCGCCATTTTTGTGCCGGCTCCTTTACCTAAACACAAGCGACGATTTCAAAAGTCGGGAGATATACCACATTGAAATGCACAAGAGAGCTCCTGTCTCTATTTGACGGGTTAGATTTTCAACGTTGTTAGATATCGCAACAAACTATTGTGCCACCGGTTAACCTCTGCATTCGATTTGATTTCACAGCCACACCTTCTCCCTATTTTTTATGTCCTCCGTTATGAGGCAAGCTACAACATGAAACTTTAAGTAGTGCTTTTGCGCCGCAGTCATAGTGCGGACGTTTAATAGTCCGACTGTGTGCGACCAATAGAAAGCCCTGAAAACTCCTCGTGAGTGGCGACATACACAGCAAAGATTTTTTTAACGCCCATTGACGGTCTAATCACGCCGAAAGCACCGCTGTCTCAAATACCAGTCCGAAACAGCCTACATCAGTAGCAATAATACTTCCGCTTGCCAACTAGGTCAGGCATGGCGGCTATTTGTTGCGAAAATTGCCCTACATATTATCTCTCTGAAGAGAAGTTCTTCTGGCACCTATTTGTTCAGTTAACCTGCAAGTCAAAGAGCACATTAAAAAGTTTTACGCCCAAAAGGGTGCTTCAGCTTGTCGCCGCAGGAGCACCCTAAAAACTGAATATTTTACACCCTTTAGGGTGCTTGGATTCTGTCGCCGCAGGAGCACCCTTTGCGAAGCACCCCAGAAGACAGGTGCCTTATAACACTCTTTTCGGGCTAAAAGTATCCTAGGGTGCTACTTAGCACCCCAATCTGCAGGAGCATCTTCTGCAAAAGCACCCACCTAAAGGGGTACAAAAAGGGTGCGTCATCCTCGGTTCACAAATGGCGCAGCAGGTGTGAGACCACATATTGCACAATATCACACACGATTATGGTATGAAACATTCCTGCTTTCCAAGCCCGGTTCTGTGAGACATTCCATTGAAGCTCAACGTCAGCTCATAATTTCCTTGAACTTGTGTCACCGATTGTTAAAACATCTATTTAAAGAGTCAGGAGCCAGATCTCAGTACAGAGTTATAACTTTAGACGTAGTTGATTATCCAAAACTCCGTAAAAAAACAATTATATGTTCACTTTGCCGAACTGCAGTTCACATCCTTCGAGCTTCACTGCAAAGCCTAACCATGCTGTGCAGTGAAAGCAATTAGGTGTGCAACACTTCAACCACACCAAACTTCCTTGAACCTTAAAACCCTTGGCTTCTCATTATTGCATCAAACTTCCAATCAAGGTAGCTACCTGCAATGTTTAGTGCCTTATTCTTGAGCTGAGCGGGAAGGTTCAATATGAAGGAAGACCAAATGCAAAATGTATAGTTTCCTCTGTAATGCGGCTCATAATATAGTTCCCTCCGTACTGCGGCTCATAATCTACTTATAAAAGTTGGGTACCCAAGCCATTTATTTTCGTTTGCATCATTATTTTTACTTTACGAAAAAAAATTCATATGCTACAGCACTTGCAAGGTTTGGTGGTATATGGAGTTTTATAAGCATACCTTTAGACTAAATGACCCCACATAGCAATAACAAGAACTGCAAACATCATAGAACAATGCATACAAGTTCCCTGGTGAAGCCCATGGTTGAAATGTAATGTGATTGTTCATAAAACATTATTTTATCATGAGGCTAGCTTGTACATGGTGTCTTGCATTATGTCCCTGCCGGTGGATGTGGGGTCATTTGTCACTGTTGCAAATGAAAAGCAAACAGCCAGGGCTCATTAGTTTTGGCTAGTATTACGATGTGCCTCATGGAAAGCATTCTACGTCGATAGACTTTTTTAGAGTTGACTGGAACTGAAAGCAGCAAAAGATTCTGTACAAAACACTCAGTCTATCCCCAGCATTAGGGTTTGCTAATTTCCATATTTGGGTTTCTTCTGCCTTTCTTAACAACATTTTTCTTTTGATAAGAAGGTGCATAACCAAAAGCAAAAAGGTTTTCTGTAAACCTTTGGTAGCTATATAATTGTTACAAAATATTTTACTCTAAATATGGCAGCTTAAACAGAGAATATTTGCATTTAAAAACATTAAAATAAGTTTAAATTGATCATACATTTTTAGCTGTTTTTACGCAAAACTGTACATGGGATATCAAGAACACCACAAGGAGGGCTTTGGATTAGCTTTAGCATATTTGGGACATTTAAGGTGCACTGAGATCTCTACACATGCGCTTTTTCACTTTCTGTATCCACCAGGAAAATGGCTGCCAATTTAGACAGCGATTCTAAATAGTAGTTGCCGTGCATACTAAAATATACTCAAACATTATAGCCACAAAATTAATTTTTACGAGTTGTAGACATTGCCCGTTACAACAGACATTGGACTACACTGTCAAGAGCTTTGACATCTACAATGACGTCTACAAAGCAAGCTTATACTGGTAGAATGTTTCATACCATAATTACTGTGTGTTCAGAACTCACGTGTGAAGTATGGATACTGCTGCTTCAGCAAGAACCGAGGATGAGCACCCTTCCTGTTCTGAAAAAAAAAAAAATAACAGAGGAAATGCCTTAAGCAGTATTCTGAAACAGGGTTGAAGGAAACAAGAATGAACAAGAAATTCTTTCAAAACATGTAAAGCAATGCAAACAAATATTTATTTCAACTTCATTTCTACAAAAGACCACCTCATGAAGACTGGTGATGGGGTAGTGGCTCAAAAAAGAGCAGAGAGCACTTATATAACTGCTACAGAGAGCCTTCGCAACAAAAATTGTTTGAGCACCTAAACTAATCACTGTTGAACAAACTCATAAAAAATGTTTGAATGCATCAAAAACCAGTGGTAAACACACAAAACAGTTGAAACAGAATGACGGCACAAGTTTGTCCCGTCGTTCTCTTCTGTGTCCTTGGTTTTCCTATGGTTTTTCATTCATTCAAACATGTATGAGCTAGCCCAGTCCAACGCCTTGATATCATAAAAATATGGATAGTCAATCCTTACAGAAAGTTGAAAAAAGAAAGTATAAAGTAGGTGACAAAATTAAAACGACAGCAAAATGTTTGGCGTTTAATTTTAAATGATAATATAAAAAATAACGGCATGAATGAAAGTGAGCAGCACCCGAAGTACCTTGTTGCTAGCCCGACATTCCACTTTGAAGCAAGATGTCCGCTTTCAACACTACATAGGCTAAACATGCAATGAGGCATTCCTTTAGGCACACAAAATATACCACAATTGTTAAAAAAGCTACGAATTAGTTGAAAAAACCTGACCACAAAACATTGGAATTTGTGACTAGATGCAGTTTTAGAAATACACAGCGACATCATATAAAATATATGGTTCCCATACAAAGATTGATCATAACAAAAATACAGGACTACATTTATCAGACTGGCATCAATGTGCAAAGCAGCTTAACGAAGGAAGACGGTCTTCACTAAAAACATGTTAATATTGCGAGCTCATGTGCTTCCCTGCAAGGTGGGTGTGTAAACCCACTGACATCTTAACTAACCCGCCTGAATCATCACTTTATAGGCATTGAGGATTTTTACGAATTGGTTTATTGTAGCGAGATGTCTAGTTTATTTACCTATTTTTCTTGGCATTTCGTGTCTAATTCTAAATTTGGTGACTAGATAGCTTTTGCTATGGTCATGCACTGGTGACAAGGAATATTTGATTTTACTTTAAAAAAATTTCAGTTTTGTTTTATTGCTCACCAGCCAACTAACTGAAATATCAGAGGCGCTTAAAACATATGTTGGCATTTCGTTCCTGCACTGTAGGACAACTAATCATGACTTTTACCATAATTTGTTCACAAATCGTAATATTTGGAAAGTATTCAGCCGAATGAAAATGCCCTTTCAGAAGCATGCACAATCAACAAGGCCTCAATGACTCTCACGACGTGGTCCACTTGTTTCTGTCACAAATAACCTGAGTGCAGACACATTCCACCGAAGACGAAGGTAACATGCCCTCTTGGGTGATGAATATTTAAAAAGCCTTACGAGTAAATTTGCTGCTGAGAACGTGCAATTATGGCAATAAAACAAAAGAACCCTCTGCGGCATCTTTCACTTGGAGGAGCGCTTGACCACAAACTTTGAGAAGCTGTACAATGCTCCATGAGCCGCTCCAGCAAGCAGAAACGATGCAGGACACAAGTTGGTAGGCGGACCGTTGGCATCCTGCGATTGTGAAGATATTTCTGTTTAGTAGATGCTCTTCTTTTTGTACCACTGTTTATTTCACCTTTAACAAGCAGCTGAACTCCTTAACGTTCGCATAATAAAATGCTGCAATTCAGAACAGTTAGCAGGGTTACCTCAATTTTGCTTTTCTACGAATAAACACAATGTAGGTAATCTGCACACAACCACAATCAAACTACAATTTTCACCTACTTCACTGCTAACATCAGCGTTTCACTGCTCAAGCACAAATACAGGTTAGACATGTGAGCAAACTGCTAAACTTAGCCCCACAAACTGAACAATCAGCCATCAGAAATCGGCAAGGAAGGAGGTGTCACCTTTAAATGGCACTTTTTTCGTTCAAAACCTAAACAACACCTGGAAGCTTGAAGGGTGAGAGGGGGTCTTTCACGCTGACAATGTCAGAACATAGCTTGCTAGTGGGCACGTGCACGATGTGCACAATGTGTTTCCTGAAAATGCGTGCAAAAGCTTGATTGATGTGTAGGACGAGAATTGCAGCACGTTTTGACACAGGCCTTGTGGACGCTTCTGCCTGCTAATGTCAATGCGGATTCCTGCTAGTCGCCCTCTTCGCTTCTTTCTGAATATAATGCTTTAGGCAGCCACAAGGACTGCATCAAAACCTGCAGCAATTACCTACGTCCCACACGTGGGTGAAACTCACGCACACATTTTCAAGAAACGAAGTGCATACATCGTGCATTTGCCCACTAGCAAGCTGCGTTCTGACATTGTCAGAGTGATAGACCCCCTCTCACGCTCCAAGCTTCCGCGTATTGATTGTTAGATTCCATGCGCTGAATGCAAATCAGTGTACATTGGCAAAACGGGCAATCTGCACAGAAGATTAACGCAGCACTGGAACGAAGTGAACAAGGGCCATGCAAAAACAAGTCCACTGGCAGAGCACCGTGAGAGGACGGGACACGTGGTCGACTGGAACAAGACAAATTACTGACAACTGAGTGCAATCTATCTTCTCGATTACTTCTCGAGTCCCTCATCGTTCAGACGACGCCCAACATTATCAACACAATGGATGGCAATCTGCACCATATCTATGCAAACTCATTGCGTCGTGTAATGCCCAATATATAGCTTCGTTTTCCACGACACATGCTCACCGTGAACAAGCACCAAACCGTTAAATGGCTTTCTTCACTTGGTCAGTGACCTACGTTCCATCACTGCAATAATGCTTTTACCTGCCTACACGGCATTCCGTCAAACACTGAACTACACCACATGAGCCATTGCCGTTCTTAACCTGCACCAGAGTATATACCCTTTCACTACTGCTATGAGATAGACCCATAAACGCACTTCAATATGGCCTGTATATTTAGCTCTTGGAAACATTATGTATAATTTCACCTTTATGTTGCACCTGCTACAGCAACTGGTAAAATACCAAAAACATGAAAAAAAACGATGGTTTAACACGCCAAAGCTACACTCGGAATATGGGGAGCACTGTAGGGCAAGGCTTCTCATTTATTTTGACCACCTGGGTATTTTTGTGCGCACCGAAATCTCAATTACGTTTTGCCTCCATCTGAAAAGCAGCCACACAAGCGGTATCTAACCGACATTCGCCTCCACAGCACACCACCCTAGCCACTGCAGTGGGTTAAACATATGAAATAAAGCGAGTTTTGGAGTGCAAATGAAAATATTAATCACACGTCTTATTTTCCCAATCGATCTACCTTTTGAAACCCACCATGCAATCCCCCCTCCGCTACCGGCCTACCAAAACACCTTTGTCTCAAGCGGTAATCAGGCTGTTGTTAATGAAGTATTTACAATTCGAGACTTGTCACCGTTTAAGTCATGCACTTTGTTTTAGCGATAAGCGACATTAGCCATTTGCAGCACCAGGAGTTAATTGTGTTAAGATGAGATTGAAAGCATTGACGGTTGTAGTTGAAAGAAATTGTGTGATAAATTACATCATTTGCAAATAGACCTACATGGGAGGATATGCAACATGGAGGATAGACAGGACCAAGCAACCTGCCTGGGGGGACAACAAAGTGGCACGAGCAAAAGAAGTATATAGTTATTAAAAGTAAACTGCATTTCAGAAGAATGAAAATCTTTCGCTCAAGTGAGGACATTAGGGTGAAGTTTTAGAAGTAGTCTGTGGTGTGCAATGCGATTGAATGCTTTAGAAAAATGGAGAAAAACTACCGCAGTTTGTAAGCCTGCGTCAATGGATCAATGTAGATCGTGAACAAATCCTGAAAGTTGTGTTTCTCAAGTAACCCTTGTGAAAACCGTGGTGATACTCGGATGTGATATTGTGATTTTAAAAATAATTAGCGACCTGAGAGTGGGTGAAATGTTTCCCGACCTTGCATATGGTGCTTGTTAGGGAAATTTAATGATGAAGTACCGTTTCCTGATTTAAAGATTGGTGCTACCTCGACTATCTTCCAACCATTGAGAATAGTGCCTGTCACGAGAGACTGCGAAAAAAGCGCTGTCAGAATTCTACAGACTGCGGGATGTACTTTTCGGTATAGTATGATTAATACTAGTATGATCTGAACTAGAAACTTCAACAGCGCGAACTGACAGGACGAAAGACGAGAAACACAGACGCCGTAGACGGGCGCTGACTTCCAACTCTTTATTTCAGAGCGTCCAAGAATGCTTATATCTCAAAAAAAACACGCATTTGAAACTTAAAACCATGACGAAGTAAAAAGAAAGTACATTTGATAGCGGATGGAACTGGTTAAAGGACACCTTGTAAAAATTTTATCTCTTTATCGTACAGTGACAACGATGGTGTGCTAATACATGTTTTACCAGCTTTGTTTATGTAAAAAGCTTCGATAATCTCTCTCTGTTTTATCAGAGGCTCGTTTGAGGAACTTGGTTTTATCTAGTAGTGGCTCACACCCGCATCTTTTACAACTGTCGTTCATGTGACCACCTAGATTGCTACGTACAGCAAGTTGGTGCTCACGTGCCCTATCATTAAAGCACCTCTCTGTCCGATATATGAAAAACCGCAGCGCAGTGGTATCTCGTACACAACTTCGCGCACGCAATCAGTGTAACGTTTTTCATGTTTCTTGGTGCAACCGCGCTTGGTTTCTTTCTTTTCCATCATTGGACACAGTCTTTCCAATTTGCACGGGGCGGAAAACAACACGTTCACTTTATATCTCGCCGCAGCCTTCTTGACGTTATGCGAAATGCGGTGAAAATAAGGAATAACGTGCGTTGTGTTACGTTCCAACTGAGCACGCTCTTTTTTCTTTCTTTTCACCTTTTGAAGGAGGCTTTCACAAACATTTTTGGTAAAAGCTGCAGGATACCCAGCGTTTGTTAAGCGCGTAGTCTGATTTTTAAAGCTGACGTCGATTTTATGCTGACATGACTTAACGAGTGCAGCTTGAAGACAGGTTGTCGCAACTCCCCTCTTGACTAACTTTGAATGGGCACTGTCAAAGGGAAGAAGGCACTTTTTTGTTCTTGGGTTGTACATGTAACAGATGTGATCCGGGGAAAATTCTAGTTCCAAATCCAGGAATTGAATTACCATTCCTCGCGGCGTTTCTAGAGTGAAATTTAATCCTGTGGATTGAGAGACAAAAGTTCCCTTTACTTCTTCAATTACGCTGTTAAGGTCAGTCACACCGGAAGTGTTTAAAAACACCAAATAGTCATCTACGTATCTGTAGGTTTTCACCACAGCGAGGTCACTTATCTCATCGGCTACACGCCTGTCTATGGAAGCTAAAATATGTCACAAAGAGCGGGCGCAACAGAGGAACCTATGCAAATCCCTTTCTTTGCACATAAAAGGCATTGTCAAACCGAATGGCAGTGAAATTTTAGTGGTTTTTAGTGGTTTAGTGGCAGTGGTTTTTACAGTTGCTAGAGTTATATTTGAATTCCACTGCCATTCGGTTTGACAATGCCATTTATGTTCAAAAGAAAGGGATTTGCATAGGTTCCTCTGTTGCACCCGCTCTTTGTGACATCTTTTTAGCTTCCATAGACAGGCGTGTAGCCGATGAGATAAGTGACCTCTCTGTGGTTAAAACCTACAGATACGTAGATGACTATTTGGTGTTTTTAAACACTTCCGGTGTGACTGACCTTAACAGCGTAATTGAAGAAGTAAAGGGAACTTTTGTCTCTCAATCCAAAGGATTAAATTTCACTCTAGAAAAGCCGCGAGGAACGGTAATTCAATTCCTGGATTTGGAACTAGAATTTTCTCCTGATCACATCGGTTACATGTACAACCCAAGAACAAAAAAGTGCCTTCTTCCCTTTGACAGTGCCCATTCAAAGTTATTCAAGAGGGGAGTTGCGACAACCTGTCTTCAAGCTGCACTCGTTAAGTCATGTCAGCATAAAATCGACGTCAGCTTTAAAAATCAGACTACGCGCTTAACAAACGCTGGGTATCCTGCAGCTTTTACCAAAAATGTTTGTGAAAGCCTCCTTCAAAAGGTGAAAGGAAAGAAAAAAGAGCGTGCTCAGTTGGAACGTAACACAACGCACGTTATTCCTTAATTTCACCGCATTTCGCATAACGTCAAGAAGGCTGCGGCGAGATATAAAGTGAACGTGTTGTTTTCCGCCCCGTGCAAATTGGAAAGACTGTGTCCAATGATGGAAAAGAAAGAAATCAAGCGCGATTGCACCAAGAAACATGAAAAAAATTCCCGCGCCTTCCCGCGAGGGGAACACGAGTAAATGCAGAGCATTGGGGCCTCAGTACTGATTGAAGGCAGTGTTGCTTCCATCACTTCTTCCGTGATGCTGGAGTAGCAGACACGAGTAAACGTGGGCACGAGCGTCAACCAAGGAAGGAAGGAGCAACGCAGTGACTGAAACACGAGCGACCGCTAGCCGCTATATTTGCAGCGCGCGCAGTAGAGGGAGAGCAGTACGGGGGGGAGAGCGCGATTGCGCAAGCAACACGCGCCCTTCCACGCCCCACGGCGCTGCTATCATTCACCTGTTACGCCGAGACCGCGACGGAGCGAACGGGCTGACTACGACGCATGCGCGCGCCAGCGGCTGTTGAGAGAGAGGAGGGAAGGAGAGGCGCACCTGCTCCGGACGAGGAGCTGTTGACGCCGTCCTACGCAGGAAGAGGCGAGGCTAAAAAATGCTCTGCATCTAAAACGTTACACCGATTGCGTGCGCAACGCTGTGTACGAGATACCACTGCGCTGCGGTTTTTCATATATCGGACAGAGAGGCCGATGCTTTAATGATAGGGCACGTCAGCACCAACTTGCTGTACGTAGCAATCTAGGTGGTCACATGAACGACCATTGTAAAAGATGCGGGTGTGAGCCACTACTAGATAAAACCAAGTTCCTCAAACGAGCCTCTGATAAAACAGAGAGAGAGATTATCGAAGCTTTTTACATAAACAAAGTGGGTAAAAAATGTATTAGCACACCATCATTGTCACTGCATGATAGAGATAAAATTTTTACAAGGTGTCCTTTAACCAGTTCCCTCCGCTATCAAATGTACTTTTCTTTTTACTTCTTCATGGTTTTAAGTTTCGTATGTGTGTTTTTTTGAGATATAAGCATGCTTGGACGTTCTGAAATAAACAGTCGGAAGTCAGCGCCCGTCTACGTCGTCTGTGTTTCTCGTCTTTCGTCCTGTCAGTTCGCGCTGTTGAAGTTTCTAGATCATGAACCAACAAAATCGCCCAGAATCGTGTTATGATCTGAAGTAGACCAGTTTGTATTGCAAGTTCAAAGCCATATCGAAAGATCCTAAATGTTTGCTTGGCTTGATTACATACGAATACTTGCTTCAAAGTCAGTTCAATTTCTCTTCTTGCCCTTTAGTCATCGGCCCCAGATTCTCTTCAATATCTCTCCTAAGCAATGACAGGCTCCAAACGCACAGCACTGCTTCATGAAAATGTTTCAAATAATCAGAGGCCACAGCACTTCTAACAGCTATACATCATGGCAGGTTCCACAACATGCAATAACTAACCTGAAAGTACATAATCGGTGGGTGCACCGATATGGCAGCAGTGCCTGGACCTGTGTCGAGCAAATGCGCTGACTTCTGAACGGGTGGTCCAAGCGGCCAGATGATGGATGAATGACCATTCCTGGCGGCAAAGCGTACCGAGCACCAACGAAAGGCCAGACAGTACTTGGGTACAGCAGGTGCAGTGTCGGTTGGCCAAGGGAGGCCCTGGCAAAGCCTTTGAAACTGGACTGAAAGGCAGCTGACCCCGGACAGCCAGCAGCAGCACCTGCAGGTGCATAATCTGTGAGTATGCTGACACTTGTTGAAATACAAGAGCACACACAAAGCACGAATGCTTACATCAAGTAGATTTTTAATCGTTTAAAGACAGTAACCTCTAAGGCACTAATAAGAGCATTCCCGGAACACCCCAAGTGAAATTTAGGTCACAGTAAGAATGTATTTATTAGACCCGCAGGTACGGTGAGTGGGGTATGCATGATATATGCAAAGCTCACTGCTGAGCTAATTTGCATGGAACGCATGCTAGCAGCTCATCTGTATCCCTTGCTGTTAATCGGAACTGGTGTGTGATAGTTGAGGCTCCTCCATTTCAATGTCTGACTTGTATCTGCACGTTCAATTCTCCAATATAAATCGAGTTGAGTGAGTGCCTACAGTTTTCTTGTTAGTCTCTGTATGGCCGGCGGTTTTGCGAAAATAAGAACTTGCGAATTGGCTCAATTTTCTGCACTAATTTAAACAATACATATGCCTCTGATATCAAGCCCCATAATGCCCGAGAGCTACTCTGACGGAATCGGCAGGCGCCTCGTAGGCGTTGTGAAATCTCCCCCACTACCCCGAGACTATGCTAACTCCCTGCGAGGCCACATGCGCGCATTTCACCTTCAATTTGCACGTATGTGAATTCTATACATCTATTAACTCTCAGACGGGCGTCGTCATATTCGTGCCGGACTCGTGAAGCTCGGAAACGTAAATTGCCGTACTCGCTCGCTGGCGCGCGGCCCGAACTCTGTCACCGTTTCCTGCCCTTGCATACTATTTTCTCCCCCTTGCCCTTTGAAAATTCTCATCTGTTCAACGCAGCCCGAACTCTCTCACCGTTTCCGGCCCTTGCATACTATTTTCTCCACCTTGCACTCTGTAAATTCTCATCTGTTTAACTACACCTCCTACGTCCTCATCTATTGCCTGCTTTTCTTCCAGAACAACTGCGTCAGCACCCGGTCGACGCGTACGCTGTCGGGGCGCGTTGGCGAGCGAGTACGGCAATTTCACGACGCTGCTGCCGAGCTTCACGAGAACGGCACGCATATCACGGCCCGAAGACCGCGAGGCGTACGGTCGCCGGTCTCGCGAGCGCAATAGCTTCGAAGCGTACTGCACGGAATTCGTGTAGGGGGGAGATTTCACAACACCTACGAGACGCCAGCCACGGAATCAAGTGTACGCTTTTTCACATGCACTTCCAGGGAACCTCCTGTTCATGTTATTCCTTGGTATACCGCGGGTATTCACGAGGGAGGAGTAATCACAGCGTTGTGCCACTCACGCGAAATTGCGACTGTGATCTGCAACCACAAAGACACTGTTTGAGAGACACATAAACAAACGCCCCGGTGTTAAAGAGCCTTGCGTGATGTGAAATTATTAGCAGCCGTGTACCACAACGCGAGCATCGTAGCCAAGGTATAGCTTCAGCGTAAATTGATGCTGACTTCTGCGGAAACGGTGGACTGGGCGCCACACAAGTATACTAACTCACGTAGGCTCTCAGAGCAAACGAGATGGTCTAGCGAATTACTGATCCATAAACACCAGAACTCGTTCCAACCAAATACAGAATAATAAAAAAGCGTACTTACCCGATTAAAAACGATGTTTCTAACGTACAATTCTCCTTCGCTTTGGTCTTCATCTCGCGGACACACGAACACGCTTTGTTCTGATGCAATGTCATCCACTTTTGACGCGCAGTATTTTATCCGGCGATGATCGTTCTTCCGGGGTCCCCATGTTCAACACACGCGTAGGTTGGAAGGGTAGACATCGGCCATAAAGCTTTTATGACTATGAATTAAGCTTGAAATAGATAAAACTGATCAAATCACGCCAGCAACCACTTGGCACAAAACGCCATGAAAAAACACACAAAAAGTGAGAGACAGTTGCCAGACTTGAAATACAGCACCTCTATGTTTGGCGAAAATTGTGTTAGTACTGTAATGTTGGTAATTATCTTTCTGCTTTCAAAGTCTGAAATGTGTTTATAACTTAACTTTAAGGTTTTTGAACATAAAAATTGAATACACATAAAGTAATTGACATATTACTGATACTGTGAAGAGGTTTTGACGTTTGTTTTGGTTTTGTTTTCACGGCCGGCTTCTCAAGAGAGAAGATGCGAGAAAAACAGTTACTGTGGGTTTAGGAAGAGGGCGGTAAATGCCGGCGAGATAGAAAGCGGGTTTAGGAAGAGAGCGGTAAATGTCGGCGAGATAGAAAGCAAGGAACAGGCACTTACCCTGGTCGTAAAAAAAGAGCTAATAAAACCCTCACCTAAAAAAAACAGGTTCGCCGAGGAATCGAACCATTGACCTACAGAACAGTAAACGGACGCGTTTACACTCAGCTATCTCAGCTTTTTTTCTTCTTTATTACCAGTCATCAACACACACTTACAACACAAAAATAACCACACTGCATTTGGTACAACAAACACCGACATTGACATACGAGCCGTGCTTCCGGCTAGGCTTTGTCATTTAATCATCACTTTAGAGAAATTAACGGCTCTAAAAAATCCAACCAATCTGGTACTGGCTGCTGGACTCTCAGCCCCTCAACGAACTGCGTGACACTCTCCCGCAGAAACTGCCGGGCCGGTTGGGCATCCACGTCGCCATGGAGCCACGCCATGCGCGCCCTCTATATGCTGTGAAGGCCCAGGAGCATTATTAAATCGTAGGGGACTCCGTTATTCTCTGTGGGTAAATACCGTATACCATGCGGGGTAAGTGGGAAGTCTTTGTGTAAAGTTCGCTGCATAACATCCCAAAAGTGAACCGCCATCCAGCAGTGTATAAAAACGTGATCTATGTTATCGGGTTGTTTACAAATTGTAGTCAGTACCCCACGGTGTATCTAACCCCTTTTCTTTTAACCATGTTTGCACAGTAAGTGTCCCCGAATGAAGTTTGAAAAAAAAAGGACTTCACCCCCGGTTTTACAGCCATACGCTTAACTCTTTTCAGTACATCATGCCCTGGGCCTTCTTTGTACAGTTCTCTATATCGTGGTATCGGGAACAGACTGTCCCAAACATCTTTATATAATTTTCTACGTGACACTGTCGAAAAACGAGTTGACAGAAACCTGAGTGACATGACAACTTCGTTAAAATATCCTGAAATCCTTCCCTGTATGTGCAAACTGGATACGACAAATTCCGGCAGTGCTTGAGACAGCCGCACCTGGCAAACTGTTCGCAAAAAAGGATCGCTTGTATCGCGAAGAAAAAGGAACCTATTCACGGGACTGGTTTCCCAGCTCACGTTGGCAAAAAAATCTGGTGTCAAAGACCAGTCCCCATGCCAGAATCCCAAACATTTCCCCCAGTTTACCCCACTACCTGTGATTGACCCAAAACGTTTAACAATGTCCACTGCTTTTGTAACACTATCCTTGGTCGTACAGAAAAGAGCAATGTAGTCTGCGTAGGCCAAAAGTTTTACCTCTGCCTCGTATAGCTTAAACCCGCGAATGTGTTCACTTTCAATTATATTTAAGCAGAGCGTTTCGATATACAGGCAGAAAAGAAGTGGGCTCAGAGGGCAGCCCTGGCGCACCGACCGTTCCACGCAAATGGGGGCCCCCAGCGTCTTGTTTACAATTAATCTCGTGGTGCACTTTCGGTACGCCAGAGCCACCCCCTCCTTGATGACTGTTCCAACGTTCACATGATCTAAAATCAGCAACAATATTTCATGGGACACACAGTCAAACGCCTTCTCCAAATCCAGCTGGAGAACAGCCACGCGAGCTCGGGCAGCGTCGCAGCATTCCAGCACACATCTCGCCTTGTGTGTGTTTGAAAAAATAGTGCGTCCTTTTATGCCACACGTCTGGTGTGGCCCTACAATCTGCTTGATGACTGTTTGAATTCTTTGTGCAAGCACCTACATAAAAATTTTGTAATCGACATTTGTCAAGGATATAGGGCGATATTCTGTAACATGTTTAGGCTTGTCCGTGTCCTCTGTTTTAGGTATGAGTATCGTGTGCGCTTCTCCGTAAGACGGTGGCAATGCCTTTAGTTCGAAGGCCTCGTTAAATAGTGCTGCCAAAAGTGGCAATAAATCGTTTTTGAAGGCTTTGTAAACGGCTGCAGTTAATCCGTCTGGACCCGGTGACTTTCCGTTGTTCAAACTATCGATCGCACATTCAACTTCAGCAACTGCAATAGGCTGGCTTAAACTTTCTTTGTAGTCTTCATCAATCCTTGGGAAAGCACTGATAAACTCGGTTTTAAAGGCCTCCACCTCAGCCCTGCGGAAGGCAAACAAATCTTTGTAGTAGTGATGAAAAGCCCGTTCAATCTCTTGCTGATCACCCGTCACCCGTCCTTCCCACTCTATCTCCCATGTGATTACGTCGAGCGTTCGCCCGTTCTATACCCAGCGCCCGCTTGGTAGGGGCCTCTCCACCGGCTAATCGGTCCACTCTCGCTCTCACGAGGGCTCCCCGGTAGCGTTCATCGTCAAGCGCCTTAAGTTTCGGTTTCATTTTTCTGATATCCTCACTAAACACCCCAGGCGCATTGCACTCTTCACGGATAAGTTTTTCTAGGTTTGACCTTAGTGTCTTTTCTATAATTTTCTGTTCGTATCGTACGACAGTGGACCTCTCAATGGCCCTCATTTTTACCTCCTGTTTACACCACTCCCACTGTTCACCGATTTTATCCCCTTCTATTTTCCGAATCAAATCACTCACTTTTTCAAAAAAGATTTCATCCGTAAGTAACTTATCATTCAATTTCCATAGCTCCCACGTGAAAGTATTGGTCCGTTTCTTGTATCCTAGATTACACACCACCAGGCAGTGATCTGAAAATGATACAGGCTTTACTTCGTACCCTTCACATTTTTCAATTATATCACACGATACATACACTCTATCCAGTCTAGCGTGACTGACTCCTTGAAAATGTGTAAATTGCACCTCCCGTCCTCCCTCTAGACATTCGCCCACATCCACTAACCCAATAGTATTTATTATTTCCTGCAGCACAGCCGTGCTCTCGTCACGAAATGGCCGATTACTAATCTTATCTCGCGTGGATAAGACGCAATTAAAATCCCCTAGTACGACAAGACGCTTGTCTGTCAACAGACGCGGCCTAATGTTATTATAAAATTCAGCCCTTTCTCTAACTTCATTCGGCGCGTACAAGCACACTACTCGCCACTCTTCACCACTCAATACTACATCGCATACAACGAGTCGCCCTGACAAGCCAGAGCACACCTCTCGCACTCCAAGCCCCGGCAACTATTTCAGCAATAACATGCAGCCAGCAGAAAAGCCAACTGCGTGGCTGACGCACACATAATACCGCGACGTGAAACGCTGCACCATGCCCCCGGTCTCCTCCTCCCCCTCTACCTTTGTCTCCTGAACCGCTAAGACGTCTACGTCTAGATCTGTTAGCAGGCGGGTGCACCTGACTCTGCCGTCTTTTACTCGAAAGACCACGGACGTTTAGGGTAGCTAGGTTCAGAGAAGACATTTCCCCGTGAAGAAATCGAAACCGGGGGTATAATATTGTCACGTGGATATTTGTCAGGCCGCGATGCCCTGCTTGCGATGTGTGCGATCCCCGTGCAAAGTTCAATCCCCAGTTAGTGCTACGTTCCGTGCTTCTTGGCCAACCAGGTTTTTGAAGACGACGACGTAAATGTGTGGGACCACCGCTCGCGGGCCAGACTGATTCAGCCATCTTCGCTGAGCCTCACCGTGCTGCCTCTACTCTTTGGTGTAGCGCTACGCCTAATAAATAGGTACATCGCCATCCCGCTGTCTACACCTCCGTCTACTGAGACGCAACACTGGTGGAGGAGCCGGGTTTTCTTATGCCTGGATCCCTGTCCGGCGCCAGCCCAGAAAGGGCATGTCTCATCAACACGCCGGTCCATCGGAGCAGTCGGCGCAAGCTCGGTCTCTCTCCTGAATTACCGGGTCTTTCCAACGTTCGCACCCGTAAGCCCCCGCAAGCTCCCATTATGGCCACACCCCAGGTGGTAATTCACCAGCCTCGCGAACCCAATAAATTCTACGGGGATGCCTTTGAGGACGTGGAAGACTGGGTTGCTCACTTCGAGCGTGTTGCCACTTTCAATCAGTGGGACGATGCGCTTAAACTGCGGCAGGTGTACTACTCGTTGGAAGACGGCGTTCGTATTTGGTACGAGAAGCATGAGGCTACATTCACGTCTTGGACCGACTTCCGCCAGGAGCTTCAGGAAGCCTTTTCCGACCCGGATCGTCCTGAGAACGCGCTGCGGTTGCTGGAGTCGAGAATCCAGAAACCTAACGAAAGTGTCACCATGTTTGCCGAGGACATGGCACACCTTTTTCACCGCGCTGATCCTGCTGATCGGACGCGAAGAAACTTCGCTACCTTATGCACGGGGTCAAGGAGCAGCTTTTTGCCGGCCTTGTCCGAAACCCGCCACGCACTGTGCAAGAGTTCATCAGGGAGGCCACGGCTATCGAGCGGGCTGTGCAGGAGCGCAGTTGTCAGTATTCTCGGAGGTCCGCCAACGCTCCCGGAACCGCTGCCAGCCTGATGAGCCATTAGAGCTCTTTGCGGGAATTGATCAGGTCGGTCTTGCGCGAAGAGCTAGGCAAGCTTGGAATTGCGACTCCACAGCCGGTGCCCACCGTCGCCAGGATTGTGCACGAAGAGCTGCGCCAAGCATTCTCACCTCCCGACCCGCCCGTGCAAGAGAGCCCCGCAAGCTACGCAGCAGCAATGCGTCAGCAGCCACCAAACATACCAACTGTCCCTTTCCGTCAGCCACCCCCGCCTGTGCAGCCGTGGCCCACTTCGCAGCCGAAATTCCCACCGACCCGGGTTCGCAAAACGGATTTGTGGCGCACAGCTGACTGGCAACCCCTGTGCTATCACTGCGGTGAGCCTGGCCACGTCTACAGACGGTGCCCCTACCGCGAGATCGGACTACGTGGCTTCTCTCCGGCTGCTCCTCCTCCCCGTCTTGGCCAGCGGCCGACCGAAATCGCCGACTACCTCACTGCACGCAACACCACGTCGCCTATTCGTCGATCCCGCTCACCGTCTCCAGCACCGCACCTCCCACCGACCCGTCGCGCCCCTCGAGACGACCCCGACGTCCGGTTTTCCAGCCCCCGGCGGGGAAACTAGACGAAGCGACCTGGGGAGGCAAGGTTGCTAATTGCAGAAGCTCAGAAGACCTTCCATCGCCGCCGACGTCAACCAACGGATGTTCCGCTACCACTCGACGGGAACAAATCGCCCATACAGTATTGCCGCAGTGTAAGCACACAACGACGACGACCCTTAACGCTGACGAAGGCGGTAGTGCTGAACTCAGGGTTTCTATCGACGGGCATGAGGTGACCGCTTTGCTGGACACCGGAGCAGATTACTCCATCGTGAGCCAGCAATTTGCCGAGCGCTTGCACAAGGTAAAGACTGCGTGGGACGGGCCTCAGTTTCGGTCCGCTGGAGGCCGCCTGATTACACCAGTCGGGAAATGCACAGCTAGGATTCGTCTAGGAGGCTCCGACTTTGTCGGCACGTTCGTCATTCTACCTCGGTGCTGCAAAGACGTAATCTTCGGCATGGATTTCTTGCGCGAATACGACGCCGTTATAGACATCGGTGAGGGCAGGGTGAGCCTTTCGACGAACTTGCCTCCAGTACAGCCTACCGAGCACCGACGTCGGCCGCTGTGTATCGCTGCTGACGACGTAAATGTGCCGCCACGATCATGCGCATTCGTCGCAGTAGCGTGCGACGATCCGTGCACTGCCGATGGCGTTGCCGAGCCGCACACATCGCTCTTCCTCGACCATGGCTTTGCCATCGCGAGAGGACAGGTGCACCTGTCCTGTGGCCGCGGAAATCTCCTGCTCACCAATTTCGCCAATGAACGCCAGCACATCCTGAAAGGGACTACTGTAGCCTTCTTCGAAGCTGTCGACGACACAAAGGGCTGTTACGTGCTCCAAACTGGTGCCACCACAACAGCGAGCGCCAAACTCGCAATAGACGTCAGCACCAACCTGTCGTCCGAAAAACGCCGAGCGCTCCTCGACCTACTGGAACAATATGCGGACTGTTTCTCGTCCACGGCAGGGGTCCGCCAGACGCATACGATATCTACCCGTTGCCTCGCATTGACGACTCCCTCGACAGACTACGACGTGCCCGCTATTTTTCGTCTATGGACCTAAAAAGCGGGTATTGGCAGATCGAGGTCGATGAACGGGACCGCGAGAAAACCGCTTTTGTGACGCCTGATGGACTGTACGAATTTAAAGTGTTGCCGTTCGGGTTGTGTTCCGCTCCAGCCACTTTTCAACGACTGATGGACACCGTGCTGTCGGGCCTAAAGTTGCAAACTTGCTTGGTGTATCTGGACGACATGATCGTGTTTTCCACCACGTTTGAAGAACACCTCGAACGTCTCACGTCTGTCCTCGAGGCAATACGATCCGCCGGACTTACACTAAAGCCTGAAAAGTGTCATTTTGGGTACGAGGAGCTCCTGTTTCTCGGCCATGTGGTTAGCAGTGCCGGAGTTCGACCTGATCCTGCTAAGACTGAAGCGGTATCTCAGTTTCCCGTGCCAACCAACAAGAAAGCTGTGAGGCGCTTTTTGGGGCTATGCTCCTATTACCGACGATTTATACAGGACTTCGCCCACATTGCAGCTCCGCTGAGCAACCTTACAAGGGATGATGTCGTGTTCCTTTGGAATGACGAGCAACAGAGGACGTTCGACGAGCTGCGCCAACGGTTGCAAACACCTCCGGTCTTGGCCCATTTCGACGAGAACTCCACCACCATGCTTCACACCGACGCCAGTAACGTTGGACTCGGAGCGGTTCTTCTGCAATGGCAAGACGGCGCCGAAAGGGTGACAGCGTACGCCAGCCGAACGTTGTCCTCTTGGGAAGCCAACTACTCGGCCACCGAAAAGGAGTGCCTCGCCGTCGTTTGGGCAGTACTTAAATTTCGACCATACCTGTATGGCCGTCCATTTACAGTGGTCAGTGACCATCACTCGCTCGGCTGGTTGATGAGCCTAAAAGACCCGTCTGGACGATTAGCTCGGTGGAGCCCTCGGCTTCAAGAATTTGACGTCAAAGTCATTTACAAGTCCGGCCAGGAGCATGCCGACGCCGATTGTCTCTCCCGAGCACCAGCTGTCCCTGCGTCGGCGAATGACTGCACCGATGACGACGCTTTTATTGGCGTTCTGGACACATCCTCCGTGTCGGAACAGCAACGGGGGGACTCCGACTAACGGCCGCTGATTGACTTCTTGGAGGGACGTTCGCCCACTGTGCCGCGGGTGTTTTCAAGAGCGCTGTCATCCTTCAGTCTCCGCGGTGGTGTCCTGTACAAAGCGAACTTTTCTCCGCGTGGCCGAAGCTACCTGCTTGTTGTTCCCGCAATACTTCGTAACGAGGTTCTGCGGGCTTGCCACGATGAGCCGACGGCGGGTCACCTCGGCTTCACCCGTACCCTGATTAGGATCCAGCAGTCATACTACTGGCCAAAACTTTCTGCAGCCGTGCGGCATTACGTGCGCACGTGCCGCGAATGTCAACGACGGAAAGCTCCACCACTCCGGCCAGCGGGCCTCCTGCACCCTGTCCAAATCCCCGCGAAGCCGTTTGAACAGGTCGGGATGGACCTGTTGGGACCATTTCCGATGTCGTCCGCGGGGAACAAGTGGAATGTAGTCACCACCGACTACTTCATTCGGTATGCAGAAACAAAAGCCCTCCAAAGAGGAACTGCATTCGAGGTTGCCAAGTTTTTTATTGACAACATTGTTCTCCGGCACGGTGCCCCGGCCATTGTTAGTACGGACAGAGGCACAGCGTTTACTGCTGGGCTTGTCGACGCACTGATGCAACTCAGCGGTACAGCACATCGGACCTCAACAGCGTACCTACCGCAGACAAACGGGTTGACTGAGCGGCTCAACAAAACAATAGCGGATATGCTGAGTATGTACACCGACGCCGAGCACAAGACCTGGGACGCCGGATTGCCATACGTGACATTCGCTTACAATACGGCTCAACAAGACACGACCCGGATGACGCCGTTCTTCCTCCTTTACGGCCGTCCCGTGACCACTATGTTGGACGCAATGCTGCCTCACGACACCAGCAACAACAACATGCAGCTAAATGAGTTTACGGAACGAGCGGAAGAGGCGCGTCAACTGGCACGCTTACGAACAAGCCAGCAACAGCGCTATGACACGCACGGTTACAACCTCCGTCACAGGACTGAAGTTTTCAAACCCGGCGAACGAGTCTGGATATGGGCTCCTGTTCGACGTCGAGGACTCTCTGAAAAGCTCCTCAAACGCTACTTTGGTCCTTAAGAGTTTTGCGCCAACTTAGCGACGTAACCTACGAGGTTGTGGACGACGGAATTGTTTCTCAACGCCGGCGTAACCGCCGCCCTGACGTCGTTCATGTCGTGCGTATGACGACCTATCTCACACGTTGAGGGACAATGCCGCAAGCGCATCCATTTCTTTTTTTCCAAGAGCTTTGCACGCATCGGGACGATGCTGTCTCGACGAGGGGGCAAATGTCACGTGGATATTTGTCAAGCCGCGATGCCCTGCTTGCGATGTGTGTGATCGCCGTGCAAAGTTCAATCCCCAGTTAGTGCTACGTTCCGTGCTTCTTGGCCAACCAGGTTTTTGAAGACGACGACGTAAATGTGTGGGACCACCACTCGCGGGCCAGACTGATTCAGCCATCTTCGCTGAGCCTCGCCGTGCTGCGTCTACTCTTCGGTGTAGCGCTACGCCTAATAAATAGGTACATCGCCATCCCGCTGTCTACACCTCCGTCTACTAAGACGGAACAATACTCAGCGCTCACATCCAGCGCGACGCTAAGCGACGCGTTTGGTCCCCGGGTCGTCGAGCTGTTTTAAATGCAGAGCATTTCAGTAACTCACGATGTCACCCGCGTTGGCGTCCGTAGTCCGCGTCCGCATCGCTCCCCCTACACTATATAAAAAATAATACTTGCCGGCGCCAGGTTTCGATCGTACGACTCTGCGGGCGGAACGCAAGGTGCACGGTACTTTACCATCATCATCATCATCATCACCAGCCTATCTACGCCCACTGCAGGGCAAAGGCCTCTCCCATTATTCTCTAATTACCTCGGTCCTGTGCCAACTGTGACCAATTTATCCCCGCAAATTGCTTGATCTCATCTGCCCATCTAACTTTCTGCCGCCCCCTGCAACGCTTGCCTTCTCTAGGGATCCACTCTGTTACCCTTAATGACCAGCGGTTATCTTGCCTTCGCATTACATGCCCTGCCCACGTCCATTTCTTCTTCTTAATTTCTACTAATATGTCTTTAACACCAGTTTGCTCTCTGACCCACTCCGCTCTCTTCTTGTCCCTTAATGTTACACCTATCATTTTCCGCTCCATTGCCCGCTGAGTCGTTCTCAATTTAAGTTGAACCCTCTTAGTGAGCCTCCAAGTTTCTGCCCCGTAGGTGAGTACCGGTAAGATGCAGCTGTCATACACTTTCTTCTTCAGCGACAATGGTAGGCTGCTATTCATTATCTGAGAATGTCTGCCATATGCACCCCACCCCATTCTGATCCTTCTAATTATCTCTGCCTCATGGTTGGGATCTGGGGTCACAGCTTGGCCTAAGTAGATATATCCGCTTACCACTTCCACTGCCTCGCCACCTATCTCAAACTGCTGTGCTGTCCCGAGGTTATTGATCATTACTTTAGTTTTCTGCATATTAATTTTCAGGCCCACGGTTCTACTCTGTTCGCCCAGTGCGGAAAGCATGCTTTGCAATTCGTCCCCCGAGTTACTTAGCAAGGCAACGTCATCAGCAAATCTGAGGTTACTGAGGTATTCTCCATTAACCTACTCCCACCTGTTCCCAATCCAACGTTCTGAATACTTCTTGTAAGCATGCTGTGAATAACATTGGAGAGATTGTGTCTCCTTGTCTGACACCCTTCTTTATAGGTATTTTACTGCTCTCCCTATGGAGGATGATGGTAGCTGTAGACCCACTGTAGATATCCTCTAGTATCCTTACATAATGATCATCTCCCCCCTGGTTCCGTAATGCCTGAATGACTGCTAGGGTTTCGACCGAGTCAAATGCTTTCTCATAATCTATGAAGGCTATATATAGGGATTCAGTATACTCAGCGCACTTCTCTATCACCTGATTGATCGTGTGAATATGGTCCATTGTTGAATAACCTTTACGGAACCCTGCTTGTTCTTTAGGTTGACTGAAATCTAAGGTTGCAGAGATTCGGTTAGCGATTACCTTGGTACTCTACCAACTGAGCCACGAAGCCGACACAGAACGGAAGGTTACGAACGTGCCGGATATCCTTGACTCATTCAACCGTCGGCCAGAGGTGCGCCCTCTCCCCCGCGTCCTCCCCGCCTTCTCTCCGCTCGCAACGCCCTCTCTCGCCGCGTTCGGTTCGGGCGCACAACAGGTGGGGACGTGCGCAACACCCTCTCTCGCCGCGTTAGGTTCGCGCGCAATAACAGGTGGGGCGCTCGCATCGCGCTCTCTCGCCGCGGTCGGTTCGCGCTTAAACCACATATGTCGTTCGCGCGCGCTGCGGTCGCTAACATCTGTGGCGTGATCGTGACGTCAGCATCACGCGTTCGCGTGGTGGCGATTTCGGCGCTATAACACTCTCTCGCGAGGGGCATTGGATTGGATTCGATTAAATTGGCTTGGATTCGCTTGGATTTGGATTGGATTGGATTAAAGTGGATTGTGTTGGATTGTGTTGCGTCATAGCCGCGCCACGTTGCGTCATAGCCGCTCTACGTTGCGTCATAGCCGCGGCAGGGGGTTCACGGCACGTTTCACCATCGACTTCATCGACAATGTCTACGCTGGAAGACAACAATTACAACAACAACCAATACGTAATCCATACGACTTGCAGGCGCGCCCCCCCGCAGAAATGCTCCGCATTTGATCGTGCCCCTCGCGAGGGGGATGTGTTTTAATGCACTAGAGCATCAAAGCGGGTGATTTCTAGCACAGGCACTGCTGCCCTTCGCAAGCGGAGGTAAGCAGACGACAGCGACGCGAGTCCCTAAGCCGACGTCAAAGCCAGGGGGCGCCACTCAAACATCTCACCGCCAATAGGCAGGCAGGCAGGCAGGCAGGCAATAGGCAGGCAGGCAGGCAGGCAATAGGCAGGCAGGCAGGCAGGCAGGCAATAGGAAGGCACGCAGGCAGGCGGCAATAGGCAGGCAGGAAGGCAGGCAGGCGGGTGGGTGGGTGGGTAGGTAGGTAGGTAGGTAGGTAGGTAGGTAGGTAGGTAGGTAGGTGGACAGACAGAAGATAGACAGATGACAGATAGATAGATAGATAGATAGATAGATAGATAGATAGATAGATAGATAGATAGATAGATAGATAGATAGATAGATAGATAGATAGATAGATAGATAGATAGATAGATAGATAGATAGATAGATAGATAGATATACTGCTGCCGTTCCCTTTTTCCGTCGACCTTCGGCAGAAAGCTCCACCGGAGGCGCCAGACTTCCAGCTACGAGAGGGGGAAAGATGCCCTCTCAGTGTGTGTGCGCGCGTGCGTGCATTTTGACCTTTTCGGAATTTTTCCTGATTGGTGCCTCCTGACCACAGCGTGGAGACAGGGAGAACAGGGATGGACCAAGCAAAGTCTATTTAATCTCGCGCCACCAGGAACGCAATGCCTGTTCACTCAGACCCTGAACATGTAAATACTAGTATAAAGCTTTCTTTCTCGATCGGCTTGGTAGGCAGGGCAGTTTGGAAACAGGCTCGGGATAGCACCAAGCCCAAGTCGTCGCAGCTGGAGAGGAACTGCAAGTAACACAACCTCGTCCACTTCGACCACGATACCCCGCAGTCGCAACAACATGCTCTTGCTTTAATTCCGCGTTATTTTAAGTCTGTGGAAAGTTATGCGGCCTCACAAAATAAAGTCCTATTTGAGACGATCCCGATGCCTCTACACTCCTGCGTTCCACCGCGACGCTTGGCTTAAGCCGCGTCGTCGAGCGGCGTCCCGGCGTCGTCTTCATCGTCGGCTCGTCGGCCTGAACTGCAGGGTCGCTGACGCCACCCTCGGCAACATCGATGTGACACCGTTTGGCGACCGGGTTCCCGAGCACGTCCATGGCGTCGGGGCGTAGTTGACCGTTGCCTGGGCGTTCGTTCGGGTGCCACCGTCTTTCGACAGGTCATCCGTAGGAGCCGGAGCTTGCTCCGGCACGTCGTTGTCTCCTCCGCCTGCTGTTGCTATGGCCTCGCAAGCGTTCGTCTCGGCGGGCGGTGTTTGGGGCGCCTAAAACAACTCTATACTTACGTAAGTTGTCAACGAATATTGTCGCTTGTGTCTAGTTTATGCTGCATTTTTGCAATTCTGGCTGTCCTAACGCTTGCTTCTCACGCACCGGTCCTGCAGACGAGGCCGCATTGCTAGCGCTGCAAGCGATTGAGCCAAAGCTCCCTTATTTGACTCAAGAAAAGCTATCGCAGTCAACCCGATCTTTTCTGCGCAAGCCACGGTAGCCACGAAATAAATGAAATGTGCCGTTAGAATTATGGCGTTGATAACGCTTGTTTGTCTGGCACCGTCTTGCAGACAAGCAAGGTCGCGCTAATAATACAAGCGCTGTCACTCCTGGCATGTCAGGCGCATCAAACCCGTCGTGTAAAACAGTGCGAAAACCTCCGAGTTTGTAACAAGTGGGGAGTATTAGAAAGCGACCGAAGCATGCGGTGGCGGCGACGTAATAGGTACAGCAAACAGGTAGGCAGAACGGCAGCGACGAGCGAAAATGATTTTCACGACCGCCCCCGTAGGCCTGCGCAAAAAAGGAAGATAGACCCCTGCATGCACGCCCTCGAAGAAAGCTGTACAGCCGATTCAGTTTGTTGTGGACGAAGAGCAACTGAGGCTGCAGCCACAAACGATTGTGCTTGCCGTGGTATGAGCCAAAGCATATCTTCACATCGTTATGTTATCGTCCATCTGACTGTTAATTTACTTATTGAAGGGAAAATTCAGAATACAAGCGTTGACGTCTAGCGTCTATGCCAGACATAGACGCTGCTGTTTAGGCCCTAAAAACCACCTTCAGGACGTCTGTCGGTTCTGTCTGATGGCGCGCTCGCGCCGCTGATTACGAACAAGGCGTCTGTTGGCGTTCACTGGTCGTGTTGGAGAGCCGGAAAACGCCATCACGGTTAAACTCCCTGTTGAAGACTACGCTGTTGGGACGACAGAGTGCCGACAGAGCTTCTTATTGGCCCCACAAATGCCATAAAGGTTAAACTCCCTGTTGGAAGACTAGGCTATTGGAACGATAGAGTGCCGACAGAACTTCGTATTTGCCCCACAGGCGTGCTGTGAGCCCAACAAGAAAGTCTTGTTGGACTTTTTGCCCAGGGCATAATATTACGGGAACAAATGCTTAGGTAAATTCGATTTCGTTGAGGACAACGATGCCTCGCGTAAATGTTTTATTTATAGGACTACAAGAGGCATTTTGTAGCCTTCCCTTCCCGTGAACCCAGACATCGAAACGAACCTTGTGATACACTCGAAGAAGTAGATTAGTGCAGAGCGGAATTCAGCACGTTTTGTTAAATTTACGAACAGCAAATTTAGAGCATTTACCCTGGTCTATGTGGAGAGTTCATATTTAAACCTCTTGACGGGAGGTGAAATAGTGCAATGGGCGGTTTAAACATTCAGCCTGTTTTTGTGCAATTTTGTATGCTTGCATTCACACACCGTTCTTTTAAGCACCCTAACGATAGGGTGCCGTGGTAACACCCCAATCGAGAAGAAATACTTTTTAGCACCCCTTTAACGGTCGTAGCACGCTTTGAAACTGTTGATTACACCCCTGAATTTTGGCACCCTAGAGGTGGGGTGCCCGAGCAATATTTGGGCGCTTGAAAGGTGCAAAAAGGGTGCAAAATGTTCAGTACACCCTACTAGCACCTTAGAGGGTGTAAAAATGTTAAGATTTACACCCCTTAATTTGTGGCACCCTCATGATTGGGTGCCGGAGCAATGTTTTGGTCCCTGAAAGGTGCAAAAAGGGTGCAAAATGTTGAGTGCACCCTTTTAGCACCTTAAAGGGTGTTAAAAAGTTTAGTGTGTAGCTATGACCATTCATAGGTACTGCCTCCGCCACAAATAAAAAAAAGGAAAAAAAGAACTCGAAAACGACCGGTTACACTCTGTGAAGATGGATGACCACCGTAGCTCGACTCTGGACTACATGCGGCATCAGCGCCGCGATGATCAAGGTGCAGGGAAGTTCACTATAACGAACGGCTACTTGACGAGCAGGCAGTGCCGGATTAAGAAACCTTGTGACCCGGGACTACTGAGTCTTGGGCCGTAATGGTGATAATGATGATGATGATTCCGCTTTATTATGCGAAAATTTGCGAAGCCCATGTTATGCTCTCTGATCAGTGGTCAATTATACATAACGTTACACTTTCCAGAAACTAATTTCTTGGCTTGACGTCTAGTAGTATAGAACCGATTTTATAAGGCGTAAGTATGGTTTGATTGCCGGTGCATCACAGATTCACATTTAATCGAAGCGCCGTGTCGGCCTGCACACGCCATGGTACAGAAGAGTATGTTCTTACAAGAAGCATATTCTATTAAGCCTGTAAGGTCTTAGTTCTATTGTAAAGTTCTCCACGTGCATTTACGGAGGGCTCAAAGTCCGCGCAGGCAGCTGTCAATCACAGACGTGTGCCAAACAGTTAGCCGCCACGGCTTACCGGCCGAAATCCTGTATACGTTACCCGCGCAGACGAGAAAGCACGCGGCGCTTAGAACACGCCGCCTTTGAAGGGGGTTGGAGGGTACGGGGGGGGAGAGAGGGGAAGGGGCTCAGACGTGTCGTGCAACGCTACCTTCCTATTGCAGCCCGATTAGCACAAAGACGATGAGCAGAAAAATGTCGCTTTTTGGGCTGGGGAGCGGTCCGCTTCGTGCGTGGGTTTGCGCATGGCCGTCGAACTTTCATCGGCGACGAACTCCTGTTGCGCAGCTGTGATGGTCTTGCTAGTCGGCAAGCCGTTACACATTAACGGGTTCCGTTTGGGTTGGAGAGCGACAGGTGCGCACGTGAGATGGCATCAGACAACAGTTTAATAGGGATAGAATGTCTCCACTCACTCCCGCGCTGCTGCTCCCGTCGGTGCCGCGCAACAGTTCCAGCAGTCAGTAGTTTGTTGTCGATCGGTCGGGTCGTTGTTCGGTCGTAACTGGCAGTGGAAACACGCTGACGCTTCTCGACCTCTCGTTTTCGAGTCCTCAACACGTCTGCCGCATCCACTGTTTTCCCGCGCTCCTCCTGCCGCCGCGCCCAAGCGAGACCAGATGTGCGGGCCGCCCTTTGGCCCGTGCCGTCCGCCGGCTCATTCGTGTGGGCTCGGCAGCACGACCAAGATATGCCGTGCTAATGTTCCCCGCATCTTTTTCGTGCAGTTTTTCGGATTCTGGTGCCTGCAGCTCATGGATCGCCCTTTACTGTTCGTCCATTGCCCTGCTACAGCCGCTTTCGGAATGATTGCGCATCCTGGTCAGCTCAGCTCCTGCAGCAGCCCAGACCTTATCGTCAGTCGTTTTCGCTCTCCTGGAATTGCCCTAGTTCTGGGACCACCACTGCGCAGACGCCTGTTTTGAATCGCCTTAAAAGGCCGGACCGGAGCATGGCAGCCTTCAGTGGGCTCGGCAGCGCGACCAAGATGGGCCGTGCTAATGTTCCCCGCATCTTTTTCGTGCAGGTAAAGAACACTCACTGCCTTTTTACAAAACGAAGTAGTAACCGCTGTCTTCACGTGCTGCCGAGCCCAGGCTGCATTTGTGCCAATGTGTATGACTGTGCATGCGTTTTACGTGATCTTTTAATCTTAGCCGGTGTTATTGAAACCAATCCCGGTCCTCCTGACAATGTCCCAACTGATGCCCCAACCGAAATGATAAACATGCTAAAAGAATTACAATCCGGTCACACAGCCATGCTCGAGCAGCTGAAATCTCTTAAAATGACATTGGCTGATCATGACAAAACTTTTACCGAAATAAAAGTTCGGCTAGACAAGATCGAGACAGCCTATTCGTCTATCGAAACTATGAAGTCCGAAATTACTGAAATTCAGACAGCTACCAATGCAAGCACAAATGAGCTCAAAATGCTGACTGGTCGGATTAACGATGCTGAAAACCAATCGCGGCGAAACAACCTCGTTTTTTACGGAGTGAAAGACCAACAAAATGAAACCTGGATGGAGAGTGAAAATGCAATAATTGATATTAGTAATCGCCTCCTTAAAGTAAACATCCAGCCCCGTGTAATTGAGCGTGCTCATCGCATTGGGTCCTTCCAACCCAACAAGTGTAGGCCCATCGTTGTGAAGTTTTTGCACTTCAAAGATAAGGATAAGATCTTGAGCGTGGCTAGCAAGTTTAAAGGCTACAGCGTCGCTCAAGATCTTTCAGCGCGCACGCGCCTCGCCCACAAACGCCTCATTGAGTTTGGAAAGGCCCGAAATCTTACATTCAAGGTACGGCATGAAAAAAATGGTCGCAAATAACAAAATCTATGTATTTGACCACTCCAGCAATCAGGTAGTTGAGCAGAACTCCTAACATTTCCGTTATACAGAAGCGTGCAACAGTTCCACCCCATCGATGCACCTTGTCGTTCTTGCTTGCTAATGTCCGCAGCGTTGTCCCCAAGCGAGATGCTTTGTGCAGTCTATTAAGTTCAACCTTGTCTAACGTTCTTCTACTGACCGAAACGTGGCTAAATTCGTCAGTCAACGACAGTGAAATCTTGCCGTCCGTAGCCAATTTTGACATATTTCGCAACGATAGACCTGATAGCTCCCGCGGTGGCGGTGTTCTTATCGCCACAAACCGTTATCTGCGTTGTTCGCCCGTGCAAATTTCGTCACCATTGGAAATGATTTGGCTCAGTTGTAACGCTACTCATCAACGCGTCCTAATTGGTGTTTGTTATCGTGCCCCTAACAGCGACAGCTCCTTTACGCCACTACTACACGACGACTTAAGCACACTAAAAGCGAAATACCCAAACAGCCCGATTCTTCTCTTTGCTGACTTTAACTTTCCCTCTGTTGACTGGTACGATCCTTATTCTACGCTATCAAAGAATAGCGCCGATAGTGATTTTGTAAATGTCTGCCTTACATTTGGCTTGTCTCAAATGGTGACTCAAGCAACCCGCATTACAGATCAGTCTTCCAACATTCTCGACCTCGTTCTATCAACCCATGCTGATAACTTTTCCTCTGTCACTTGCCGGCGTGGCCTTAGCGATCACATGGCTGTACACACAACATTTGCTTGCGACATAATTAAAAGCAAAAAAAAACAAAAAAAGATTATCACACTATACGATAAAGGTGATTACAACAGTATAAACGAGGGGCTAACAACATTATTTCATAGAGTCTTCACTGGCTTCTCACAACGCTCTCTTGAATCAAATTGGTTGCTTTTTAAGACAGAGTTGCAACGCTTAGTACAACTTTACATTCCTACCGTCACAATAACCGAGCGAGCGGACTCCCCATGGTTTACTGCATCACTAAAACGTTTAAAGAAGAAGCGTTTGTTTCGAGCAGCCAAAAAATCTAACCGTAGTTGCACATGGGAAAAGTACTATAGCGCAGCCCAAGAGTTTCACGCCTTAATGCAACAGACGAAACGCAATTTTTATTCAACTACTCTACGTTCTATGCTCCACACCGACCCTAAGCGCTTCTGGAAAGCTATAAATCCAGATCAGTCTAATTTGATAGCCCTTTGCGATGACTCTGGCTTTCCAGTTCCCGACAATGAAGTTCCTGATATCCTGAATGCAACTTTTAGTGAAAATTTCACGAATGAACCCTTGAATGACCTTCCTGACGCGCCAATAAACATCATTTTCGAACCTCACGGAATAGTAAAAGTAATTGATTCGCTAAAAAATTCGTCATCTACAGGAATAGACGGGATTAACGCCTAGGAGGTACACTAAATACACTTGCAGCGTTTTTCTGTCGCTCATTTTTCAAGAATCTTTAAACACGGGCTGCGTACCACGCGACTAGCGCACAGGTAAGGTCATCCCCGTTCATAAAAACGAAAGTCGGTCATGTCCACGTAATTACCGTCCAATTTCTATCACTAGCGTTTGCTGCAAGGTAACGGAACATGTTTTATACTCACACATCGCTACATTTCTAACATCTGTAGATTTCTTTCACGCAAACCAGCACGGCTTTCGTAAAGGTCATTCGTGTGATACGCAACTCACTCTTTTTCTGCACGATATCCACTCAAGTCTAGAGCGCAATATACCTACTGACGCAATTTTTATCGATTTTGAGAAAGCCTTTGATAAAGTTCCCCATGCTCGCCTGCTACTAAAATTGTCATCCCTAAACCTTCACCCGTGTGTTGTTAACTGGATCCACGGTTTTCTAACATGCCGACAGCAGTTCGTCTATGTTAATTATCTTTCATCATCATCAACACCAGTACTCTCAAGCGTACCACAAGGTACAGTCCTGGGACCTCTTCTGTTTTTAATATATATCAATGATTTGGCTTCTAATATTTCCTCTGGCATTCGTCTCTTCACAGGCGATTGTGTAATTTATCGTCCGATAACTAACAGCTCTGACAACTCTGCTCTTCAAGACGACCTTAATCGCATCCAAGATTGGTGTAGCACTTGGCTTATGTCTCTAAACGTCTCTAAAACGAAGCTAATATCCTTGCAGCGTCGCCGCAATCACGTCTTATCCAACTATACCCTTAACAATCAATGTATCCAAACTTCTGATTCGTTAAAATACCTTGGTGTGCATATTTCATCTGATTTAACTTGGTCCACTCACATCAACAGCGTTGCCAATTCTGCTAACCGGCTGCTTGGGTATCTTCGCCGTAATCTTGCCCTCACATCTCCTGCTGTTAAACTTCTTGCCTACAAAACTTTTGTCCGACCCAAGCTTGAATATGGTAATGCCATTTTCGACCCTTACCAAATTAACCTCATTAATGTTCTGGAATCCGTCCAAAATCGCGCAACAACCTTTATACTTTCCGAGTACTCCCGTGGTTCAAGTATCTCCGCCCTGAAATCCCAACTTAATCTTCCACACTTCTATCACGCCGCAAAATTGCACGACTTTGTCTTTATCACAAATTTTTCCATTCGGTGATCAGCGCACCAGAAGAGCGCACCGCATTTCACGCACCACCCATCCTAACGCAGTGTATCCCGAGTGTGCCCGCACCACTACTTTTCAGCAATCTTTTTTTCTGCGCACTGCGCGAGACTGGAATGACCTGCCTGCCGAAACCGCCCTTATCATCGATTCCCAGTGTTTTAGGCGAACCATTGATACACGCCCATGATGTTTTGCGATGTCACCCTATGCCGTGTGTACATGTAATGCCCCAAGCCGGGGCCCTTGAGGAACCAATAAATAAAAATAAAGAAAGCGAAAAGCGCCCGCGGGGACAAACAGCTTACCGTGCCCTAGTAGCGGTGGAGGCCCGTTTTCAAGACGGCATCGAAGGGGCCGCACGCAGGATGCGTTTTAAATGCATAGCATTTTAGTAACTCACAATGTCACGTGGCGTTGGCGTGCCTTGTCGTAGTCCGCATGCGCGCCTTGTCGTAGTCCGCATGCGCGTCTTGTCGTAGTCCGCAGGCGCGCCCTGTCGTAGTCCGCAGGCGCGCCTTGTCGTAGTCCGCAGCCAGGAAGAAATAACAGTTTCCGGCGCCCGGTTTCGCGCCCATGACGCCGCGGGCGGAACGCAAGGTGCCCGGCGCACTACCGACCGAGCCACGAAACCGACACAGATTTCGATGCACCGAAAGCGCCTTATATCCTTCACTCATTTCTCGTTTGTTTCGAAAGCGCCAGAAGTTGTCCCGCGCCTCCAAAAGATGGCGACACGGGTCCCGCGATCGAGAGATACGACTTGCCGGCGCACCCCCTCGGAAATGCTGTGCATTTGATCGTGCCCCTCGCGAGGGGGATGTCTTTTTTAAGTGGACACAGCTTTCGTCATCCCGAAAGGAGACATACGTTGTTGCTGCTTTGTTTGGCGTCCCCGCCTGAGCTCCTCACACCGCCTATGCCTGCTGATTCCTCAGCTCGAAGGGAGCCGCTAGGGTCGGGCTGGTCCGGCGGCGTCTGCGTCCACACGGAGTGGCGCCTAGAGACTTCGCGCGGACATTTAGCTTCCGCACGCTTGTTGCTCAGACAGCCTGCATAGGCAACAGCACAGAGGCGTGGGCTGAAGCCGAACGACCCCGCGAGTGGCTTACACAAACTTTGAACATTTAAATAACCATATATACACTCACCATTCAGCCAGAAATATCTAACCGATATCAATGACGCTTGTGCAATTCAACTCATTCACTAGCTTTATTGAACGGGTCGTCATCGCAATTAACTTCCTTGTCAAGCGCTATACATTGCAATTTCGGGCAGAAACTGTGTATGAGCCCGTAGGGCAGTGCTTAAGTTGTCAATAATTATATATAATGGTCTTCAGGCTTAAACAATTTACAATGTTCTTCGGACATTATTTCGTCATTGGCATGCCCGACCCTTTCTTATACCGAAACGTGCGCGCGCCGAAATGTCCACGTACTTAAATGTCCTTGTACCGAAAAGACTACCGAAACGACCTGTGCCGAGCTCGGGTCCTTTTTAAGTGGCTTCTTGGGCCCATCAAGCTGTGTACCCACGACTTTTGGTCCAAGACGTCTTCTCATAAACCTCGGGAAAACAAGGAAGAGGAGTAGGAATAACTAAATTAAATTGAAATGGACTCGAAGGTTGTCAACCATAACGTGAGGGGCCTCCCACTCCTCCCCACCTGTCACGACTTAGTGAGCTTCGGTGTGAAGGTGAGGTTAAAGCTCCTACCTTCAACTTTCAATGCAGGCAGCGAGCACACTCAAGATATATTTTTTTTCATAAGAGCGAGCGGAGCCCCTGACAGCTGGGGGCCCGGGGCTGCAGCCCCCGTAGCCCCCCCGACAATCCGGCCCTGCGAGCAGGAGCAAACTAGACACACAAGCCCCAGAAAATCCCAAAAGTGGGGGTGATAGGAAAGCAGCCATAGCCAATCTATTAGATACTGTACTGACTTTGGAAGTGTGACTACGAATAACTGGACTCCAAATTCATATACAAGTGATGAGGGACACATAATCTCGATGCTCAAATTACTTTCTGATCTTGAAAATGCATTAATGCTATTAAGTTCTCCAAAAAGCGCTTGCTAATCGCCGGTGTTTTAATTTGCCTAGCATTAATTGGTCAAAATTATCATCCCCCCCTCGTACTGATCATACTGTCTTTGAAATGATGCTAGCATGTAATCTCGCCCAAGCAGTCAATTCCCCTATCCGTGAAATTCGAAACACATCCTCCATTTTAGATCTAGTCTTTCATTCCAGATCCCTTAACGATGCATGCGCTACGGTCGAGGACGGTTTATCAGACCACAAACTTGTGCTTTTTACGTGTCATCTAAACAGTCAGTGCTCCCCGAATAAAGAAAAAGAAAAAATAGTCACAGACTTTTCGCGGGCAAACGACGAATCGGTACTCGATTACCTTGATCTGGCTTTTGATGGTTTTTGTGGAAAGGACGTCAATCATATGTGGGAGAATTTTAAGTCCAGTTGCCATTTCTGCCTTGAAAGGTTTGTTCCCAACAAAAAGAAAAAAGTTCAGAAGGCTAATCCTTGAATTAATCGTGATATTATTCGTCTGGTACGGAAAATTAAGCGAATAAAAAAACGGGAAACTAATGAAAACCTTCATAACCTAAAGCTCTTGCTATGTCAGAAAATTCGCGCAAGCAAAAAGTTTTACTTATCAAATACTTTTTCCCAGTTTTTAAAAACAAATCCATCTAAATTCTGGCGCCACCTCAGCTCTAAAAAACAAGAAACTGTTGACTGCATTAAAATAGGCGAAAGGGTCGTTCGCGACAATCTGGACATCGCGAATGAATTCAATGTATACTTCCATTCTGTTTTTTCAAGGTCCCCTCCTTATGACATACCCAGTTTTAACATGGAAGATATCAGCTCAGAATTTATAACATTTGAAGGTGTTTTTTCGATGCTCCTCAACTTAGATCCAAAATGCTCGTGCGGGCCAGATAACATACCCAATGCTTTTCTGTGCCGCTACGCCGAATCATTAGCTCGCTTTCTGGTTGCTATTTTTCGTTTATCTTTTTCAACTGGCACTGTCCCTTCAGACTGGCGTGTCGCGCGTGTTGTACCGGTGTTCAAAAAAGGGGATAACACATTGCTTCCAAATTACCGGCCCATATCCCTGATAAGCTCTGCTTGTAAGCTCATGGAGCACATAATTGTTAACTACATAGTTGATTTCCTAGATAAGAGCAACATCCTTTCCCCTTTCCAACACGGGTTCCGGAGGGGCTTGTCCTGCACCACTCAATTAATTTCCACTATTCATTCTTTCTCTTCTGTGATTGATGCATCGGGCCAAATTGACGTAATATTCCTTGACTTAAGTAAAGCTTTCGATAAAATCTCTCACTCTGGACTAATATTTAAACTAAACAAACTCGGTTTTCCTTGCTCGCTTGGGAAATGGATTATATCATTAACTTACTTATAAAACAGCGCTATAAACAGGACTACAGAAAGGGCACACGGACAGGGCGCTGTGCCCTTTCTGTAGTCCTGTTTATAGCGCTGTTTTATAAGTTAGTTATGTACCAACTGCCCCGCCTTCAATCTGTGTTGCAGATTATATCATACCTTGAACTTCGCGAACAATTTGTTGATTTAAATGGCTTTCACTCTGATACCCTCCCCGTTATTTCCGGCGTCCCCCAAGGCAGCGTGCTAGGGCCGCTGCTCTTTCTTATTTATATTAATGATATAACAACTTGTATAAAGCAGGATGGGAATATTCGTCTATTTGCAGATGACTGCTTGCTTTTCAAAAATATTAAAAATGTTAACGATCAGGTCTCACTAAACGAAAGTCTCGAAGGCGTGCTCACATGGTGCAACCTGTGGGGCATGGCACTAAACCCAGATAAAACAGTGTTCATGCGTATAACTAACAAAAAGAACCCTCTTGAATACCACTACACAATACACAACACCCCTGTGAGCTTAATAAATAGCTTTAAATACCTCGGTGTGACGATTACTGGAAACCTCTCCTGGTCGGCTCAAGTTGACAATATTTGCGCTTCGGCTAGAAGAAAACTGGGACTCTTAAAACATAAACTTAAACAATCCCCGCCCAACGTTAAATTGTTGGCCTATAATACGTTAATCCGATCGCGCCTCGAGTATGCTTCAGTGGTCTGGGACCCGCATACAAAAAAAGATATTGGCAAGCTGGAACAAATTCAACGGCAAGCTGTTCGATTTATTTATAGCCGCTATCAGAGACACGATTCCCCTACCACTCTAATGCATAACAACGGAATTCTAACGCTAGAATCCCGAAGAAGAATCAACCGATTAAAATTCCTTGCCCATCTTCGGAACCCCAAACTTCGCATTGACCCATCAATATATCTGACCTGTCTTTCTTCCCGGCCCACCAGGCAATACCACCCCTTTAAATTTACCCCATTGTTCGCCCGCACAAACACTCATAAATACTCATTTTTCCCGCGAACAATATCCGAATGGAACAGTCTTCCTGCCTCTGTGTTCACTTCGTCTAATCTGCATCCATCGATCAGCTTTTTCACATGTAGAAATTTTTTTGCCGTTTGCCATTTTTATTGGTAGAGATTGTATATTTACATTTTGCCTGATATGCTATGTTTTTATCTTTCCACTCCTGCTTGGGCCTAATTCTGGCCTGAAGTATTGTCTAAATAAATAAATAAATAAAAATACATACGTGATGAGACCTATATGCTTGAGGTTTTCGTCATGTTTGGCGCTCTCTAGTGGTGCCTCTACACACTAAACTTTTTAACACTCTTTAAGGTGCTAAAAGAGTGCACTCAACATTTTGCACCCTTTTTGCACCTTTTAGGGACCAAAACATTGCTCCGGCACCCAATCATGAGGGTGCCACAAATTAAGGGATGTAAATCTCAATATTTTTACACCCTTCGAGGTGCTAGAAGGGTGTACTGAACATTTTGCACCCTTTTTGCACCTTTCAAACGCCCAAATTTTCGCTCGGGCACCCTAACTCGAGGGTGCCAAAATTCAGGGGTGTAATCAACAGTTTCAAAGGGTGCTACGACCGTTAAAGGGGTGCTAAAAAGTATCTCTTCTCGATTGGGGTGTTACCACGGCACCCTATCGCTAGGGTGCCTAAAAGAACGGTGTGTGAATGCAAGCATGCAAAATTGCACAAAAATTGGGCCCATCTCCCCACGAGGGGGGACTCGAGTAAATGCGTCGCCTAGGGGGTGGGTGTATTGCGTTAACGTTAGTGTTTGGGGGGTGGCGGTGGGGTGGTAGTGCATGTGTTAACTGTTATTACTTATTACTTTTAATTATTAATATTTCTTTCATATACTAATTATTACTTTCGTGATTTTGGCATTCGAGTCCCCCCTCCTGGAGAGATGGGTTTTTCTTTTTTTTGTGACGCAAGAAGTGAAGGCAAGGTTGTTGTAAGTCGTTATTTATTTATTTGTTGCAGTTGTCGTTGTATTGGACGCTGAGAACGACGGCTTCGTGGTCGCTACAGTGTACTGTTAAGGGGTCTTTAAGCAGTGGTCGTGCGTTGCAGCAACTGGTGAAGACAAGATCGATGCAACTGCTGCCGTGTATCAGCGGCTTCTTGACGTAGTTTGAATGACCCAAGGATATAAGGCGCGTTCGTACCCTTTGATTCTGTGTTGCTTTTGTGGCGCAGTGGGAAGAGCACCATGTACCTCGCGTTCCGCACACAGGGTCGTGGGATCGAAACCAGGCGCCGATAACTATTATTTTTTTATATAGTGTAGGGGGAGGGGTGTGGACATGTTGTTGAGAGCGAGGAGGGTAGCGTGATGCGGGGGAGGAGGAGTGGGGGAGAGGGCGCACCTGCGCGCTGAGCTGTTGCGGACGGACCGCGGCCGCTACATCTGAGTTAAAGAAATGCTCTGCATTTAAAACAGGCTGAACGTTTAAACCGCACATTGCACTATTTCACCTCCCGTTGAGAGGTTTAAATATGAACTCTCCACATGGACCAGGGGAAATGGTCTAAAATTGCTGTTCGTAAATTGAACAAAACGTGCTGAATGTTTAAATTCCACTCTGCACTAATCAACTTCTTCGAGTGTATCACAAGGTTCGTTTCGATGTCTGGGTGCACGGGAAGGGAAGGCTACAAAACGCCTCTTGTAGTCCTATAAATAAATCTTTTACGCGAGGCTTCGGTGTCCTCAACGAAATCGAATTTACCTAAGAATTTGTTCCCGTATTATTATGCCCCGGGCAAAAAGTCCAACAAGACTTTCTTGTTGGGCTCACAGCACGCCTGTCGGGCCAATACGAAGTTCTGTCGGCGCTCTATCATTCCAATAGCCTAGTCTTCCAACAGGGAGTTTAACCTAATGGCGTTTGTCAGGCCAATAAAAAGCTCTGTCGGCACTCTATCGTCCCAACAGCGTTGTCTTCCAACAGGGACTTTAACCGTTGTAGCTTTTACCGGCTCGCCAACACGGTCAGTGAACGCCAACACACGCCTTGTTCGTAATCAGCGGCGCGAGCGTGCCATCAGACAGAACCGACAGACGCCCTGAAGGTGGTTTTTAGGACCTAAACAGCAGCGTCTATGTCTGGCATAGACGCTAGACGTCAACGTTTGTGTTCTGAATTTTCCCTTCAATAAGTAACATTCAGACGGACGATAACATAACGATGTGAAGATATGCTTTGGCTCATACCACGGCAAGCACAATCGTTTGTGGCTGCAGCCTCGGTTGCTCTTCGTCCACAACAAACTGAATCGGCTGTACAGCTTTCTTCGAGGGCGTGTATGCAGGGGTTCTATCTTCCTTTTTTGCGCAGGCCGACGGGGGCGGTCGTGTAAAATCATTTTCGCTCGTCGCTGCCGTTCTGCCTACCTGTTTGCTGTACCTATTACGTCGCCGCCACCGCATGCTTCAGTCGTTTTCTAATAATCCCCACTTGTTACAAACTCAGAGGTTTTCGCACTGTTAGCAGTCGTTTTACACGACGGGTTTGATGCGCCTGACATGCCAGGAATGACATCGCTTGTAGTATTAGCGGGACGTTGCTTGTCTGCAAGACCTTGCCGGACAAACAAGCGTTAACAACGCAATAATTCTAACGGCACATTCCATTTATTTCGTGGCTACCGTGGCTTGCGCTGAAAAGGTCAGGTTGACTGCGATAGCTTTTCTTGAGTCAAATAAGGGAGCTTTGGCTCAATCGCTTGCAGCGCTAGCAATGCGGCCTCGTCTGCAAGACCGGTGCGTTATAAACAAGCGTTAGGACAGCCAGAATTTCAAAAATGCAGCATAAACTAGACACAAGCGACAATATTCGTTGACAACTTACGTAAGTATAGAGTTCTTTTAGGCGTCACAAAGACCGCCCGCCGAGATAGCTGAGTGTTAACGCGTCCGTTTACTGTTTTGTAGGTCAATGGTTCGATTCCTCGTTGAACCTGTTTTTTTTAGGTGAGGGTTTCATTAGCTCTTTTTTGTTACGACAAGGGTAAGCGCCTGTTCCTTGCTTTCTATCACGCCGACATTTACCGCCCTCTTCCTAAACCCAAAGTAGCTCGTTTTCTCGCACGTTCTCTCTTGAGAAGCCCGCCGTGAAAACAAAACCAAAACAAACGTCAAAACCTCTTTACAATATCAGTATATATGTCAATTACTTTATGTGTATTCACTTTTTGTGCTTAAAAACCTTAAATTTAAGTTATAAACATATTTCAGACTTTGAAAGCAGAAAGATAATTACCAACATTACAGTACTAACACAATTTTCGTCAAAAATAGAGGTGCTGCATTTGAAGTCTGGCAACTATCTCTCACTTTTTGTGTGTTTTTTCATGGCGTTTTGTGCCGAGTGGTTGCTGGCGTGATTTGATTAGTTTTATCTATTTCAAGCTTAAATCATAGTTATAAAAGCTTTATGGGTGATGTCTACCCTTCCAACCTACGCGTGTGTTGAACATGGGGACCCCGGAAAAACGATCATCGCTGGATAAAATACTGCGCATCAAAAGTGCAGCATAAACTAGACACAAGCGACAATATTCGTTGACAACTTACGTAAGTATAGAGTTCTTTTAGGCGTCACAAAGACCACCCGCCGAGATAGCTGAGTGTTAACGCGTCCGTTTACTGTTTTGTAGGTCAATGGTTCGATTCCTTGCATCCTTGCGACATTTCATCAGAACACAGCGTGTTCGTGTTTCCCCGAGATGAAGACGACAGTGAAGGAGAATTGTACGTTGGAAACATCGTTTTTGCTCGGGTAAGTACGCATTTTTTATTATTCTGTATTTGGTTGGAACGAGTTCTGGTGTTTATCGGTCAGTAATACGCTAGACCCCCCCATCTCGTTTCAGAGCCTTCGTGAGTTAGTATACTTGTTTGGCGCCCAGTCCACCGTTTCCGCAGAAGTCAGCATCAATTTACGCTGAAGCTAGACCTTGGCTACGATGCTCGCGTTGTGGTACACGGCTGCTAATAATTTCACATCACGCTAGGCTCTTTAACACCGGGCCGTTTGTTTATATGTCTCTCAAAGAGTGCCTTTACGGTTGCAGATCGCAGTCGCAATTTCGCGTGAGTGGCACAACCCTGTGATTAGTCCTCCCTCGTGAATACCCACGGTATACCAAGAAATAACATGAACAGGAGGTTCCTTGGAAGTGCATGTGAAAATGCGTACACTTGATTCCTTGGCTGGCGTCTCGTAGGTGTTGAGAAATCTCCCCCCCCTACACGAATTCCGTGCAGCCAATTCGCAGCTATTGCGCTCGCGACACCGGCGACCGTACGCCTCGCGGTCTTCGGGCCGCGATATGCGTGCCGTTCTCGTGAAGCTCGGCAGCAGCGTTGCGAAATTCCCGTACTCGCTCGCCAACGCGCCCTGACAGCGTACGCGTCGACCGGGTGCTGACGGAGGTGTGCTGGAAGAAAAGCAGGCAAGAGATGAGGACGCAGGAGGTGTAGTTAAACAGATCAGAATTTACAAAGTGCAAGGTGGAGAAAATAGTATGCAAGGGCCGGAAACGGTGAGAGAGTTGGGGCGCGCGTTAAATAGATGAGAATTTACAAAGTGCAAGGGGGAGAAAATAGTATGCAAGGGCAGGAAACGGTGAGAGAGTTCGGGCCGCGCGCCAGCGAGCGAGTACGGTAATTTACGTTGGCCAGCTTCACGAGTCCGGCACGAATATGACGACGCCCGTCTGAGAGTTCATAGCGGTATAGAATTCACATACGTGCAAATTGAAGGTGAAATGCGCGCATGTGGCCTCGCAGGGAGTTAGCATAGTCTCGGGGTAGTGGGGGAGATTTCACAACGCCTACGAGGCGCCTGCCGATTCCGTCAGAGTAGCTCTTGGGAATTCTAGGGCTTGATATCAGAGGCATTGTATTGTTTAAATTAGTGCAGAAAATTGAGCCAATTCGCAAGTTCTTATTTTCGCAAAACCGCCGGCCATACAGAGACTAACAAGAAAACTGTATGCACTCACTCAACTCGATTTATATTGGAGAATTGAACGAGCAGATACAAGTAAGACATTGAAATGGAGGAGCCTCAACTATCACACACCAGTTCCGATTGAAAGCAAGGGATACAGATGAGCTGCTAGCATGCGTTCCATGCAAATTAGCTCAGCAGTGAGCTTTGCATATATCATGCATACTCCACTCACAGTACCTGCGGGTCTAATAAATACATTCTTACTGTGACCTAAATTTCACTTGTGGTGTTCCGGGAATGTTCTTATTAGTGCCTTGGAGGTTACTGTCTTTAAACGATTAAAAATCTACTTGATGTAAGCATTCGTGCTTTGTGTGTGCTCTTCTTGCATTTCAACAGGTGTCAGCACACTCACAGATTATGCACCTGCAGGTGCTGCTGCTGGCTGTCCTGGGTCAGCTGCCTTCCAGTCCAGTTTCAATGGCTTTGCCAGGGCCTCCCTTGGCCAACCGACACTGCACCTGCTGTACCCAAGTACTGACTGGCCTTTCGTTGGTGCTCCTTACGCTCTGCCGCCAGGAATGGTCATTCATCCATCATCTGGCCGCTTGGACCACCCGTTCAGAAGTCAGCGCATTTGCTCGACACATTGGTCCAGGCACTGCTGCCATATCGGTGCACCCACCGATTAGGTACTTTCAGGTTTGTTATTGCATATTGTGGAACCTGCCATGATGTATACCTGTTAGCAGTGCTGTGGCCTCTGATTATTTGAAACATTTTCATGAAGCAGTGCTGTGCGTTTGGAATGTGTCATTGCTTACCAGAGATATTCAAGAGAATCTGGGGCCGATGAATAAAGGGCAAGAAGAGAAATTGAACTGACTTTGAAGCAAGTATTCGTATGTAATCAAGCCAAGCAAACATTTAGGATCTTTCGATATGGTTTTGAACTTGCAATACAAACTGGTCTACTTCAGATCATACTGGTATTAATCATACTATACCGAAAAGTACATCCCGCAGTCTGTAGAATTCTGACAGCGCTTTTTTCGCAGTCGCTCATGACAGGCACTATTCTCAATGGTTGGACGATAGTCGAGGTAGCACCAATCTTTAAATCAGGAGACGGTACTTCACCATTATATTTCCCTAACAAGCACCGTATGCAAGGTCGGGAAACATTTCATCCACTCTCAGGTCGCTAATTATTTATAAAATACAATATCACATTCGAGTATCACCACGGTTTTCACAAGGGTTACTTGAGCAACACAACTTTCAGGGTTTGTTCACGATCTACATTGATCCAATGACGCAGGCTTACAAACTGCGGTAGTTTTTCTCGATTTTTCTAAAACATTCAATCGCATTGCACACCACAGACTACTTCTAAAACTTCACCCTAATGTCCTCACTAGAGCGAAAGATTTTCATTCTTCTCAAATGCAGTTTACTTCTAATAACTATATACTTCTTTTGCTCGTGCCACTTTGTTGGCCCCCCAGGCAGGTTGCTTGGTCCTGTCTATCATCCATGTTGCATATCCTCCCATGTAGGTCTATTTGCAGATGTTGTATATTATAACACAATTTCTTTCAACTACTACCGTCAATGCTTTCAATCTGATCTTAACACAATCAACTCCTGGTGCTGCAAATGGCTAATGTCGCTTATCTCTGAAACAAAGTGCATGACTTTAACGGTGGCAAGTCTCGAATTGTAAATACTCACTTCATTAACAACAGCCTGATTACCTCTTGAGACAAAGGTGTTTTGGTAGGCCGGTAGGGGAGGGGGGATTGCATGGTGGATTTCAAAAGGTAGATCGATTGGGAAAATAAGACGTGTGATTAATATTTTCATTTGCACTCCAAAACTGGCTTTATTTCATATGTTTAACCCACTGCAGTGGCTAGGGTGGTGTGCTGTGGAGGCGAATGTCGGTTAGATACCGCTTTGTGTGGCCGCTTTTCAGATGGAGGCAACACGTAAAGACGCCCGTGTTTTGAGATTTCGGTGCGCACAAAAATACCCAGTTGGTCAAAATTAATGCGAAGCCTTCCCCTACAGTGCTCCCCATATCCCAAGTGTAGCTTTGGCGTGTTAAACCATCGTTTTTTTTTCATGTTTTTGGTATATTACCAGCTGCTGTAGCAGGTGCAACATAAAGGTGAAATTATACATAATGTTTCCAAGAGCTAAATGTAAAGGCCATATTGAAGTGCGTTTATGGGTCTATCTCATAGCAGTAGTGAAAGGTTATATACTCTGGTGGAGGTTAAGAACGGCAATGGCTCATGTGGTGTAGTCCAGTGTTTGACGGAATGCCGTGTAGGCAGGTGAAAGCATTATTGCAGTGATGAAACGTAGGTCACTGACCAAGTCAAGAAAGCCATTTAACGGTTTGGTGATTGTTCACGGTGAGCATGTGTCGTGGAAAACGAAGCTATATATTGGGCATTACGCGGCGCAATGAGTTTGCATAGATATGGTGCAGATTGCCATCCATTATGTTGATAATGTTGGGCGTCGTCTGAACGATGAGGGACTCGGGCAGTAATCGAGAAGATAGATTGCACTCAGTTGTCAGTAATTTTGTCTTGTTCCAGTCGACCACGTGTCCCGTCCTCTCACGGTGCTCTGCCAGTGGACTTGTTTTTGCATGGCTCTTGTTCACTTCGTTCCAGTGCTGCGTTAATCTTCTGTGCAGATTGCCCATTTCGCCAATGTACACTGATTTGCATTCACCGCATGGAATCTAATAAACAATGCCCGGAAGCTTGGAGCGTGAGAGGGGGTCTTTCACGCTGACAATGTCAGAACATAGCTTGCTAGTGGGCACATGCACGATGTGCACAATGTGTTTCTTGAAAATGCGTGCAAAAGCTTTATTGATGAGTAGGACGTGGGTAATTGCTGCGCGTTTTGATGCAGTCCTTGTGGCTGCCTAAAGCATTATATTCAGAAAGAAGCGAAGAGGGCCACTAGCAGGAATCTGCATTGACATTAGCAGGCAGAAGCGTCCACAAGGCCTGTGTCAAAACGTGCTGCAATTCTCGTCCTACACATCAATCAAGCTTTTGCACGCATTTTCAAGAACCACATTGTGCACATCGTGCACGTGCCCACTAGCAAGCTATGTTCTGACATCAGCGTGAAAGACCCCCTCTCACGCTTCAAGCTTCCAGGTGTTGTTTATGTTTTGAACGAAAAAAGTGCCATTTACAGGAGACACCTCCTTCCTTGCCGATTTCCGATGCCTGATTGTTCAGTTTGTGGGGATAAGTTTAGCAGATTGCTCACATGTCTAACCTGTATTTGTGCTTGAGCAGTCAAACACTGATGTTAGCAGTGAAGTAGGTGAAAATTGTAGTTTGATTGTAGTTGTGTGCAGATTACCTACATTGTGTTAATTCGTAGAAAAGCAAAATTGAGGTAACCCTGCTAACTGTTCCACATTGCAGCATTTTATTATGCGAACGTTAAGAAGTTCAGCTGCTTGTTAAAGGTGAAATAAACAGTGGTACAAAAAGAACAGCATCTACTAAACAGAAATACCTTCACAATCGCAGGATGCCAACGGTCCGCCTACCAACTTGTGTCCTGCATCGTTTCTGCTGGCTGGAGCGGCTCATGGAGCATTGTCCAGCTTCGCAAAGTTTGTGGTCAAGCGCTCCTCGAAGTGAAAGATAACGCAGAGGGATCTTTTGTTTTAATGCCACAATTCAACGTGCTCAGCAGGAAATTTACTCGTAAGGTTTTTTAAATAATCATCACCCAAGAGGGCATGTTACCTACGTCTTCGGTGGAATGTGTTTGCACTCGGGTTATTTGTGACAGAAACAAGTGAACCGTGTCGTGAGAGTCATTGAGGCCTTGTTGATTGTGCATGCTTCTGAAATGACATTTTAATTCGGCTGAATACTTTTCATATATTACGATTTGTGAACAAATTATGGTAAAAGTCATGATTAGTTGTCCTACAGTGCAGGAAGGAAATGCCAACATACGTTTTAAGCACCTCTGATATTTCAGTTCGTTGGCTGGTGAGCAATAAAACAAAACTGAAAATGTTTTAAAGTAAAATCAAATATTCCTTGTCACCAGTGCATGACCATAGTAAAAGCTATCTAGTCACCAAATTTAGAATTAGACACGAAATGCCAAGAAAAATAGGGAAATAAACTAGACAGCTCGCTACAATAAACCAATTCGTAAAATTCCTCAATGTCTATAAAGTGATGATTCAGGCTGGTTAGATAAGATGTCAGTGGGTTTACACACCCAACTTGCAGGGAAGCACATGAGCTCTCAATATTATCATGTTTTTAGTGAAGACCATCTTCCATCATTAAGCTGCTTTGCACATTGATGCCAGTCTGATAAATGTAGTCCTGAATTTTTGTTATGATCAATATTTGTATGGGAACCATATATTTTTATATGATGTCGCTGTGTATTTCTGAAACTTCACCTAGTCACCAATTCCAATTTGTTGTGGTCAGGTTTTTTCAACTAATTCGTAGCTTTTTTAACAATTATGGTATATTTTGTGTGCCGAAAGGAATGCCTCATTGCATTTTTAGCCTATGTAGTGTTGAAAGCGGACATTTTGCTTCAAAGTGGAATGTTGGGCTAGCAACAAGGTACTTCGCGTGCTGCTCACTTTAATTCATGCCATTATTTTTAATATTATCATTTAAAATTAAAAGCCAACCAATTTGCTGTCGTTTTAATTTTGTCACCTACTTTATACTTTCTTTTTTTTTAACTTTCTGCAAGGATTGACTATCCATATTTTTATGATACCAAGACATTGGACTGGGCTAGCTGGTACATGTTTGAATGGATGAAAAACCCTAGGAAAACCCAGGACACAGAAGAGAACGACGGGACAAGCTTGTGCCGTCATTCTGTTTTAACTGTTTCCTGTGTTTACCACTGGTTTTTTTATGCATTCAAACATTTTTTATGAGTGTGTAGAACAGTGATTAGTTTAGGTGCTCAAACAATTTTTGGCTGCGAAGGCTCCCTGTAGCATTTATATAAGTGCTCTCTGCTCTTTTTTTGAGCCAATACCCCATCACCAGTCTTCATGAGGTGGTCTTTTGTAGAAATGAAGTTGAAATAAATATTTGTTTCCATTGCTTTGCATGTTTTGAAAGAATTTCTTGTTCATTCATGTTTCTTTCAACCCTGTTTCAGAATCCTGCATAAGGCATTTCCTCTTTTATTTTTTTTTCAGAACCAGGAAGGGTGCTCATCCTCGGTTCTTGCTGAAGCTGCAGTATCCATACTTTACACGTGAGCTCTGAACACACAGTAATTATGGTATGAAACATTCTACCAGTATAAGCTTGCTTTGTAGACGTCATTGTAGACGTGAAAGTTCTTTACAGTGTAATCCAATGTCTACAACTTGTAAAAATTAGTTTTGTGGCTAAAATGTTTGAGATTATTTTAAAATGGACGTCAACTACTATTTAGAATCGCTGTCTGAATTGGCAGCCATTTTCCTGGTGGATACAGAAAGTGAAAAAGCGCATGTGTAGAGATTTCAGTGCACCTTGAATGTCCCAAATTTACCAAAGCTAATCCAAAACCCTCGTTGTGGTGCACTTCATTTCCCATGTACAGTTTTGCGTAACAACAGCTAAAAATTTATGATTAATTTAAACTTATTTTAATGTTTTTAAATGCAAATATTCTCAGTTTAAGCTGCCATATTTAGAGTAAAATATTTTGTAACAATTATATAGCTATCAAAGGTTTACAGATAAGCTTTTTGCTTTTGGTTATGCACCTTCTTATCAAAAGTAAAATGTTGTTAAGAAAGGCAGAAGAAACCCAAATATAGAAATTAGCAAACCCTAAAGCTGCGGATAGACTGAATGTTTTGTAGAGAATCTTTTGCTGATTTCAGTTTTAGTCAACTCTAAAAAAGTCCATCGACGTAGAATGCTTGCCGTGAGGCACCTTGTAATACTAGCCAAAACTAATGGGCCCTGGCTGTTGGCTTTTCATTTGCAACAGTGACAAATGACCCCACATCCACCGGCAGGGACATAATGCAAGGCACCATGTACAAGCTAGCCTTATGATAAAATAATGTTTTATGAACAATGACATTACATTTCAACCATGGGCTTCACCAGGGAACTTCAATGCATTGTTCTGTGATGTTTGCAGTTTTTGTTATTGCTATGTGGGGTCATTTAGTCTAAATGTATGCTTATAAAACTCCATATACCACCAAACCTTGCAAGTGCTGTACCATTTGAATATTTTTTCGTAAAGCAAAAAGAATAATGCAAACGAAAGAAATGGCTGGGGTACCCAACTTTTATAAGTAGATTATGAGCCGCAGTACGGAGGGAACTATATTATGAGCCGCATTACAGAGGAAACTATACATTTTGCATTTGGTCTTCCTCAATATTGAACCTTCCCGCTCAGGTCAAGAATAAGGCACTAAACATTGCAGGTAGCTACCTCGATTGGAAGTTTGATGCAATACTGAGAAGCCAAGGGTTTTAAGGTTCAAGGAAGTTTTGTGTGGTTGAAGTGATGCACACCTAATTGCTTTCACTGCATAGCATGGTGAGGCTGTGCAGTGAAGCTCGAAGGATGTGTACTGCAGTTCGGCAAAGTGAACATATAATTGGTTTTTTTACGAAGTTTTGGATAATCAACTACCTCTAAAGATATAGCTCTGTACAGAGATGTGGCTCCTGACTCTTTAAATTGATGTTTTAACAATCGGTGACACAACTTCAAGGAAATTATCAGCTGACGTTGAGCTTCAATGGAATGTCTCACAGAACCGAGCTTGGAAAGCACGAATGTTTCATACCATAATCGTGTGTGATATTGTGCAATATGTGGTCTCACACCTGCTGCGCCATTTGTGAACGGAGGATGACGCACCCTTTTTGTACCCCTTTAGGTGCGTGCTTTTGCAGAAGATGCTCCTACAGATTGCGGGGCTAAGTAGCACCCTACGATACTTTTAGGCCAAAAAGGGTGTTATAAGGCACCTGTCTTCTGGGGTGCTTCACAAAGGGTGCTCCTGCGGCGACAGAATCCAAACACCCTAAAGGGTGTAAAATATTCAGCTTTTAGGGTGCTCCTGCGGCGACAAGCTGAAGCACCCTTTTGGGCGTAAAACTTTTTAGTGTGTACCCAACATACATGTACTCTAAACGTCATATCCTTTATGGCTGCATAAAAACACTTGTGACGTCTATATCACCGATTACAATCCAAATAAATAAACGTTGCGAACCATTTTACTTTCACTTTAACTTGACTTTTAACATCTTGTTGAATGTAGAATGATTGAATGTACTGTGTGGCGCTGTGGTTTAACCACTAGTTTGTCCCATCTAAACCATCTGATAACCGTGTTATTAAAGGGACTCAGCAGCACTTTCAATAAAAGCTTGTACTCTATTCTTCGCGTCTGGAAGCACTGCAAAAGTTACAGTTATCGCCAGAACGGAGCGGCACTGCGCAATTTGCTTGTCGCACCAGACACGCCTTCCGTTCCTGCTTCGTTTCTCTCGCTTTATTTTTAAAGTTGCTATAAAAAAAAGCGTTCACTGCTTCAACTGAAGGAAAACCGGCCAACAGCCGCCACATGGCCTCAGTGACGTAAGCCAGGCTGCGAAGAACGTCAAGACCGTGAAAGAGAGACAAATCTTTTGCGTGAGTTTTGAAGTTATCTGATGTACACTGAGCAGTAATTTTTGGCTGAGGTACTTTGCGACCTCCTAATCAAAGTACGGGGTGTGTTGGGCGACTACGTTCTTCAAGCATCTAAGATTTAAAAAAAAAGTTGAAAAAACTGTTTCAGAGTACGTGTTGCAAGCACGTGACCCCAGTATCGTCGGGAAGCCAGGTCAAAGCGCGTCCTGGGCTGTATAACGCTCGCCGCGCTCGAACATGTACTGTTTGCGCGAAGTCTCCTTCGTGCCCGGCTTGGCTACGCGCCGTGCTGGAGGTGTGAGATGGTAAGTATGACTGCACACACTCGCTAGATAGAACAATACAAGCCACTAGCAAAGTTGACAAACTGAAATTCTGGCTTAAGTGTGACGAAAGCGCAAACAACGACGGCAAAAGGCAGAGCGCTAAGCCTTTATTGACAACGCAATAAGTGAGCGGTCAACAAGCTCTCAGCAATTTGGACTGGCTCAAGTGTCACGGCTCAACATAGGAAAGAGAAGCTGCGAGTACATCCAAGACTTTCTATCGGACCGCAAGATCGTGTTTTACGCGGGGGAGTTCAACATTCTTGGGCAAAAAGGACTAAAATAAGGACTAAAATACAGCCGTTAGTCTTCGCGGGCGACCGTTCATCTTCAAGGGGAGTATCTGCAGCAGAGTACGGGCCGTGTGCATAAATGCGGAATAACTGTACGTCCCCGCCGATCTGTAAGGAGTAACAGGAAGACGAAACGCATGCAGTTAGTCTCTTTGCTGCGTCGTTAATCCCCTAATGGCGTCGTCGTTGCCCTTTTGCGCATATGTCTGCGAACAGTTTTACATTTCCAAAACACAAGCCATTGCAGTCAGTGGCTTCTTTAGATGGTGCCACGGGAGAAAATATTGATGTTAATTATAAGAAAATCGCCAAGGGTTAGTAGAGCGGCGCGTAATGGCACGGAGCGGCGAAGCGCGATTGCCAGACGCTTCTCGGTGAGGTTATGTTTATACGCTGTGTTTCATATAATTCATGCGAGGTAATAGCGTCCAATGAAAGATTTCAAGCGCGTCAAAAGTCATAAAAATTATTGACAATAGCAAACGTTGATTCCTAAGCGTAATGGATATGTATATGTTTAACAGAGGAGAAAAAACGCAGTAGCTGCTGATGACAACTGCAAAATAAAAATGCTGGCTACAAGTAAGCGTCTCGAAGTAATCTTTTGGACTCGGTACATAATTGCCTTGTGCACCAAAGCCATGATAATGCTGAAACTGCTGTAAAACCCGGTTGCATTTCCCAGTCGCAATCGTCTAGCGACGCGAACTTGAAGAAATCAGGCTAAGGAGCACCGAATTTGGTTTCGCCGATGCAGGAAAATATGGTCCGTTTCCCTATTCTGACAGTCACACAGGCGACCGCCTTCACACACGATACCTAGAGTACTTAACATATGTATCGAACACTAAGAAAACACTTTGCTTGCGCTAATTTATGCGGAAACACATGAGTTGTCCGATCGGCCAGCTACCTATGTCAACTAGGCGACGACGAGTTGATTGTTATTTACGAGAAAAAACTATGGTTGTGAGGCTCTACTTCCAATCGAACTGAGGAAGGGTCCCTAAACCTAGCAAAGCGCTAAGCGCAAGGCGCAAAACGCGGTCACGTTCGCTTGCTCGGATAGAAATTCGGGCACCAGTTGCAATGGATCTGTTGCGTTATGCACAGAACTACACGCTGTACACTTGAATATTGTCTACCGCAGCTACTACCTGACGGCGTGGAATTGGCGTATAATAGCCATATACGCACCAACGAGAGTCGAAGAGCAAAAAGTGTTTTTTCAGGAGGTTTGTACTTGGTTGCGAATTGAACGATTTATTGTTTTTCTGGGGGATTTTAACTGCGTGCTCTCCGCGCATGACAAATCCAGTAAAACGCCTTTCCGCGACGGCAGTACTTCTGTTGTCCAAGAGGCAATTGCAGAATCTTGTGTTGAGGATATCGGTGAAGTAAATTTGTGCGCACGACATGTGCAATTCACGCATTTTCAGGGAGAGAGCCACGCCCGCTTGAACCGCGTTTATGTCTCTGTTGATCTATTGCGTGAGTGTCATGATTACTGTGTCACACCAGTGTCATTTAGTGACCATTGTTTAGTATCTTTCTGTCTTGGTAGGAGGAAGCAAAATGTGAATTTTAATTGCAACCTCTGGAAAATGAACAATAAATTATTGCAAGACGAAGATTTTATGCTTGCTATGAGTAAAAAGATCAAGCAATTAGCAGGTATGACTAACTGCGCCCACAGTTGGGAACGTTTCAAGCAAGAAATAAAAATTACTGCATTAGAAAGGTCGAGTGCTATGAAGCACTCAGAACGTATGAAAGAGGAACGCCTCCGTAGTATACTTACATCGCTTATTAAAGAAGAATGCCAAACACCTGGGGTACACACAGAGGAGATTAGGAAGCTGAAAGCGCAGCTCGAGGTAATCGATCAGGATAAGTACCACGGCGCCCTAATAAGGGCGAGAGCAGAAAGACTGCTGATAGGTGAGGCACCTACCAAGATAGCCCTCGGCACTGAAAAGAGGTATGCCAATAGAAAAGAAATAACTGAAATCGAAAGTGACGGTGTGGTGTTAATCGATAGTGCTGAAATTGCACACGTGTTTTAAAAGCATTATGACACATTGTTTTCTTTTCATTCAAGCGATTTAGAAAATTTTAAACGCGAATTCATGGATTTGTTGCCTAGGCTAGATGATGAAATCAGGACTAATCTCGAAGCGCCTATTACCGTTGGTGACGTTAGTCAGGGAATTGAAGAGTTAAGCCCTGGAAAGACGTCAGGTCCAGGCGGCTTAGGAGCAGCCTTTTATAAAGCTTTCAAGTGTGAGCTGAGCCCAGTGTTGTGTCGCCTTTTCACTGAGGCGTACGAGAACGAAGTCGTTCCACCGTCCTTCACTCTCTCTCACACTGTACTCATTCCAAAAACTGATGATAGACTGAAACTCAGGAATGTCCCGGCGTATCGCCCCTATTGAAAATTCCTTCAACCAACCATCAAGATTCATTGCTGGAAAGGTTGATTGCGTTTGATGGTCACCTCGGAAAGCTTGATGTACGTAAGAAACTGTAATGGAAGCTGCTGGAAGGGGACGCTGGAAGGTGCTGGCAGGCATGGTGGCATGCCTTCCATCGTCTTCCACCACCTTCCTCCATGCTGGCAGGCTTGCGGCGCAATGGCGGCAGATTTTGGCGTGATGGCAAGCTTGACTGCTGAATTGATGATGGAAAGGCATTTTCCGAATGAATTACGGCAGCGTGCAAGCCAACATTCATTCGAGAGCAAAGCGGTTGTAATAACAGAAACATAGCGGTGGCACCGAACGTTTCGAGAAAATTACAAAAACTACCTTTTTGATGTTTGATGCACGAATGAACTTTGATTGCGTGTGATGGAAGAGACACAGGCAAGTGATGGTAGGCGCGCTGTGTCCGCATCGGAAGATGCTTGCGCGATGGTAAATCTCGCTTGCTGGAAGGATAACATATCGGCATGGTGATGGCAGATGGAAGTGACGGAAAGCTCGACGGTGATGGTAAAGTGTGATGAAGGGCAGGAAGGCAGACTTTATTATGTGTAGGACGAACTTCACCTATACATTCTGCTTCGATTAGCGTTTCTGATTCTCGAGCTGAACATCAGAAGGGTGACTCGATCTGTCAAATTTTTTCTCTGTTTTCTTTATCCAGAAGAGCTAGCTAATAGAGAGCTCGGTTTAGCATATCGTTACCGTGTTTCGTTACTGTTTACCGTGTTTACGGGAGTCGACTGCGCAGCGCGAGACTTACCGCGAACGGTAACTTACTGGCACAGGCTCCACCGTCGCCAGCGGCTTCCGGTAACGCGGTAACACGGTAAACGGTAGCGCAAACACGGTAACGATATGCTAATTATCGCAAGCCCTCAAAACACGACCTCAAAACAATCATTCTTTCCGCTCTGCTTTTATTTGTTTCGTTGCGGATGGGGCGCTGTGCGCGCGGTACTTACGCGTCAAGCGCCTCGCCTATCCAGCCGATTGGTATGCCCCGAAGACAAATTCAACCAAGCGATCGATTGTTATCCGAAAGCTGTTTCACTGCGATGGCTCATGCGATGGCTCTTTCATCAGTTAAGTAAAGGCGACCCGGTAGTATTAGGCAGACGGAACCCACCTGTAAGTCCGATGCGATAGAAATTCGCTGGTCGCGCATCGCGCTAGAATATCTCAAAAACGACAGAAAGTAGATCGATTATCTGACAATGCAATGTTGACGAGTACTGTGCTTTGTATGCTGCATGTTCTACTATCAACTCCGCCGCTGAGTTAGCGCAGTGGTTATAAGCGCGTTTTTGGTGCAGTAGTCCATGGTTCGAGCCTCCACTAAGCTATCCCCCACCACACACTTTTTGTTTTTGCTTCTGCGAACATTTTTTACAAGGTAATTTGCCTGTTGACCTTGATTTCACTCCTCAGGCGATGTTCCTAAAGGACAAAATGTACGGGTACTTCTTGTAGTGTGTTCGGTGAGAGTACTGCGTGCTAAAAACACGAAGCTTTTTTTTTCACCATGGTGTCTTTATTTTGAGCAAATTACATATGGTTTATTTCCTTAGTAGAAAAGCAGTTGCCGAAGCCTTGGCATACTCTGTACAAGCACCTTCTTCGAGGAACATGTTTCTAATCTGAATATATTGGAAGGTTTCACGTGCCCTCATCTCTTCTTTTCTGGAGAGCAAACTGCATAGCCTGCCTTAAAGCATTTTTTTTTTCAAGCAAATTTGAGCAAAGACATTAAGCAAAAAAATTTTCAGCGCTTCAGCACTGAAATTTTTTTTCTACTGTGCTTATGTTTGATTCGGGCTTTTAAGGGGCCCGCTGCCAGGATCTTTCGTATGCAGCAAAGCTTTACGAATCCACCACTCCGCCAATATCGTTATATATAAGTCCACGCTTGTATGAAGCTGCAGGAAACGATCCCCACTCTTTAAAGCACATTTATTAACCCAGTATTGTTGGATGAGTGAAGTGCACATAGCCCAGAACGTCACTCATGCAGTAGCCTTAATTCCACTTCAACCAAAGTACTGCCACATACTTTAAATCAATTCAGGTCAGAGTATATTTGCAAAAAAAAACACTAGTTATAATGGACCCATTAATCTACATTGATATCCACCCTTATTTTATTCTCTGCATCCCGTAGCTGCGGCATATATTTCTATGGCAATTCCAGCTTTCAGTAATCTACAATGCATATAGTTAAAAATAGTAATTGCAACTTAAGTAAGCATGAGCCAGGAAAATGCATTAAAAATACATTTATTGAGTGGAGTTCCACACAGGGGCAAAAAAAAAAGTTTAATGATGCTTTCTTGAAAAACTGATTGCCAACATTTGATTCCTTGAAAAGCATGGAACAAAAAGCATGGTTCTTTAAAAAATGTATCATGCAAGCATCAAAGCCTGTGCTTAGACATGACTAACATTGACAAAAATGAATCTGTACATTGGGACAGTTCGCAAGATTTTGTTACGTGTTTTCATTCAGAACACTTCACCAAGGATAAGGTTAAAGCAACTGTCATATCTTAAGACATTTCAGGATGAATCATACTGACAAAGCTACATGAGCTGAGCAACAAATCAATAGCACGAAAACCACACGTGGTAGAAAATTTAAGTACGAAAAAGGCCGCAAAAAATGCACTGTGAAACATAAGCAGCGGAGTAACGACTGGAAGAGAGGAAAAAGATGAGCTCTGTGGGGCCACTGCCTTTAGTCCAGTCCTTACTGCCCTGTTAATTATGTTGTACAGTTCATGCAACCAACAAGCCCAGATTTAATGCACTGGCTACAACAGTGAACCGCTTGGCAAGCAAAAATATAGTGGCAAAAGGGCCATAGGTACATCGTAGAGGCAGTAACATGGAAGTTAAAATAAGCATGATTTCTTCTGTGTTTATCCTTGAACTAAGAATAATGACAGAAAAACAAACTGCACAATACATGAAAACAGGAAGGGACAGGTTAGTTCCAAATACAAGTGTAGCATTGAAGTTACTTCTCAGCAACTTATCAGATGTGCTCAACATACAAGCCAGATTAACACAGGGGGCTTCTTCCTTCTTCATGGGCCCACCCAAAGACCATAAAGTATGACTGTTTAGTGCTCTCGTGAGGAAAATGCTGAGTAGGTTTTGTGTTTATGAGACTGGAGCAGGCTTTTAGCAGCAACTTGCCTGCTTCACGTGATGGGCATCACGAAACCTTTGGTCTGCTTGGTGCGTGGGAAAGTTTACGGCGGCACGTTCGAGCGCCATGTTCGTGCCATGGGGCAATACAACATTGCAGGTGAGATTCAGTTTGCAGCCATCAGGAATGGTTGCTGTTGCGCATGAGATCTAGCTCTCGCCTCGCTTCGGGCGGCAGCGGCAGTATTTCAAGAATCCGAGGCTGGAAACTTGACGTCTTGCTTTTACACGCGGTGAGTGCAACATTGGTGACCCAGGTGTTCATTGACAGACAGCAGAGTAGTCTCGTATGGCACCTTCGGCTGGCTCAGGTGGCTGTAGAGAACACGTATACAATGAATGCAGTGCCGCCTACCCGTGCGAGGTGCTCTTCCGAGCTGGCATGTTCTGCAAATGCGGATGGCGCATCCACCTCTGCCCCTGCTCAGCTTTCGCATTCCCCTCTTAATGGCGAAGCTCAAGCGGCCTCACAGTTTTTGTGTTCATGGTTGTGCAAAAAAAAGAGTTTGTGGCAGAAGACGAATTAAAGAGGCGCCAAAGCACCTTTCTCATTGGCGTCTACAGCCAGCACAGCCGTGTGCACCCTGCTGCAGCCTGCCTGACAGGCTTTGTGGTTATTCTTTTCTTCCTTCGACCTTCAAGGAAGAACGCTCCATGAAGGGCAGAAAAATTTGGCAGCTTATAGCATGAGAAGGACACCCTAAAACCTTGGCATCAAAAACAGCCAAATCCTAGCAATGTAACATTTACAGAAGGAACGCTGTGCCCTATGCTGTTCTTTCGTAAACATAACTGGAGGTATTGTTACAGTTCTACCTACCCTTGACGGAACGGTGATGTTCCTCTGTTCCTTCCAAAAAAAAACTTTCCAGGAACGTTTTTCCGTACAACACTGAAAATTTCCTACTAACACTAAATACAGGTAAATATTTAAACACTAAATGCATTTGAATGCTAACATGACCTCCAGAACACATACACAGCAAACATGAGCCCATAGCAACACAATGTAAGTGAAAATACGCTATACTGTCCTACAACAAGCTGCCACTTTAGTCCCTTTCAATTTTGTTAGGAATATTACAAATAAACATCTTTTCTTCTATAGGGAAATCTATAAACAGACAGGAGTCCTGAACCTCCTCTGGTAGCACAATATCCAGCACTGCAGAGTGTGAAAGAAAACACTCTTTGATGTGCTGAGGCATGGCAGGCACACCAGCAGGTACATCGGCAATAATAACCGGACGACACAAAATAACACAGGTATCAGTGCCCCTCAGAGCGAGTACCTTTTCCACCCGCTTGTAGTCACCACTGGTCGTTCTAAGAAAAGTGGTGTCCGACCTAGCTGGCCTTGTGTAGGCAGTGCTGTGAAATACCTGGCCATCTAGAATAAAACGCTCGTACTGCAGTGCACTTGAAGCAGCAATCCCACAACGAAGCTGAATTGTCCTCTGCTCATCACAGCTGAGGGCCGTTACTTTGCCTCTTCCCAGAAGGCACAGCTTTTCCCCAACACGTGCAGCATTCTGTACAGGTGTGTAACCAATCAGTTCCTTGCACACCTGCTGCTCTTGCAGTGTCAGCCGACCACTGTCACAGAGTTGGCACAGCTGCTGAAATATGACAATTCTTTTGGTCACTTCTTGAAGAATGCCCTTGGCTGCTGATACTTGCCGCACAATGTTGCCATTGCCACCTTCAAAAACAAAGGCAGAGTGGGCCCACAGCGGCCCCAGCGACCGCACAGAGTTGGCCAGATGCAGCAGCCCATGGACATTGAACGTCATGAAGCTCGGACCGTAAAGAGACTTGCAACTGCGCACAAAGCTTTCCAAGAGGAATTCTGAAAGAGAATGAAATAGCATCTTTTTAAGTGCAGCAGACAACTCAACATGTGTCAGCACCATAACCGCTGACTAGGGGATTTTCAAATATCTGTTACACTCACAGGGCCCAAATGGCATTTATTTTTTTACCTCCATAACCTCTGACTAGGGGATTTCCAAATTAATGCCGCAAACACAGGGCTCACATGGCAATTATTTTTTACCTGTCTAATGTACACAAGCTATGGCCGCTGCTTTCTTCTACTTACTACACCGGGCAACCCATCACTAGCCTTCCAGCATTGACAATTAAATCTTTTCTCCACAGTATCTAATTCTACCAGTAATGCCGATACAGTAGAACCCCACTGTTACATTCGCAATTGCTGCATTTTCCCGGCTGCAACGTCATCATCAATCAGTCCCGGCATGGTTCCCATAGGATCTCATGCATTAGAAACCCCTCTATTATATATCGTAATCGCCAAAACTTTCCCGCATACTACACAAAAACTAGCACTCTGACCCGGCCCAACCGACGAGTGCCAACGGCCACGTTGACTTTTCTTGCTGAATGGCCTCACTTGACTAGGAGATTAGTCGCATGAAGTGGTACGTGGTGTTGCTGCGACAGGGAAAAAACGCAGGGGGTGCCTGGGAAGGCTGTGCTATTATCATTTTTGATTGATTGATTGATTGATTGTGGGTTTAACGCGCCGACGCAACGCAGGCGATGAGGCGCGCCGTAGTGGAGGGCTCCGGATAAATTTTGACCACCTGGGGATCTTTATCGTGCGCCGAAATCTCGTACACACGGGCGTTTTTGCTTTTCGCCTCCATCAGAAAAGCGGCCGCCGCGGCCGGGAATCGAACCCGCGACCTTGTGCTCAGCAGCGCAACGCCTTAGCCACTGAGCCACCGCGGCGGGTGCTATTATCATTTTTGTCAGTGGTTGCTTCATGTTATGCCTGTCATTGCCCTGCTTGCACTTGCTGTCGCCTTGTCACTTTTTTTTTGCCTTGTCGCCTTGCCTCCTTGTGAATGAAAGTTTGACATCCACCTGAATGCAGCCATACGGCTACAAAGGAAAGCTATACAGCTTTCTCAGAAACTTCGCAGTTGAAGAAAAATTTGTCCTGGTCCAGGATTCGAACCCGGGACCACTGCTTAACCGGAGCAGTCGCTCTACCAACTGAGCTAACCAGGAGACTAGTCGTTTGTAGCGCGAGAACAAATTGATCGACAACTCCAAGTGAAGGACAGGTGTTAATCGACCAGATTTAGGGGAAATCCCCAAGGTGGAGGAAGTAAACTTTCATTCGCTGAAACTTACTCCACCTTGGGGATTTCCCCTAAATCTGGTCGATTAACACCTTCCCTTCACTTCGAGTTGTCGATCAATTTGTTCTCGCGCTACAAACGACTAGCCTCCTGGTTAGCTCAGTTGGTAGAGCGACTGCTCCGGTTAAGCAGTGATCTCGGGTTCGAATCCTGGACCAGGACGAATTTTTCTTCAACTGCGAAGTTTCTGAGAAAGCTGTATAGCTTTCCTTTGTAGCCGTATGGCTGCATTTAAGTGGATGTCAAACTTTCATTTGCTGAGAATTACTCCACCTTGGGGATTTCCCCTAAATCTGGTCGATTAATATCTTGCCTCCTTGTGTTGCATACTTCTGATACCCATGTCGTCATGGTCATGCGTGGGCTGTTGCCAGCGGCGTATGTCCTGTGCGTGGCCCTATGCAAAACTAGCCTGCTGCAGAAGCGCAAGTTGTTTTCCCACATAAACCTCCCGAGTATGGGCAGTCCTGCCTTTTGTAGTCCTGTACACATGGCTCCAGTCGCCCTGAGTACTAATAAAAGTATTATTATTGAAAGGTGATTTATTGCCGAAGATCTTTCTGAAGGCGAGAGGTCAGGAATCGCGGACCAGGGAAGCAGACACGAGCCGAGCGAAGCAGTCCGAGTGAACCCCGTCGTTCTAGGCGATGGCGATGAGGATTTCCGACAGTCTGTTTGCTGATGATGACGCTGCTCGTACTGGTCAACATGACCTATTGTGGGTAATGACGCCTCCGATGCTTTTGCGGAGCATAGCTGCTAATCTTCACTACAATCACCCCCCGGAAAAGAGGGTAGCCATCCTGGCGACTCAAGGTGATGGCGAGACGAGCGGGTCATAATAATGCTTGAGACGAGCAACATGCACTGTGTCTCGTCCACGGCGTCGGAGATCCTGAGAAGGTGTTAGCGGCTCGACGACGTAGTTCACCGGGGAAGTGCGTTCAACAACACGGTACGGCCCCTGGTAGTTCGACAGGAATTTCGAGCACAGGCCAGGAGTCCTGGTGGGTACCCAGAGCCACACGAGAGAACCGGGACCGAAGACGGGTGCGGGCTCGCCAGTCGTGATGGACTTTTGTCGCTCCTGCTCTTCAGTGGTGAAAGAACGGGCAAGCTGGCGGCATTCCTCGGCGTGTTTGGCAGCCTCAGAAATCGGCGTGCACTCGGATACATCAGGGCGGTAGGGAAGGATCGTGTCCAGCATGCACGATGGCTCCCGCCCATATAGGAGGAAAAACGGAGAAAAACCCGTCGTCGCTTGTATGGCGGTGTTGTAGGCGTACGTCACGTAAGGGAGTACAAGGTCCCAGTTTCCATGGTCAGACGCAACGTACTTGGACAACATGTCCCCGAGGGTACGGTTGAAGCGCTCCGTGAGGCCATTCGTTTGCGGATGGTAGGCAGTGCTCGTTCGATGGATGACGCTGCATGCCTTAAGAAGCTCCGCGACGACGTCAGACAGAAAGACGCGGCCTCTGTCGCTGAGCAGCTCCTTAGGCGCACCGTGACGGAGTATAAAACGCCGCAGCAGAAACGAGGCGACGTCCCGTGCGGTAGCAGCTGGTAGAGCGGCGGTCTCAGCATAGCGCGTCAAGTGGTCGATGGCAACTATAGCCCAGCGGTTGCCGGCGGTTGTGCAGGGTAACGGTCCGTACAGATCAATGCCCACACGGTCAAATGGTTTCACTGGGCAAGGCAGCGGCTGTAACGGACCACAGAGGTGAGGTACCGGCGAGTTTCGGCGTTGGCAATCTTGGCAGGATCGAACGTATTTTCGCACGAAGTTGTACATCCCGCGCCAAAAGTAACGAAGACGCAAACGTTCATAGGTTTTGAGTAGGCCGACATGACCACATGTGGGATCAGAGTGGAACAAGGCACAAACATCGGACCGCAAATGCCGTGGAATCACTAGCAACCATTTGCGGCCATCCAAGTAGTAGTTGCGTCGATAAAGCAGCTGATCGCGTACTGCAAAGTGAGATGCTTGCCTACGGAGAGCGCGTGTCGTTACAGCTTGGGAAGGATTGGTGAGCGAGGTGACAAGGGCAACAATCCATGGGTCCTTCCGTTGCTCAGCTGCCATGTCAGTCACAGCAAGGGAAGCCAGGTCACCCGGAGAGTCCGATAGATTAGCAGGTACGGGTGAACGGGAGAGAGCGTCGGCGTCCGAATGCTTCTTACCAGACCTGTATTTTACTCGTATGTCATATTCTTGGAGGCGAAGCGCCCATCGCCCCAGACGACCGGCCGGATCTTTCAAAGAAGACAGCCAACAGAGGGCGTGGTGGTCAGTGACCACATCAAATGGGCGGCCGTACAGATATGCTCGAAATTTAGCAAGCGCCCAGATGATGGCCAAGCACTCCTTCTCGGTAACTGTATAGTTGGATTCTGGCTTCGTTAGGGTGCGGCTGGCATAGGCGACGACATATTCGTCGAAACCTTGTTTACGTTGGCAAAGCACAGCCCCAAGGCCAACTCCGCTGGCGTCAGTATGAAGTTCGGTGGGCGCTGTAGGGTCGAAGTGTCGAAGTATGGGTGGCGATGTAAGGAGACGGCGCAAAGTATGGAACGCGTGGTCGCAGGCCGGAGACCAGACAGGCAAGTCACGGGCACCACCGAGGAGCTTCGTCAATGGCTCAATGATGGAAGCAAAGTTGCGAATGAAGCGCCGGAAGTACGAGCAAAGCCCGATGAAGCTCCGAAGGGATTTTATGTTGTTTGGCTTCGGGAATTCGGCGACAGCGCGAAGCTTGGCTGGGTCGGGGAGCACGCCGTCCTTGGATACAACGTGACCCAAGATGGCAAGTTTCGTGGCGGCAAAACGACACTTTTTCAGGTTAAGTTGGAGCCCAGCTCGTGAAAGGCACGTTAAAACTTGCTCCAAACGGTGAAGGTGCGTCTGAAAATCGGCGGAAAAGATGACAATGTCGTCGAGATAGCAAAGACAGATCTTCCACTTGAGGCCGCGCAAAACATTGTCCATCATGCGTTCAAATGTTGCAGGGGCGTTGCACAGCCCGAACGGCATGACATTAAATTCGTACAACCCATCAGGTGTGACAAATGCCGTTTTCGAGCGATCACCGTCTGCCATAGGAACCTGCCAATACCCGGACCTTAAATCAAGTGACGAGAAAAATTCTGCCCCCTGCAAGCAGTCCAGAGCATCATCTATGCGAGGGAGAGGATAGACGTCCCTGCGCGTGATTTTGTTGAGGCGGCGATAGTCTACACAAAATCGAATAGAGCCATCTTTTTTTCGAACGAGAACGACAGGAGATGCCCAGGGACTGCTTAAGGGTCGAACAACGCCACGCTGGAACATGTCATCGACGTGTTGCTCGATGGTGCGACGCTCGGTTGGGGAGACGCGATACGGCCGTTGCCGAAGGGGAGCATGGCTTCCAGTGTCGATGGTGTGCTCCACAGTGGACGTACGACCAAGGGGGTTGTGCGACAAATCGAAAGACGAACGGAATCGCTGAAGTAGAGCCATAAGTTGAGCTTGTTGGGTGCTGTCTAGAGCATCATCCACGGAGGCACGAAACACGTCAGTCGCTGAGTTTGGATCTGACGAACACGGATCCAGTCCGTCGATGCCAATGTGTGACACGCCATCCGCAACGTTGAAAATAAGGCCAGGGTCGATATGTTCTAGACTTCCAAGAGTTTCGCCTTCTAGGAGTGCGCACGGTACGGTCGATGTGTTCGTGATGAACATGGCGCTTCCCCCGGAGTGGAAATCCAGAACGGCAAACGGCAGTGGAAAAAGGTTGCGGCGGTGAAACGTGTCAGATGGTGTAAACAGCGCCGTGGCGTCGGTCACAGACACACCGCATATAGGCACACATACAGAAGAACAGGGCGGAATGTGAGTGTCTTCTGCCACGACAAGTTTAGCAGCGTGGATGGGATGGTCGTCGTCAAACAATGCGTCAGAAGAGGCTGAAAGTTCCACTTGTGCGCGTGCGCAGTCAATCACTGCGTTATTGCGGGAAAGAAAGTCCCATCCTAATATTACTTCGTGGGAGCAAGCCGGAAGCACTATAAACTCAACGTGGTGCACGACGTCCTGAATAACAACCCGAGCCGTGCATGCAGCCACTGGCTCGATATGTTGTGCACTTGCGGTTCGGAGTGATAGTCCGTCCAGAGGCGTCTTTACTTTGCGAAGGGAACGGCAGAGATCAGCGTGAATAACGGAAATGGCGGCTCCTGTGTCGACCAGAGCTAATGTGCGAATGCCTTCAACAACAACATCGATGACATTGGTAGGGAACGGAAGGGGATGAGGCCTTGGACTTTTCGACGTGGACGCAGTTCGTGCCTCAGGAACTGCGGCGACTAGTTTTTTCCGTATCTCCGGGACCAGGACGGCGCCGCATCGGGGAGAGCGAGCGACGGCGTGGTGACGGCGAACGGTGGTCGGTAAAGGTGGCGCGGTTCGAAGAGGAGGTCGGGAACGACGAGCGTGGCGTCACATGGACTTGAGGCGACTGAGTGAAGTCTGCAGGCGCAGAGTTCAAGGTTGACGGCGGACAACGACGACAATAGCGTGCAACGTGCCCAGGCATCCTGCACGCAAAGCAGATAGGGCGATTGTCCGGTGTACGCCATACACTCCGGGGTTGCGGCACGAACTGAGGTTGAGGAAGCACCGAGGGCGGAACCCGAGGTCGAACTGGGAATGTCGGCTGGAACGTCACGGCAGGCTGCTGCAATGGTCTGGTGACGACTTCGGCATAAGTGACTGGCGCAGCTACTGGCACGTACTGCGGAGGCGGCGGCGGAAGTGCTTCAGCAATTTGACCCCGGATGACATCTCTGAGGGCAGGCTCTAGCGCGGACACCGACGTCGTCGTGGAGGGTAGGAGGGACAGCTGTCGCGCCACTTCCTCACGCACGAAGTCTTTAAGTTGCGTAAGGAGCGCGGAATCGGCGGAAATCGCTGCCAAACTCAACCCAGAGCCATCCCGTGCAAGAGATTTTCGAGTGAGGGCCCGTTGCTTCCTCAGCTCATCAAAGCTTAAGCACAGCTTGACGACATCGGCAACCGTGCTCAAGTCCTTGGACAAAAGCATTTGGAAAACGTCGTCATCTATGCCTTTTAAAATATGTTTGATTTTATCAGCTTCCGCCATAGATGGTTCGACGCGCTTACATAGGTCCACGACGTCTTCAATATAACTAATAAAGTTCTCGCCAGCCTGCTGTGCTCGAACACGCAGACGCTGCTCCGCTTCAAGCTTGCGCACCGCTGAACGGCCAAAGGCCGCAAGGAACTTTACCTTGAACTCAGACCAAGTCCGGCAGTCGCGCTTGTTGTTCCCATACCATAACTCGGCGGCGCCCTTCAGAGAGAAGCCGACGTCATTCAGTTTCATGGCGTCGTCCCATCGGTTATGAGTGCTTACGCGTTCATACACGGACAGCCAATCCTCGGCGGCGTCGTTATTATCGGTTCCGTTGAAGAATGGAGGTTCTCGCTGCATAGCACCGTAGCACATCACCGTCGGCGATGAGGGCGTAGCACTCTGGTTCGGTTGGTTGTTCATGGCCGAGGGTAACTTCCGGCTCCGGAGTTCCAGGATTAAGGCGTGACCCCGGCTCCTCCACCACTTGAAAGGTGATTTATTGCCGAAGATCTTTCTGAAGGCGAGAGGTAAGGAATCGCGGACCAGGGAAGTAGACACGAGCCGAGCGAAGCAGTCCGAGTGAACCCCGTCGTTCTAGGCGATGGCGATGAGGATTTCCGACAGTCTGTTTGCTGATGATGACGCTGCTCGTACTGGTCAACATGACCTATTGTGGGTAATGACGCCTTCGATGCTTTTGCGGAGCATAGCTGCTAATCTTCACTACATTATTATTATCTATGGAAGTGGTTTTCAACCACGAATGTTCTAGCCTAACACCTACATACTGCAGTGTGCATTGGCTTTTCCACATGGCTGGCGCATTGTGCAAAAAGCCAACGTTGAAACTAGTGCTATGCAGTTTTAAAGCCTGCGCTTTACTATAACAACACGGCAAACACTGACTATCTGCCCAATACTAAAAACTCAAAATAGCAGCGATAAGTGGCCAATCAAAGGCTTCAATGACCATTAATAATGGCATCCAATGGCTTTTATGGCTGAAATATCAAATGAGTTAACTTATCAATGCCACTCAACACTGGCCAGTCACTTGCAAACATAAGATGCAGGTAAAAATTACGACCATGTTACTGGGTTACTATGGTCCATCTATCCCAACAAGCATTTGGGAAAACATTTCGCATAACGGATTGCTTGCAACACAATTGAAACATTGATGTTACCTGCTCTGTCGATTTCATTTGAACTGAGCTCTTCTCCCAAAAGGATATGCAGAGCTTCTGACAACTTCGACAGGTGCCTCCAGTATTCAAGGTGAAGAATTCCCTCAAGACATGGCAGGGCGTAAAACAGGATCCAATGCCTCCATTCTGAAGCTTTCCAGTAGCTCCGCTCGGAAAGGGGCCGTGGCAACCTTGTCACACAATGGGGAGGCTTGATGACTAGGAGCCGTGCATCTATTTTAGCCACTGTTGATGTGAGAGCTGTAAAAAATAACCTCCAATAAATGTATAACCCAAGGAATGTAAAACTAGCATCATTTCAGCAGCAAATCACACCATACAAAGAAAAGAGAACATATGTGCTATTACCTTCGTCAAAGCAGAGATTGGAGTATGGAGTGGACAGGAGTGCCTCTGTGACTTGTTTTGACACACCTTGCAGTACGCAGTGCATGTACTCCACGCTCTGAGCATTGACCAGATCTAGCCCTAAAAAAACAGCGTGGTTAATAATGTCATTAACAAATACCCCATTAAACGTGTCGCCCAATGCAAGAAATAACTACTGCACGCATGACGAGTCAAATGGCCGATAAAATACTGCATGCGTTAACGTTCTCTGTGACCTACACCTGCACCATAACCTTATCCCTGTTGCTAAAATACCCAGCAGGAGCAGGGCAAAATAGTGCTGCCTTGATGACTGAAGTCGGACTACCAGGCTGTCATGAAATGTTGAAGCCCACAGTCAATAAACAGAGCTCAGTTAACTATTTCGAAATGTGCATTCATAAGGCGGGGAGGGGGAGGGGGAAGGGGGGGGGGAAGTGCAAAGCAGAAATAGAATTTCTCGACAATAGGATTTATTGTTTTTTGTGAAACCACCTCTAATTACAAGCTCAAAACAACTTCAAGAGGTAAGTGCACCATTGACTTTATCTATGCTTTCATACAGACACCTCCCGTATTCTTTTGTCATTAAGGAAGGTTCAAAACAATAGATGTTTGCTGCCACCTGTTATTTCCACAAACAGTGTTGTGCAGGATTTTTTAAAATCCCGCAAAAAGCGCTTACTTTTGTTTATGCCCTGAAATAAACTTGCCTTTCTCACCTTATACTGATGTTCCATTCTGCCATTTCATTCTTTCATTTATTTTTTTCCCACTTTACCACAGAACAACAGAAAGCATGAGGAAGGTATGTACATAATGGTTCAAACTGATGTATAAAGAATTATTAGCTGTGTCGCCACACACTGCGTATAGACCTCACCAGTCATACAAACTCCTTAAACTGTCATTAAAACATTGTCTACTGAGCCGGTCTCTACACTTTGAATGGTCCAGCTTCTAAATTTACTTAATTTCTTGACTTGCCTTAAAACCCTGCTTTTTGTGCACTCTTCTATCTGCTACACTGGTGTCCTTGCAGGTGTTTGGCAAGCAAGAGAAATATAGACAAACATTAGCCACAATCTAGAGCTGACATCTAAATGAAACAGCACAGTGAATCAGCTGGAAAGCCTCACAGTTACAATGTTCCGTTACCTGGAAAAACTTGACAGGTTTTGGCAAGAGGATTATCATTAGCTGCGTGTAGCATTACACAACCTTTGAAGAAGAAAGGCCAGGACGCCGACCACGTTATTTCGAGTTTAAAGGAAATTAACGTTTCGGCTTCCACACTGAAGCCTTGGTCACAATAAAACTTTGAAGGGAAATGATCGCCTTAAGTACGCTTCACAACGCTGCGCAGGCAACTTACGTAGATTGGCGGCAGATTTCTGGCGTTCCTATTCAGCGTGTGTTCCGTCGTCTGTATGTGAAGTGATTCCAGTAGCAGGCGTCAGGTGGCATTCCTTTCTTTTGCGAGGACACATGTAGCAGACCAGTAGATTGTGTGCGATGTGGTATCGCAGTGCTCGGCAAGGGTGCTTGTCGACACGTGGTTCTTGTTCACATCATTTTGATGCTGCTGCAGGCGCTGCGCAAAGTTTCCTGACTCGCCAATATACACGTAACGGCAGTGTGCACAAGGAATGACGTAGACAACTCCTGGATACCTCTCTGTCGGCACTTTGTCCTTTACGTTTACAAGTTCATGCCTTAGTTTGCGAGACGGCACGGGCGCAGTTTGCACATTGTATGAGCGGAGTATGCGTGACAGAGCCTATCTGATGCCGGGCACGTACGGAATTGCTGCGTGCTTTTGAAGTCCGACGTCGGCAGCATGCGCAGGGCGAGGGCGTTGTCACTGAACGGAGTTGATGAAGCCCTTAGGGTAACCGCACGATGAAAGCTCGTAGTGAGCTCGCGTATTGTCTGCCACCCGGTCCTCTGGCTTGCTGGAGGTCCTGTCAGCTCTGCAGAGAAGGGAGGCCACCACAAACTGCTTCTCTCCTGACGGATGCACCGAATTAAAGTGTAGGCACAGGCCAGTGTGAGTCTTCTTTCTGAACAACGTAAAGGACAGCCCCACACCATCACGCTTCACCAGGACGTCCAGGAATGCCAGACGCCTGTCGGCCTCTTCCTCATTCGGGAATTGGATGAATTCACAGTCGTGAATTCACGACTACGCGAGCTCACTACGAGCTTTCATCGTGCGGTTACCCTAAGGGCTTCATCAACTCTGTTCAGCGACAACGCCCTCGCCCTGCGCATGCTGCCGACGTCGGACTTCAAAAGCACGCAGCAATTCCGTACGTGCCCGGCATCAGATAGGCTCTGTCACGCATACTCCGCTCATACAATGTGCAAACTGCGCCCGTGCCGTCTCGCAAACTAAGGCATGAACTTGTAAACGTAAAGGACAAACTGCCGACAGAGAGGTATCCAGGAGTTGTCTACGTCATTCCTTGTGCACACTGCCGTTACGTGTATATTGGCGAGTCAGGCAACTTTGCGCAGCGCCTGCAGCAGCATCAAAATGATGTGAACAAGAACCACGTGTCGACAAGCACCCTTGCCGAGCACTGCGATACCACATCGCACACAATCTACTGGTCTGCTACATGTGTCCTCGCAAAAGAAAGGAATGCCACCTGACACCTGCTACTGGAATCACTTCACATACAGACGACGGAACACACGCTGAATAGGAACGCCAGAAATCTGCCGCCAATCTACGCAAGTTGCCTGCGCAGCGTTGTGAAGCGTACTTAAGGCGATTATTTCCCTTCAAAGTTTTATTGTGACCAAGGCTTCAGTGTGGAAGCCGAAACGTTAATTTCCTTTAAACTCGAAATAACGTGGTCAGCATCCTGGCCTTTCTTCTTCAAAATGCATCCCGACCAAACGGGCTTCCGTCATACCCTTGGCTTAAATTACACAACCTTTTGCTCAATAATTTCACCCTCAGGGTTGAGAATGTTTCCATTTGTATCGTGCTCAGGTTGTTGTTTTTGTATCATGCCATGAAAATCACTAAGCGCACCTATAGCCGATAAAAGGAGATTAAAGGCTAGCTTACCTTTCAAGTTCACAAGAACAGATGGCCCTTTGATGCCATTGATGGTGTCCTTAAACCGAAGAGCCAGCTTCATATCTTGAACCATCATCTCAGATGTCCTTGCTTCTGGTGGCTCATATATGATGTACCGCATGCTCCCTTAAATGAAAAATAAAAACTCGTCACACAATGTCCTCACTACAAGCATGGCACAGAATTTACTATTTTTTTACAAACAGTATTCTTCTGAAAACATTTTATGTAAAACTTCATTTCGCTTTCTTCGTTTTTCCTCACGTTTCACGTGTGTTTTCCTGCCGCGTTAAAGCGCACTCAATTGTTCGTCAGCCCCTGTACTCTGTGTTTCTTGCTTAGTCCTGCCATCTGCGCTGTTTTTTTGAAGTTAAAATGTATCAACAGGCCCTTCAGTGCACCCTTCTGCTTTCGTGAAGTTGGCAGCGTTGCTGTTTGCATTTATCCATGCGATAAATAAGTTTTGCAACGTGTTTGGGAAAGTAAATATTAAGGCAACTGGTTTACTGTTTTCCACAGGCCATGCCAAAGAACTGCAAGATAAACATGGCTTACCTTCAGTGTGATCCCCAGGAATGAGGCACCATGGGCATCCAAAGTAGCCATTGAAGTTGACCATGTTGAGCGTGGCTGCTCTTGCAGGAGCATCAACTGAGCACCCCAGGACAGCTACCTTGGACACATGCGTGTGAGCCTCATGGTTCCACTTGATTGCCTTCATGCCATTGAGCTCCTGCACAAATGTGTGCAAGAACAACTGCATGTTGGGATGCTTCTTCCCAAACCACAGTCCTGTAAGAATGGGATGCTTGAAGCGCACGTGGGGTGGAAGTTCATTAACAATGAACTGAAGGGGCCAGATAGAAGTCTTTGAAGACTTCCACACAGGGCTTCCATCCGTGTTGATGAGCAGTGTCAAGTCATCCTTACTCAGGTTTCTTGCCTTTCGCAGCCTTTTGTAGCACTCTGCACTGGTCACATCAGTAATTTGTTCTTCGGGCTGCTGAAGCTTGTTGAGGTTTTCATGAAGGTCGGCTTTTGTTTTTTCAAGAAGAAAGCTGAGCTGCTTCTCCATGTTAAGAATAACAAAAAACAGGCCACGGTCTTTCAATGTCTGAATTCGATCAGTGTGTTGGCACATGGGGCAGTGAGCTGACAGCCCTTGTGCCTCCATTTCAGATTCACACTTCTCACAAACGTACTGCTGTTGCACTATATCCTGTGTTTCCTTGGACCAGAGCTGCCTAAACAAATACTTGCTCTTGGGCAATACATCCGTTCCGAAAAGCAAGTTGACCAGCTTCGCTAGATCACCAAGGGCTGACCATGTCAGCCCATGGGCAACAGCAAATGACATAATGGCTGCTATAGCACCCGACCTTGTAACTTGGGAATTGGGCAATGTTTGGTCATCAAACTGCGCAAAGCGGGAATGAAGCATGCCATCCTCATCTGATACGTCCAAAAACCCGCTGTCACTCTCATCGTCACTGTCATAGCTGTACTCCGAGCCGCAATACTCGCTGTCATGGTCGCCTTCGTCAATCAGCTGATCGTTTTCGGCCTGACTAGTTGAAGGTGCCGCGTCGACATCAGCCGCGCCGCCTTCATTGCTTGCATTTGAAGGTCCGACATCGCTTTCCGAGTGCTCCTGGGAGACGACCTGTGCGTCACTTGCAGGCTCAACGTTAGATGCGGTCGCACTAAGCGCTGAAGCTTCGAAGTCTTTTTCCCGCTTCCAGCTTGTTGACGCCGGCACATAAAAATAACTGTCACGGTCCAAGTACCGTTTCCGCCGCACTCTCGCAGGGCTGTCGGACATGGCCGGTCGTGTCCGCAGGTGTCAGATGGTCAAGCACATACGCATAGTCGCAACCACAGAAAAACAAAAGTATTTGAATGCGCCTATGCAACAAGGCTGCGCTGTGATCTAACAAATGCTTGCGGCAGCGCGGGCCCGTCAACAGAAAAAAGAAACAAAAAAAAAACGCACTAACACTGCAGAAACCAACCAATTTGTTCAGATGGCGCTGCAAAACTGGCAAAAAAAATATTTTTTTGTATCTAAAAAGTATATTTAGATACCTCGCAAAATATACTGCTTGCTGAAACTGTTTTTTTTTGCTTCTGTATCAAAGTTAACTTTATACATGAGTGAAGGATGGCTGGCAGTTAATTGTACGATTTAAATTGGGTCAGCAAGAAATTAAGGTCAGATCAACTGTTCAGGTCAATTTTCTGAAGCAAGGCTCTGGCCCAGCAAACGCTGCTCATTCTGTTTGGTCCCGCCCGTGAACGCCTTAACGTTAGGTCCTACCATGTGCACTCGTATGTTCGTGCTGTGGCCTACATGACAAGCGAGCGTACAGCTGAAAACTGATTAAAAAATCGAAGGATGCCTAGTTAGAAATAAATGGTTGTTATCAAATCAAAAGCGGAAGCTGGCCACCATCAGAACGCGCACCTTTAATCCTTTTTCCTTTGCGAACATGAAGGTGTGGGAACGCGTCACCTAGGCCTGATGATATAACTTTTTTTCGAAGATAAGGCCACGTCACGGCGCCGTAATTTGTTATTGTGCAATTAAAGTCCCTTCATCAGAGAGGGACTTTATGCGAAATATAACCATGATCAGTATTTCGATATGAACGCAGATAATATACGTCGGAAAGGTTGTCTGTCAAAAAATGAAGAAAACAGGAAAACAACAATGCACATTGACAAAGTTTTCATGGCTGCATGTGATCTCAACACCAAAATCAAACCAAGAATGATGAACAGACTGAACAGGAGGTCTCATGAACAGTAACTGAACGGGAGGTCGCATGAACAGTAATAGTTAAACCTCATGCATGCAAATGCCTCGAATATAACTTAATGCATTTTCTATTTCTGAAGTCGCTAGCAAAGCAACTGCTAGCGGCCAAACCGACCACATCTGGGTGATGGATGAGGTGCCATCACCTTATCACTCGGGTACGCCAATCACCAAGAAAAGAAAACCTGGAACTGAACTTTTGTGTTCAATGTATATTACATATGTCTTTGTTCCGGCTAGAGAGCAGCTATTTTCCTTGCGTCATACTGATGAAACTGCTGCAACCAAGTACTTGGTTCGTGAAGAAACCACGCCTACCTTGATATTACCAGAGTCCTATTAAGGGACTCTGATATTACCTAGCAAAGGAGATAAAGGTATCAACACCTTCCACTCGATGCACACACACGCACGTGCCTGGCCTTGCCACTATCCCCCTTGTGACACAACAATCTGCTTTTTTGTATATTTCGGCATTTCTGCGCAAGTCTGGTGTCAATAAACGCTTCAAAGCTGCACCATGAGCCGAATATATTGGCAGAATGAGTTGCCAGGGCTCGAGTGTCTTTTGTATGGGTGGTGTGGAGATCGGGTTTTGACATTTGCCTGCTCTGAGCAGCTCCGTATTGTATTTTCCATTGACTTTCTATGGCGGAAGCAGTTTTGGGATACCCAGGAACTGCTCAAAGCTCCTTTAGGCAGAGAAATTTTCAAAAGACATGTTCTAATGATGAATCACAAGCTGTATCGAACATTCAGAAATATCAATTATTCCACACTAGTTCTTGTACTAAAACGCGTTTTATAAATGCGAACACACACGTCTCAATGGGCCATTGTACTTTTCAGCAACAAATATTAATTACTTTGTTTGCTGTAAACAGTTTGATTGTTGAAGTATGACCAAAACAAATGTTAATTTTCTTCTCTTTTTTTGTAGCAGTGGCGTACCAAGACATACTTACTCTGCGTATTGCGGCGCTGACATTGCTAACACCCCTCCATAACAGATGTAGCGCTGTGTGTTTTAGTGAAAAAATGAAAAAGAAAACAAGGAAATCTGGCAATTCTTAGAAAAGCAGTGTACAACCATATATAACCATCGGGTGCCCCCTTAACCATCCCTCACCAGCCCCTGCAGCGCATGCGTTCCCTGACCAGCCCCTGCAGCGCATCCGTTGAAATCTCATGGTGTTTGTAGTCATCGAACAGCCATGCTGGCGTATATCAAATATGAAGATAAGCTACGTGCAATAGTACCTGTTCGTTTGATTAAGAATTTTCACCCGCATGATGACACAGACTTCGATAGCACGAAGAGGGTTCAAGCTTTTTGGACGAACGAAGACGGTTCCGTGGAAGGGTATTATCCCGGCCGCGTCGTCGCCCTCGCCGGTAAGTACGCTTGCCTGCTCATACATTTAACGCAAATGCCACAGATTTACTTCTACCTTCTCATGCGTTCATTTCGTGCAAACAAAAGCAGAGATGTCGTGGCATACAAGATTTTTAGATTGTTGTGCGTTGATGTCAAGCCTATTCGGCGCTTTGAATCCTGACAACAACTTGTGTTTTGTTAAGCACGAAGTCGCGGGTTTGCATTCTCGTCACTGGAGGTTGTTCGCGTTTCAATTCGCGAAGCGTTTGCCGGGCGTGAGAAGGGAGAATGGCCGTTGTCTGAAGTGTGAATTGCTTTTTTTGTAATACATACGTCGCCCGGCGTGATCAGTGAGGATTGGCTGGGTTCACGTTGTGTGTTCGATCAGTGTAGAAACACGTTCACTCAATGGTCAAAGCAGTTGCCCGTGCCCACTGCGTTCGTTTTGATGTTCAAGCACGTCGTCTCAGGCTGAAGTCGTGTGCATTGTGCACTTTTGAAAGAAATGGACATGTTGTGACATAGTGTTCAAGCACTTGCATATGCTGTCTAAAAGTACGCCTCGGTGCCATGTGTGGGCGAAGGTCAACAGCTTCGTGCAGTTTCTTCACTCCACATCCGGAAGTCTGCCCCTCGTACAATGCATATAGGATTCGAAACGCCGGGAATGTGCAAAACTAGCTAAGGTTAGTGTTGGATTTTTCAAAAGGTTGTAGCTGGTATTTCACTAGAATCTTATTTCATTTTCACTCATCCTGTTACCCATGTTTTAACAATGCGCTTCCTTGGCTTTCCTCATTGCTGGAACCTAATAAAATAAATTGTGGCCTGTCATGTCCCTTTTAAGCATGGTATTCACTGTGCAATCGCATTACACCAAAAATGTGGCTTATGTATGCAGCCACGAAAAAGGAAGGCACAACAATGTATAGCGATATAAAAACAACTGTTGCTGTGTCCACAATACTGTACACAGATTGCACAATTATCTGGCTGCATATTGCTGCAGGTATGGCACCAAAACCAAAACAAACTAGCAAAACAAGTGTTTGGAGTCGCTGTGGGATCTATTGGTTTCTGGCTTTCATTTTGTTCTTCGATGATTAAACACGGCACTACAAAAACTTCCAGTTGAGAGTTTATAAATTTCTGAAGGCGTATTGTTAAAATACTTCTCATGCAATCTCAACCACTTCCGGTGTAAGTTGCATGGTATAGCCAGTGGCAGCGACAGCTGTCTTCATTTTTCGCTATTTGCTACCTTATTTTAGAAAGGTTGCTCATAAGAGTGTTCTCAGTGAGGTCTAAAGCAACTTGCATTTTGTCTTTAGTGTCACCTTTAGGAAAATATAAGTGGGTGAGTTTCAGGTTTTTTGTGTGATTTTAGTTCTTACTCGGTGCCCTCATGTTTCCAGAAAACCTGGATTCACTTCGGCTGAAGGCCAAAGGCATGCGGGAGCCGTTCCCGAGGGTTCTTGGAGTGGGCATAACAGAAACGACCACACCAGCTGCATCCAAGAAAAGGGCAGCTGGCCGCTCTGTAAGGCAATTTAACAATGTGTAATTGCAAATTCCTCTTAGCAAACTTGTTCCTTTAACACGAAGAAAGGCTCGGGAGAGGATTGTAGACACTACATTGGTTGTGAGAAGTGTGGCAGTGAGAGAAGCTCTTCATTAGAAAACAGAGTAAATGTGTTATAGAGATCTGGAAGCTGCCACGCACCGCCTTACGAACAGGCCATGACTTGGGACCATGAGGACCTGCTTAAATTAAGTGTCAATCACGACCCGCCGAGCATGATAACTTTGATCCACTCGTTCTCCACGCATGGCCGCTCACGGGCGACCTACACAAAGTTGTGGGGCTTTTAGTGGTTAATGGGGGTCGATAGCAATAACATTGTAGCAGTGGTCGTGAAAGGCTGGCGTACCAAAACCCATGTTGAAGTAAGGCTGAGCCACTGGTTGTTTGGAGCAGTGACAGATGTGAGTAAAGGTGAAGGAAGTGGAAAGTGTGAGCAAAATACAAAAGAGACTGGGAAACCTTCTAAGATGGCATTTCACATCACATGAAACTTCACGTGAAGGCTGGTTAGAGCCTCTTTTATCCTTTTCCTTCCCCTGCTAAAAAGCGTGACTAAAAACAGTTATAGACATGCTGGTGTCCAATTATCAGGACGTGGGTGATGGCTAAGAAAACTTGTGGCACCAAACAGGAAACAATGTTAGTATCAGTGCAAAGTTATTGCTTGTTTTTCCAGACCAAGGACACCGAGAAGCAAGCGAAGAAGAGGAAAAAGGAGGCCACTGAAGCTCTCCATGAAAATATCATGGCAGAGTTGAACCGAAGCCCGGATGCGAGGGTATGTGTTCTTTCATAACATATTTTACTACACAACAAAAAAAAGGAGTTGCACATGCCTGAGCCATGGTTAATTACATACACTTGTTTTGGATCAGTTGATTAAATATTGCATGGCAGTTCAGGTTGTAGTGGCTTGCTCGAGTACCAGCAAATCAGGCAAAAATTCTAGGTAACATTGGGAATGGGCAACGAAAAATTTACATAATTGCAGCTACAAACTTTAACCTCATCAAGCAACAAGTAGTGAGATCCAATGTTCTTATTCGTGAAGAAGCCCTGGTGATTACATTGGCAAAAGTACAGTTGATTGCCCTGCTTATTATTACTAATACACAGTGTCTCAATAGGTATAATCTTAAACCAAATAGTAAAACTGAATTACAGGACACCGTTTGTGTTTTAGTTGCGTCTGCTTTTATAATTTACAGTCTACAGCAGAGCCAAAACGACCTCGCCTTGGTGCGCGACTTCGGCGGACCAGGGAAGCTATGAAAAAGCTTCAAAAGAAGCTGGACATAGCTGAGGCACAGGTTCAACGGCTAACCAACGTGCTGTTGGATAGAATAGGTAACTATGCCTTAAATCTTGGTAATGTGCCCACATTGAAGCATTATGCCATTCTGTAGTACACTGTACTTATAAAGACAATGCATAGGATTGCCACTTTGCTAATCTGTAGCACGACTAAATTTAAACTGTCACGATTTATTGGGTGTTATTTTTTCTGCATTGAAAATTTTGTTACGCATTTCCATGCATCTTGTTCGGCTGTTCGAGTGTCATTGCTTATAAAAGATGCCCAAGCAACGCCGTGTGTACAACCAACCTCTCATGCATTCTTTCTTTACATCACTGAAATTCACACAACCTTTATGCGGGATTTTGTTTTTTCTTGCAGCTGCTGTTGAGATATCTTCGCTATTCGCAGACGAAGTTTAAGTTTTTGGCCAAGCAGGACTTTCTGCTATACTAGTTGAAGTCTCTTGGTAGGTAGTGCAGTGAAAACTCATGGACAGTGAGCACAAAGTAGAGAGGACAAGAGCTGCATTTTTGTTTTAAGGGAGAGTGCTTGTTTCTTGCCTTTCAGAAGAAAGGATGCTATAGTGGTGTATGACATTTCGGCGCACATAAAGATCCCCAGGTGGTCAAAATTAATCAAGAGCCCTCCACTACAGCGCGCATCATCGCCTGAGTACAGTTGGCGCATTATACCCCACAATCAACGGGATGCTATAGTGGCTGAAAGTGCTGGCGGAACATGATAAAAACGGGTTACTGCGTTACCTGCTATTTTGTTCACTGAGAGCAAAAGATTCAGGTTAAGACAACTCGGCAAGTGGTGGTAGCTTGCGGTCTCCAGTGATTGTAGTTGTATGTGAACGAGAAAAGTTTTTTTTTTATTTTCCGCTGCCAAGTCCAAGAGGAGTGCCATGCCAAATTCCAATTCTTTCTTGCACACCAGCTGCTCCGGTCGTTTAGTGAGCCACCCAAAAGACTGCACCCAAAAGACCGCCAGTATTGCATTCAGGCTTTCGGCTTTGTGGTTAGTGAACTGGTGGTCGCAAAAACCTGCATGATATTTATTCCGTACACAAGGGCTTACATTTTAAATAGCCCCACTTATTTAAGCTTGACTGGTTATTTTTGTTAGTTTCCCTTGCGTTTGCCTTTGGCAGGTCACTGTTAGCATAGGTGATGATGATGATGGTTGGATGTTTATGGCGCAAGGCCAACTAGGGCAAAGAGCGCCAAAACAATAGTCATATGAGGGTGAGACCTTAACCACTATGTAAAGTCAGCAAAAACAAAAGTAAAATCAGAAAACGGCAATGGGCATGGCTGGTGTATAGGGCCAGATTTCATTATGCATGATAGGAAATGAGGTTTAAAAACTTGACTTCTGACAAATACTCAAACACACGTTTCACTGAAACAATGGCATCGTCACCTAGAAAAAACAATGGATGTAGGGGAATATGTTGTCTGTAGAGTTCTCTGAAGTGTTTGTGTCGTGTTGTGTGAAGTGCCTTGCATGTTATTAGTATGTGCACTACGGATAGGGCCTCTCCGCACCTGCTGCACTGGGGTCTAGGAGATCCCGTCAGCAGATACGAGTGAGTTGCATGCGTGTGACCTATCCGTAGCCTACCCAAGGCGACTTCCGAGTGTCTGTTGTGTGAGTCAGATATGTACCGTCCCAAGTGTGGCTTTATTACATGTAGTTTGTTGTCTGTTTGTTCGTCCCAGTGTGTTTGCCATGTTCTTCGCAGGTGTTGTCTTATGTGTGGCTTGAGGTCTGTGTAGGGTACTGTTGCTATGTCCGGTGTATTTGTATGTGCAGCAGCAGCGGCCATCTGATCAGCGGTCTCATTTCCCGCAATCCCAGAGTGGCCTGCAACCCAACACATGATCACCTCGAGATTTAATGCATACGCGGACATAATGGTTTTATACACTACATTAAGAACATGGTTTTTAGAAGACTTGTTGGATGACAATGCATGTACAACACTCAGTGAATCTGTGAAAATGATAGACTTGGGTATTTCATGTTGCACTATGTGATTTAAAACAAGCAAAATGCCATGGGCTTCTGCCGTAAAAATGCTGGTCTTCGAGTTCAAGGTCTTAGAGACTCTAAAATCGGGTCCGTGCGCCGCACAGGACACAGTAAGGGCAGTTTTTGATGCGTCACTGTAAAACTCTGCACATTCATACTTGAACTGCAGGGACAAGAAGTGCTGCAAAATAGCAGTTTGTGGTACCCTGGTTTTATCAATTTTCACGAAGGACAAGTCACAACACACAGGTTGAAGCTCCCAGGGTGGTAAGACGTCAGTAAAAGAAGATGTGTGAATGTCTAAAAAGGAGATGTCGAAATTTGAAGCTTCCTGTCTCACTCTAAGTGAGAACGGCAAAGGAACAGACGGGCGATTTACAAACAGTGGCGATGTGGATGTATCATTAAAAACACGTTTAAAAGGATGGTCCTTCAAAGATGAAATTTTAAAAGCGTAGAGAAAGTCCACATAAGTTCGTTGGTACTCAAGGCACCACTTATTACATTCAACATATAGACTCTGGGCCTGGCTAGTGCGGAACGCACCCGACGCAAGGCGCAGACCCAAGTGCAGTACTGGATCAAGACTTTTTAGCGTTGTTTTCGATGCCGACCCATACACGACACTGCCGTAGTCTAATCGTGACCCGACTAACGCAGTGAAGACCCGGAGAAGCAGTTCTTTGTCTGCACCATAAGATTGGTGGGAGAGGACCTTGAGAATGTTTAGTGTTTTGAGGCATTTATGTTTAAGTGTTTTGACGTGAGGTATGAACGTGAGCTTGTTATCAAATATGACACCTAAAAACTTGTGCTCCCGTTTAACAGGAATAGGTGCACGGTTAAGCGTAATCTCAGGGTCGGCGTTAATCCCGCGCTTGCGGGAAAATACAACACAAGTACTCTTGGCCGGGTTCAGTTTAAACCCGTTAAGGTCCGCCCAGCCAGCTAGTTTCTTAACACCGAGTTGTACTTGACGTTCGCATATTGACAGGTTACAGGATTTAAAAGATATTTGCACATCGTCTACATAGATGGAACAGGAAATGGTCGGCGGCAATGACTTTCGGAGGGAGTTCATCTTAACTATAAACAAGGTACAGCTTAGAACTCCACCTTGCGGCACACCATTTTCCTGCAAATATACAGTGGAGAGTGCACCACCAACCCTCACTCGAAAGGTTCGTTCGGCCAAATAACTACAAAGAGTGTTCATCATGTTGCCAGAGACACCAAATGAATTAAGGTCCCTGAGGATGCCGTAGCGCCAGGCTGTATCATAAGCTTTTTCAATATCGAAAAATACAGTAAGGCAGAACTGGTTATGGACAAATGCATCTTTTATGTAGGATTCCAGTGCAAGAAGTTGATCATTGGTAGATCGCCCCACCCTGAAGCCTGCCTGGCAGCCCTCGAGAAGACCGTTGTACTCCAGAAAGTACACTAGCCTACGGTTTATCATCTTCTCGAGGAGCTTACACAGGCAGCTTGTCAGGGCGATGGGACGATAACTTGCGGGAGAGGAAGGGTCCTTCCCCTCCTTCAGAAAGGCCACAACTATAGCCTCCTTCCAAGACCTTGGAAGCTGCCCCGAAAGCCATATTCTGTTGTAGAGGTGTAGGAGTGTCTCAAGAGTGTCTGTGTGTAGGTGTTGTATCATGGTGTATGTAATGCTGTCTGCCCCTGGAGCTGAGGGCTTACAGGTGGAAAGAGCAACCTTCAGCTCATGAAGTGTGAATTCAGAGTTGTAAGCAGAATTCGACTTGTTCTTGTCTCGAAAGGGCTTCTTTTCTGCATTAGTTTTGTGTTGCATGAAAGTATTAGTGTAGTGTGCTGAGCTGGACACGTGTTGGAAGTGTTGTGCGAGTGTGTTAGCCTGGTCTTCCAGTGTGTCCCCTGTTGTACTAACCAGGGGCAGGCTGTGTGTCTGTTGTCCTTTTAGTTTTCGTATTCGTGTCCAGACTTTGTGAGTGTCGGTGTATGAGTTTATGGAAGTGAGGAAGGCGCGCCAACTCTCCCTTTTCGCCTCACGACGCACTCGCTTCCCAAAAGCCTTTGCCCGTTTAAAAGAAATGAGGTTATCTGACGTGGGGTACCGGCGAAGGACCCCCCACGCCTTGTTCTGGGCCTCTCGCGCCCGCCTGCAGTCCTCGTTCCACCAGGGCCTCCTTGGGCTGCGGGACCCACTGGAGGCCTGGGGAATGGACTTTTCGGCGGCGTCGAGGATGTGCGCCGTGACGAGTTGGGCGGCTTCCTCAACGTGTAGGTGCTTTATGGATGTGTGGTGTAGTTGAGATGTTTGTGTAAATGTGCTCCAGTTTGTTTTTGATTCATTAAACTTTTTATGGGAAGATGGACTGCATGGGCCTTTACCTATGTATGTTAGTGAGGTGGGGAAGTGGTCACTGCCATATGGGTCAGTGCCCACACCCCACTCGAGAAGTGGAAAGAGAACTGCAGAGCCAATAGCCAAGTCAAGATGCGAGTATGTATTGTGTCCTAAGTTATGGTATGTAGGCTGTTTTTTGTTGAAAAGGCATGCTCCGGAGGATGTAAGAAACTTCTCTATCAGGCGACCTCGGGCATCCGTTCTGGAGGAGCCCCAAAGAGAGTTGTGCGCATTAAGGTCGCCTGTTAGTATGTATGGTTCCGGCAGCTGGTCAACCAGTGCCTCGAAATCAGAACTCAGAAGTGCAAAATCAGGAGGAATGTAAATGGAGCACACCGTTATCAACCTATTAAATATTATCGTAGGGATTGCTACAGCCTCAAGGACAGTGTTGAAAGTGACAGGGTGGCAGGCTAAGGATTTTCGGGCGACAATTGCCACACCTCCTGAAGAGTGTGTGCAGCCAACCCTGTCCTTTCTGAATACCATGTACCTATTTAAGAAATTTGTCTGTTTGGAATTGAGGTGAGTCTCTTGGAGACACATGAGACTTGGCTGATTGGCATGCAGGATATCATACACATCATCAAGATTTTTAAGGAGGCCTCTGCAGTTCCATTGAATGATGTTTTCTGTTCCCATTATTTACGTTTAAGAATGAATGGAGTGTGTGTATGTGTTGATGTGTCGTCTTTCGGGGCTGTTACTCTGGGATTAGGCTTTTTAGGCCTGTCTGTAGGCTTGGAAGTCGGTGGCCGCTCCTTGCGCTGCGTTGCAGGCAGGAACGGCCCGACATCCATCTCGTCGTCGGATGTCCGAGGGGTTCCCGACGGACCGGGCCCCCCGGACTTGGCCCCCCCTCGGGAGCCCTTCGTTTGAGCCGCCACCACCGAGGGCGTCCGGGGCACCACAGGTGGCACGGGCGGTGCGGTGACGGTGGGAGCCGGTGCAGGGCCCGTGGTGTCCATCACCTCGGTACCCTCCAACGGACTGGAGGACGGGGAGACAGAGGCGGGAGCGGCACCGGTCCCGACAGAAGTGGTTTGCACCACAACCGCTGCTGCCTCAGCAAGCGGCGTGGTGCCGGGTTGGGCTGCATGAGGCAACCCAGCGGGGGGCGGGGGTGGGACCAGGTCAGACTCGCTGAACTGGGTCCCTGTGGAAACCAGACGCCGCTCCGCCCCCCGGCGAGCCGCGTCTGCGTACCTCCCCAGAGGGAAAGAGGCGAACCTCTTTCGCGCCTCTGGGAAGGTGATGTTCTCCGTGACCTTGATGTTAATTATCTTCTTTTCCATTTGAAATTTTTCACACTTGCGGGAGTAGGCTGCATGCGCCCCCCCGCAGTTCACACAAGAGAGGGTGTCGGATGTACAGTTGTCACTCGGATGGTCATGCGACGCGCATTTTGCACACGTCGTTCGGCCACGGCAGGAGTTTGTACCGTGGCCGAACCGCTGGCACTTAAAACAGCGCCGCGGGTTCGGGATGTAGGGACGGATGGAGCAACGGATAAAACCTGCATTGATGTGTTGTGGCAGAACTGCGCGGTCGAAAGTCAAGATAATGTGCTTGGTGGGAATCTCCTTGTCGTCTCTGCGGATAGTGATGCGTCTCACGGCAGTGACGCCCTGATCCTTCAAGCCGGCAAGGAGATCCGCATCCGTTTCGTTCAAGAGATCTGTCTCGGATATCACACCCTGGGAGCTGTTGAGGCTCCGATGGGGTGTGACCCTGATGTCTAGATCAGCCAGTCTAGTCTGAGCTAGAAGCTTCGTGGACTGCTGCTTGTCATTTATTTCGATGAGGAGTTCACCAGACTTTTGTTTTTTGCATTTATATGATTTTCCTACTATGGCTTCAAGATACTTGGCGATCAAGAAGACTGACTGAGATGCTAGAGGGTGGGTTGGATTGAGGGATTCCATCACAAGAAATCGAGAGAAATTATCCGGTTCAGGAAATGTTAAAGATGGCAATTGGGGAAAAGATACTTCGGTGCGGCCCCTTTTCAGGGACCGATCACGTTTGGGGGGGGGTTTTGAAAATGCCATAGAGCATAGTATAAAAGCAGGGAGACTGGGGTACTTTCTTCTTTGACCTTACCCTGGTAGCCAAAGAGGTCCCGGAGCTCCCTGCCTGGTGAACAGACAGGGAGCCCATCCGCCGGAGCTTGACCTGGGCTCCGACGGCCACCGTTCGTGGTTTCTAACCCTTCACCTATAAACACATTGCCACGGTTGGATCCAGCGTATGTTTGGGGGCTCGGGGTCCGCGGTATCGCCAGTACCGTCACCAAGATTGCTCAAGGTGCCCCGTGCGGGGTGTTAGCATAGGTGTGCGCAGGGTTATAGATTAGGGGGGGCGAAGTCTTACCGCAGCGCCCCCCCCTCTCCCCCCCCACCTCACCGCCAACTCCTGACCTCTTCCCATGTGTAAGAATTTATAAGATCCATTGAGAAGAAATGGAAGAAATGCGTATGAATTTATAAACTTAATATGGTCTATTCTGAAACTCGCTTTTGCGCGGCTCTTTTGATCAGTGCTGCGCACGTTATTTACGAGGAAAAGTAGATAAAGGACAAGCTCCGCAATAGATGGAAAATTTAAAATTATGTGATAACGTGTTTCTCACAACAGCCTGCGTCTGGTCGATCCCCACCTTTCCGGGACTGAAAGTAAACAGCTTTTGGAAGGTAACATGAGAGTTCTTCGGCTGCCATTACCGTGAAAACACGCGTGGTCATACCCTTACGGAACAGGTTCGATTGAGTAAAGGTATGGGGCAAATTTGGCGCCCCCCCAAGATGATTTGGGGGGGTCACACCTATGACTGTTAGCCTGCTAATACGGTTACTGGTGCATGTCAGCGGCCATGAAAAGCCAACTGGAGGAGTGTAAAAGTAATGGGGCTTTCGTCATTTACAATTACCAGGGACAGCTATTTTACTATGTGCTGTTTTCAATTTTTCTATTAGTTCTGGTTATGCAATTGCTCATTGCATACTGTAATTTCTGTTCTTGTTGTCACTGCAGAGGCTGCTGGTACAAGCTCTCATGTGCCGGCGTGCCAATGCCGACAACCTGCCGGCGAGGTTGTGGCAGAGTTTGTTCTGCCACCACTGGATACACGTAATGTTTTGGTAATTGTGGCTACTGAGATCTAGTATTAAGCTTTTGTGTCAACTTTCACAGCCTCAGGTCTCCCAAGGGAGATGATTGAGGAGCTGGACGAGGCTCCATATGATGATCGAGGTATGTTTGTCAATTCAAAACTCATCTGAATTATTTCTGGTGAAACACATCTGAAAGGCATGCTTTGCGTGTGCAGTGTACACCCACTAGCAGCTGCAGATTGTTGAAAGTGACCGAGCGGGTATATTTTGGGTAGATCATATTGCGTGGGATTCTGTAACACAAGGCACCGGCACCTATTCTCGCTTTTCTTCGTGGTGAGTTAGGCACCCTCAGTGGGCACTCTATTGACAACAATGTATCCTCCACAGTGCTGCATGCAGCTTGCGGTATGAACTGTAGGCTTTCGTGTTTATGAATCTGCGCTTTCACCTCTGACAAAATGATTGCTTTTCAAAGGTGTCGCTTGTTTCACTAGGAAGCTGCCATCAGGTGTAGTCTGCAAGCGAAGAGACGACACACAAACAGAGCTTTTAAGCTTCATATGCCATGTGTAGGACTTGCAGCCATATTTGGTTCTGTTTATTCTTGGTCCTGTAACATTGTCCCGTGTTGTCATAAAATATAGTCTGAAACCGCTTTGCTAGTTCAAAAGCTTAACAAATGAGAGCTGGATGCCTTAGCTACAGCAATGAAACGGTCGTGCACATTTCCAGGAGTACATCCAAATAGTAGCTTAATTACCCCACCGTGTGAGTAAAACTCACATTGGCTGGTTTTAAAATGTGTCCTCAAGCGGTTTGGTTTCAGCCCCCTTTGGGGCTGGGGCTTTATACTAAAACATTAAACTTTGCAGAGGAATGAAATATAGCGCTGCTTGCTTTTAGTGAATCCTCTTTGAACATAACCATTAGTCTTTTGTGGGGCTGAATTAAGTGCTTCTTTGTTTTCGCTCTACAGGTATCGAATTCTGCGCGCCTTTGAGCACTTCGGTTGCGCATGAAGAGGGCCCATCACTTTTGGGTGAGTGGTGTCTTGTATCTGTTACTTTCGCAGCACATATTTTACTGTTATAATTGCTTGTGGTGTGTTCTGCAGGCAGTGGTGCTGCCGCAGTGCCAGTGAGCAGCGACTTCGAGTGCCCTTGGCCACAAGGGCCAACAGGTGAGTGTGGTGTTTCGCTTATCGAAAGAATTTTTAACACATTTGGTGGGGGCCACCTCATTATGTTATGCAGGTGCTGGTGCTGCAGCAGTGCCATCCGCCAAACTTGCTGAGTGTCCCGAGGCCTGGGGACTGGCAGGTGAGCCTAATGGTTCACTCATGTACAGAATTCCTTAACATATAATTTGTTGGGGGGCCACCTCATTATGTTATGCAGGTGATGGTGCTGTGGCAGTGCCACCCACCAGCCTTGCTGAGTGGCCCGAGGCACAGGTACTAGCAGGTGAGCCTAATGGTTCACTCATGTACAGAATTCCTTAACATATTTGGTGGGGGGCCACCTCATTATGTTATGCAGGTGATGGTGCTGCAGCAGTGCCACCCACCAGCCTTACTGAGCGGCCCGAGGCACAGGTACTAGCAGGTGAGCCTAATGGTTCACTCATGTTCAGAATTCCTTAACGTATTTGGTGGGGGGCCACCTCATTATGTTATGCAGGTGATGGTGCTGCAGCAGTGCCACCCACCAGCCCCGCCGAGTGTCCCGAGGCCCGGGGACTGGCAGGTGAGCGTGGTGTTTCGCTCATGCACAGAATTTAAAAGGGAACTCACACGAAAATTTTATGTTCCACTTGTATTGCTTTTATTGATGCTTAATGGTCTGGCGAACCCGAAACAGCGCTTCAAATACTTCAGCGCGTAATAATTAATTACATTGAACGGCCTGAAAACTGCTTGTTTTAAATTCTTGCACTTTCATCCCGAACTGCGCATATGACAGAATCCCGGCGTGACCTCACCGCTTTGTGCGGATGTCAAAACACTGGGGAGGCCGGTGGGGATGCTGTTTCGGCTGAGCTGCCTGAAGGTGCTAGGCCTACCATTGCAGCACAAGTTCGATGACTGCTTTCAATAAAAGTCCTGATGGCGACTTCTACTGCGATTCCGGGCTATATTATCGCTTCCTTTCCCATGTGTGGAACTTTTTTTCCAACAGTGCCTTTCTGGGCAGCAATTATGCCTCTAGCTCTGGCTATGTGCACCCGTTTGTGAATGTGCCGGCGCCCACTCGGCCCTCGCGGGGCCGTGTGCGTGAAGTGAAGTCATGATTTTTTGACGAGCGTTGTCGCGTCATTTTTTTGGCTTTCACGGGGTGATGTCACGCTGATGTCCATTTGCTGAATGCCGCTCCGCGCGCGTCTCCGTCGGCGCGACAAATGAGATCCACAGTGTGTTCTTCGCGTCGCAGGCCGCTCATATTTCAGCCAGGGTATTCTGTTGAGTAAAGGAAGTGAACTGTGCAATAATAGTAATGCCGAAAATTGGTGTCAGTACTCCTTTAACGTACTTGGTGGGGGGCCACTTCATTATGTTATGCAGGCCGGGGTGCTGCGGCAGTTCCGCCCACCAGCCTTGCCGAGCGGCCCGAGGCCCGGGGACTAGCAGGTGAGTGTGGTGTTTCACTCGGGTACATTTTTAGTTGGGGCACCTCATTTAAGTTCTTCAAGCTAGGGTCATCAGCTGTATATAGTTCATGTAGCCAAACATCATCTATTTAGTGACAGTTATATGAATCATGGCTAGTTGTGCTTTTATTGCTATTACGCTGAGTTTAAGGCCAAGGTCTATTTTTCACTTCAGAAAGCTGGGGTTGGGAACATATCATGAGTAGCTGTGGCATGAGGCCAACTGTCGTTACAGGGGTGTTTTTCTCTATGGTCACTAATTTATTGAAGATGTTCTGTTGTGGCATTCTCTTAATCTTCAGTACCAGTGAACTATGATCGTTCATATCAGTTTTTCTAAAGTGTTGCAGGTGGATGAGTTCAGACGTTTTAGTCAGTTCAGCCTTTTTTTTTATTTTTGAATTTGAAACTTTTTTCAAGCCATCAATAGTCTTTTATACAAACTTATGTTATCCTGTGGCCTTGTCTCATTAATGTGGGCACTTGACAGTCTGGACAAAACTTTCAGTGTCAGGCTTCATAACATTAGTTGAAACATACAGTCCAAACTAGGAATGGTCTTTTGTATGAATGGCTAAGTGCCTTCATTGCCATTGCATTACTGTGGACACTTGTAAAAAAAATGTCTACAAAGGCTGCAGTGCATTCTCAGATTTCTATATTGTTTATGGCTCTCCTCCGTTAATTTCTTTTTTTGGGCTTCAACAGCTAAACAGGAACGAAATCTGTATTGCAAAAAGGCTGCAGTGTGGTGCCAGTGAAGCTCCAAAAAGGCAACAATTATGTGATACTAGCTCGCCCAAGAGAAAGGTGAATCTGTAGTTGGGCAATGCTTAATATCACTCGGTACGAGTTTTTAAGGTGTGTTGAACTCTCTGCCCCCGAACATTACTGCCGAAATTGCGCCTTCGGAACAATGAATTATTTGCTGTTAATCCACAACACAATAGTGAACTTGTAGGCCATTGCTGCACTTGTGTGAGAAATGAGGTACTGTGAACTGATGATTTCAGGTGGTAGCTTCGAAAACTGAAGATCTGAAGATGGTGTCGAATTCACTTAAAATTTAACCAGTATGAATGACTGGTGGCATGCAAGAATTGTCGGCAATACCTCTGCTAAGGAAAAGGAAAATAAAAGATAACCTTCTGGCCTTCCAGAAAAAGCATCAGCTTTCTTAAAAATAATCGATCGATGATTCCAATGTTTGGGAATCAGTGACGAGCGCATTTTGGAGCTTGTCAACGAATTTGCTGAGCAAGCCCATTTATTGGATGAAAACCCTGTGCGGTCAGAAGCAGGCGATGAAAAGGCGGGATCAGATGTTGAACTAGGAGTTGTTTTCCATAGCATAGCGCCCACATTGGATGCAGGAACCATGTTAACGGGCACTTTAAGTAAGTGATGTCATTTGCACTTCTTACATGCTAAGTGAAGCTAAGTTTATCAGAGAAAACCCTCTTGACTTCGTTTTTTTTTCACTGAAGAAACAGTAGTTGTGTTTTTGCTGCACTTATTTATTTTTTAAACATTCATTAGTATGGATGACTTGCATTGTAGACATGTTTTCTGGGAAACCAGCGTTGATAATACTGTGCAGCATTTTTAATGATCTGTAGCTACTATGTTGGTGAGATAGTAGCTTAACTGTTCTGTCTCTAAGGGCATGCTTTAAACCTGGCGAAAGTGAGACGAGATGATACGCATTGATTCATTCTTTCTGTGTTTGCAGTAGCTGCTGTAGCCACAGCTGCGGTACGGGGTGGCGCTGGCGCTGGCCTGGCAAGCAAGAGCTCAATTGCACCTCTTCAAAGCTCGTTTAAAGTGGCCGACGGCAAGGTGACTGACACTTTTTTTTTGTAGGCTGCTGTAAGAACTTGTACTGTACGCACATTTGAATACAAAGAAAAAGGAGCAAAGCGTGTGCAAATATTGTAAACTGGACTCGAATTATGCATTTACTTGCACTGCTCAACTGTGTGGCCAATAGAGGTCTCCAAGGGCACCTAATCACTTCTCATGGTGTAGAAAATGCAAAAACATTTGTGTCCAATTGCCAAATATGCCTTTTCATTATCATCCTTTCTCTATAGGCTGTAACTGCATGTGTCCAGTGAAGCGACTGTGTCCAAAGTCACCCTGTGCCCTCTGCTTCTTCACTCTGATACTGTGTCTGACCCCTTGTATTCAGAAACAAAACTTATGCCACGAGGCAGTGTTTTGTACAAGTTTGAAAAGGAACCAGAATGAGAAGAGGCCGTTACAAGTTTCAAAAACTTTCCTTAACTCTTTCAAGACTGTGCCTATTCAGAATCGTTCAATTTGAATGATACCTTGGGAGATAAAGTGTTTTCAGAGATAACTGACAGTGAACGGCAACAAGCACCAACCACAGAGTTTCGTTTTCAACTTCGTGCATGTTTTTCTGCATTGCATGCTTGTCCCAAATACTGTGCTGGCCGTAAATGAAAAGTCAGTCATGGACAAGATGTTTTTACGTTACGTGGGGGCGAATGCGTGCCTTTGATAATGTCAAACTGCCAGATTTCTTCCGGGGAACCACCCGAAATTGCACATTCAAAATGGAGGTTGGGCTTCACTGCCAGACACAATCACCACGCGTGCTGAATTTTTTTTTAATATCTGACAAACAATTCCGTGCAAGTCTACATTTTTTTCTAGGGCATGTTTTTTAAATGTTTCCCTATAAAAATATATTATTTTTTTTTCTGCTACGGGTGGTTTGTTATACGCAACTCCTTTTTATTATTTTCTTTGACAACCTGGCAAAAATTTTGATTTTGATATTTTTTGCAACTATGATGCATGAAAACATTTTAAAAACTTGTGTTATTGGAAAGGCCGTTAAATAATGTGCATTTTTTGTTCCTCTAATTAGTGCCTAACCAATTTCTTTTGCAGCAGGAAAATGTTTTCTTGGACCCCTAAAAATATCAATTTTCCCGCAGTCATGAAAGAGTAAAGGCATCTTTATCAGAAGCACCCTTTCCTGAGCAAATTGGGCTCCTGCAAACACGGCTGACACACAACTCTCCAATCTGCATATAGCGTGTGGGTGGGACCTGGGTGGGCCAGTGGGGAAGGATACTGCTGTGCTGCCAGTTTTGAAGCCCTTGAATCACAGCTGCGTCAGTGGCTGGTCCCCTGCTTGACATCATGGAAGATATTTGATCGGCACTTTCTCGACTAGCCAGAATGACTATTCGTTACGTAAATTTCTACCTCACTATGATCCCATTTTTCGCATGTTGAACTTAGTTCTTGCGGTTGGTTACATTTTGCCAAGTGGCAACAAACTTGCCCCACATGCCTTTATCACTCATTCCTTGGGAGGGAGCGCCATGGTACTGGCACTGGGCGCATCACATGTCACCCAGTTTGCGCGCAGATGTGATCCTTTTTTGTGTGTAGAAAGCGCTTCGTCCTTTACAGCTGCATCAATTTCTCATGATAATGCACAAAATTTGCCACCTTAGCTAAGCTGTCGTGACGTTGGTTGGGAAAAGACGCTCCTTACCCCTGTATTCAGAAAGCATACTTAAATTATGCCATAAGGAGGCCTTTCGTAAGCGTTCGAAAAGGACCAGAATGAGAAAAGGCTGCTTTGCGCTTCACAAACCTTCCTTAAGGCGCACTTATCAAAGGCGCCCTTTTCGAGGCATGCTAGGCTTCTGCGAACGAGGATAGCTCACGATGCGCCAATCTGTAGACGGCGTGTGGGCGGGACTTGACCTTTGTGCCAATAGGAGAGAATGCTTCTGTGGCACCAACTTCGAAGCGCTTGGATCAGCCAGCTCTGTCCGCAGCTGGCACCCGCAAGGAACTTTAGGCTTAACATCGTGGCAGAATACTGATCGTCGCTTGCGCGACTACCGCGCATGATTATATCTTGTGGGAATTTTCACCACAGCATCATCCCCTTTCTCGCATGCATAACTTGGTTTGCGCGATTAGTTCCATTGGGGCAAGCGGCAGCAAACTGTAGCTGCACCTGTTGGCGTCGTTCTACGAGCGGAGGCAGCGCCATGGTGCAGCGCTGGCCGCATCGCGTGCCGGCCGGTTCGGTGTGCGGTGTGCGCACGGCCACGTCAGGGTGACAGGCGAGTCGCCCTGACGTGGCCTCATATCGCTTCATTCAAGCATCTTTTACATGCTTTATGTTGTTTGCTCTGTCACCCATTTTGTGGAGGCTTTCTCTACCACAATGGCCCTGTGTTCACATCATTCTTTTTTGTGCTGTGTAGTAACCATGAAAATGGATTACCACTGCAGGTGGAAATTGGGCCAGCCACCTACATGAACGTCGACAAGTTCGCGTTCATCATGCGCAGCACGTCAGACGCCCGGTGTGTGCTAGACGTATCGTGGCACTTGTGGCTGGAAGAAGAAGCAGCCCAGAGAAGCCTGACCGGGCAGGCTCCCCGCACCATCTTGGGCGCAAGTGGCAAGTGTGTCGCCACACCAGAGAAGGTCGACATTGTCAAGAGTAAGTCTTTGTCCAGCACAGCATTTGGCAGCAGAAGGGGCATTACGTCTTCACCTGGCAATATGAGAGTTTAAATGTCCCGAAGAATTTTTTTTTTACTTTTATAAAAGTGCACATTTGCATACACTTCTCATCACTACTTTTCAGAATCACTGTTCTCTGTAGCTAAGCGTGCCTACTCCCTTGAGCTGTTTCGTGCTCACGCTTTGCGCTTTATGGGGTTTTACACCACCTGTGGTCAACAAGGCCAGATTTTTTTACTTGACGCATAAAAGGCCTCTGCCTTAAAGCATTTAAGGAGGTTACCAAAGTTTTATGGCTGGTTGGTAATTTTAAAACCAAATTTAGTCTGCGCTGAATACTCAGGTACAGGGGCATCGAAACAAACTGTACATTAAAGGAGTACTGACACGAAATGTTTATGTTACGTTTTTTTCGCTGCTATGCGTGCCTACCAGCCCACTAATCATAGAATGACAGATTAGACGGTCGAGCGCAGCGTAAACATTCATTTACGGCGTCGTTTATTCGTGCCAGTTTCGGTTTCGGCAAAAAAACGCCGAGCGGCCGCCATGACAGCATGTATCACATGGCGTCACCATTCTTGCCGTATCGCTGCCTCTCTGGAAGCGCGCGCGAGCGAGCGCACGCGCGCGCCCAGACCGGCCGAGGTCTTCGCCGTCCCCACAGGCCCGGGCAGCATGATGTCAGTCCCAAAACCATGACGTGTACACACGCCCGAGCAGCGCGCGCCAACCACAGCCAGCGCGTCGGCTTCGTCACGGGAGCCCCGACGTCGGCAGTTTGGGGCACGTAGCAGATGATGTCACGTCGGCCCGCTCTGGGCTTTCTCGTGCGGGCGAAGATTAAAATGGATTTTAAATATGTTTCGCTGAACGGTTGCTGTTGAAACTTGCTGGGAGATATCTCCTGATAAAAAGGAAGCGTTTTACACAGTTATCTCAGCTTTGAAATTTCGTGTCAGTACTCCTTTAATGCAGGAGGGTAGATAAGAAGCACAAATTGCATTGTGATGGTGTAAATATACTCAGCCATTCTCGGTTGTTCGTGTTTTTGTTTCTTGGCCACAGCCCATTTTAAGCAGCGACAAAATACAAAAGGTACGTTTTGTGAAACTCCGGCTCATACTGCCCACACATGCTGACTAAATGCATATTTTTTTCTGCAGCACATATTAGTCTCAGCATCATGACTCCATCATTGCCAGTTTTTAAAGGGACAGACAACCGATTTTTGTCGCGTATATGTTCTCTAGCTCATATGAAAGCCAGCGTTTTATATAGCCCGGTAACCACAAGCAATTTCTAAGCAAACTGACGGAAATAATTTTAATTTGGCAGCAAACTTCCTGAAAACGGAAGGGTGGTGGTTCGTAGTGTCGAAACTTGGCACTACAATATGTGTCCCTGTCACGTGACCCGCAAACCTAGCAGCTACTGTAACTGCCTAAATGTTTATTTACGTATTGGAAACCTTTTAACACAAGTATTTGTACAAGCTTAAATTGTATATGTATTTTTTAGCATTATTTTGAAATTTTTTGAGACACGCCGCCCGCCGCCGCTGGGTTGCTCTCAGTGTGGCTAACTGAGCCTCCATGCCCAGAATCAACGGCAGCGTTCAGTAAACCGACCCAGCGAAGGAGCTTTGACGATTCTGCCTGAGGCAGAGGCATTTGTTCTGCCAAAATATTTGATTTCAGTTTTCAAATACACCAACGAAAGCTTAAAAGAAAACGTCGCGACCGGGGAGAATCGAACTTCCCGCCTCCACAACGTGAAGCCAGATTCTACCTATCATCTATCCCAACAGATGGCGCATTCGTGCAAAATAGACCGTTGCATTAAAAAAACACATAAAGGAACAGGAAAGCCTGCGATTCAAACTTTTTTAGCTGGGAACAAGTTTTTAAATATTGTTTGTTATTTCGCATACAGACAAAAGTATGTTGCCGAGCTACTCTGTCATGGTTGCCAGCACTAGTTTTAGGAGGGACACATACGGCTCGTAGATAAAAAAATTCAATTTAAAAAGTTCTAGGGCGTTATCAGCGAAACCGTCTCGTCAAGGTGCTTTAAGTGATGCCCTTTCAGTTGGGATAGAGAATATATACACGACAAAAATCGGTTGTCTGTCCCTTTAACACAAAATGTTAAACAGTGCAACTGAACCCTACGTTGAGCTGTGGGAACCCTGGAATGCGTTTGTGACACTTCTGTAAGCAGGCATGGCTCTGCTTTGGTAATGTTGATAGCAAAAAATGCCTGTAGTTTAGTTGCTGTAATTTTTCAGTCAGTGATTGTGATGCAAAAAAAGATGCAAGCTGCGGGAGAACCCATTTTGCAGCTGCAGAACGTGCTAGCATCTTAGGTGCACCCAATTCATGTGCAGGAAGGACTGTGCACAAACTTATTTCTTGAATAAATTTTTCTGTTTGGTAGAGTACACTGTACTTGATACTTCTCGAATAAAAGTAAGCTTGAAGCTAGCACTCACAAAATTGTTCATTTTACAGTAATGTGTAAAATAACAAGTTATGGACTGCATTTGTGTGGATTAGGAACTTTATATGTATGTATATATATATTTTTTCAGACTTCCTGGCCAAGTACATAGCGGAGCACCCTCGACCTGGGGGGCCCCCGGCGGAACACCGATTGGGACAAGTCCGCAAGCAGCTGCGCAGCTTTTTTACTGAGTCCAGTCGGCGGGGCAAGCGGGGCACACAAAAAAAAAATAAAGCCGATGAGTAAGCACTGGCTTTTTTGCATTCATTGTAAGAAGCTGACAATAATGCGGTCTGGCTGTGTATTTGTGTAAGTTATTGTACAACACACTCATGACACTCAAGTTATTGGCATGCGCGTGTGTGGCTTGTAACCTTTGTCAAGGCCATAGGGAGAGCACACAATTTGTTTCGCCGCCAACCACCCTGTTCCCTGCCGCCAACCACCCTGTTCCCTGCCGCCAACCGCCAACCGTCCTGCCGCCAACCGTCCTGCCGTCAACCGTCCTGCCGTCAACTACCCTGCCGACATCCATTATCCAGCATGCCATTATGTCTGCCATTAACATAATCCACCATGTTGATGTCTGATGGTTTCCATCAACTCCACATTTTCAATAGGGGCCCCATTTGCCTCACCAACGTGGATTATAAAATACTAATGAAAATCCTTGCAAGACGATTGCAGTTAGTAGTTCAAGATATAGTAGGAACCCATCAAACGTGTGGCATAAAGGGCCGTTCAATTACAATAAATATACATGTAGCCAGATGCATCTTAGACTGTTGTGATAAAATGGATCAAGCGGTGTCAATGGTACAGATAGATTAAGAGAAGGCCTTTGACAAGGTGTCACATGAAATAAGGATGAAAATTCTTGAACACGCGAATGTAGGAAGAAGAATTACCGAAGGAGTGCGTATGGGGTACAAGGAGTGCAGCACAGGTATTATAGTGAACAAATCTGCCAGCGCCCCCATTAGAGTGAGGCGCTCCGTTAGACAGGGCTGCCCCCTTTCATCTTTGCTCTTTTCCATTTACATTGAATCATTTTGTGCCAACGTCGTCCACAGCCGTAAAATTCGGGACTTCGCTTTGCAAGCATGCCAAGTGCACGTACTTGCTTACGCCGACGATATCGCTTTGTTCTGCACGGATACAAGTAGCATAAACGAGAGTATTGATATTTTAAAAAGATTTTGTAAATACAGCGGTAGCAGCGTTAACTGGAATAAGTGCCTTGGTTTTTGGCATGGTAAATGGCAATCGAAGCCCAGCGTATTTGCACTAATAAACTGGGTAAACACGCCCACGAAATACTTAGGCGTGCCGCTTGAAAAGTATCGGGATAGTGACCCGTACTGGCGAAGGCAAGCAATCGAGATACGGGACAAAGCCGAAAAGTTGGAGGGAAAGCAACTATCCGTTTTTGCACGGGCTGCTGTTTGTAATTTGTTTTTCGTTTCCAAATTTTGGTACGTGATGCAGGTATTACACTGCGGGCGTGCCAATGTACAAAGATTGCACCGTGTTTTTGCCGTATTTTTATGGGGTTCCAAATGGGAGCGAACGAGTCGGACAAATCTGTTTCGTCGTGTCCGCTCCGGTGGACTTTCTTTGGTGCACTTATTCTTGCGCCAAGTAGTAAACCGTTTCCTTTTTCTGAGAGATGTACGCGACCCTTTTTCGCGCACAGTGTGTCAGGTTCGTTTGGGTGCAGCACTGCCCGAATTGGTTGTTTCCTGTTGTGTTTATGGTGGTGGAATCCATGGCTACCTACGTGAAGTTGTTGATGCCACAAGGTTTCTTTGTGCCCGCTTCACCTTGGAATATTTATCTCATGTGCCGAGGAATAAATTGTATAAGGATCTCGTGGATACTGTTTTGCCGACCCCACTGTACAGGTCCCTATACCGTGTGGGGCCGGGACAAGATGTTCTTCGGCGTGTAAAAAGAATACCAGCTCCTGGCTATGTTAAATCGTTTTTCTTTAAATTGCATGTCGGTGTACTAACTGTAAAAACCTGAATGATTGAGAAAGATTTATTTGTGCCTTGGGGCCCTGATTGCTTCCCATGCAAAACACCAGAGACCATCGAACACGTGTTCATAGATTGTTGGGACGGGGTCTTCCTATGGGACGTGTTACAGCGTACCTTAAAGGAAGATTTTCCTGTGGATAGTCATGGAATTCAGTTTTTAGCCATAGAAAATGAAGGGGATGTTCCATACGACTTCATAATGTTACTGGCCCTATACGGTATACGGAAGGCTCGCATGGCCCGTCGGTACAATGATGTAGATGTGAGGCCAGGGAGGGAATACTTTTGTGAAAATGTCCGCTACATAGTAGAGGTGTTGAAAGCCGAGCCTAGTCCACCCGAGTGGCTGACTGTGCTGGAGATTGTGACGAGACTACCGCCTTTTTAAACCTTACACACTTGCAAGGTATGTGCTAGTGTTTTTTCACGTGGTGTAATTTTGTCGATGATTTGCATGTATGTATTGACCCAAACCAGGCAATAATAATAAAAAAAAGCGGCGTGGCCCAGCGGATAGCGCGTCGTGTTCCTTGTGTATATTTCCGGGCGTCGGGGGTTCGATCCCTGCCGGTGCCGGAGCTTTTTTCTTTTTTCTGCACTCAGCAGTTCGGGCTCTGGGGAGTATCGGAGCAGACCATCCGGGGTGGGGGACTAACCGTTTGTCCCCTCGCAGTTAGTCCCCAAAAGGACTAATTATTGTGGCAGAGGCAGTAATTCCCCCAAAAGACGAACTGTTAGTCCTATTTGCCTAAGAGTGAAGTTACCGGAGCGAATCGTGGCAAGCGTGGGCACGCCGATGATGTTAAACATCATGATGATACGGGCAGGGCCGTACCCAGAAATTTTTTTCGGGGCGGGGGGGGGGGGGGTTACGATTTTGGGAATGGGGTAGTTTTGATTAAAGCAACAGTAAGTATTGCTTACGTGCTGCCTGGAAAAGATTTCGGGAGGGGTGTGGGAAAACCGCGCTTCGGCTTTTAGTGGCGCCGAAGAAAAGAGACGCAAAACCCGGCATCCATCGCAGCAAGCGTCATTGTGTTCTTTTTTCGAAGAAGCAAAAGCACAGCTCGCGCTGCGTGCTTGACGTACAGCTCTTCTTCATCGTCGTCTTCCTTGCGCGGCTCATTCTAATGACGTGACGGTTCAGCGCGATATTCAAATACAATTTACAACAAGGGGTTCGAACCCCCAAACCCCCCCCCCCCCCTCTGGGTACGGCCCTGACCTCAGCGACATCTCGGTTCCGGCCAGGGGCCAGGAGCTGCTGGCCACATACGGGTCCCGTGAACAGGGAACCGCCCCGTCCAGCACTTAAAGGTGCCGCCGTCTTTTCGGGCTCCAATAAAGTCTACTACTACTACTCGGTTCCCCCGTTTAGGAACTCCCCGAGTCGAAATTACTCCGCAGCCCTCAACGACGTAGTACATCCACAGCGTTCGTACATGCTATCGAAGCGTTGAACGCATGCGCTCTCTTTTACCTTAGGATGTCACGTATATAGCCCTGGGCCCCGAGAAAAGAAACTGTCCAAACATGCGTCGCGGCGCACCATTACCACCACCGACATCATAACCATCAGTACCACCGGTGCACCACGGCGAACAGCAAAGGTACATTCGACACTCACTAACGTTGACAGCAGAGTAAACCTCGTTCTTCATTAAAGGACCCACAAATAGGAAATACAAGTCCGCAACACGCGAAACTATTCCCTCGTACGAATAACGAACGGGCCAATTTTAACCGAAAACATCCAACAATTGCAGAAAGCGAGAATAAGAAAACCAGACAGCATGTGGGCGCCTTACAGCTCCTGTGACGTCACAAGGACTAGTCTGCAATATTAACAGCCCCGCCGAGAAACATAACTGCGCGAATTGCCTTGCACATGTCAGAGGTTTTGTAGGGGAGTGGGAGGGGGGTGTTCCGGTGTCAGAACGCCCTCCGACATTTATGCACGCAGAAAAATGACATTGTTGGACGTCCGGCGGACTCTCTTTCTTTCCTTTCTAGTTTTCCCGGTGGTGCATACCCCTCCCCTTCCCCCTCCCCACGAAGTATAATTCCGGCGATGACCGTGGTGCATGTGGTTCCGTTCGATCACCACACTTGACCGCTGGCACGGGATATAAACACCCAACATTTTGTTATTCTGTATCTCACTATTGTACGTCATTGCTGACGTCGGCCAGACGAAAACAGGGCCGTAGCCAGAAATTTTGTTTCGGGGGTGGGGGGGGGGGGGGGGTATGGATTTTGGAAAGGGGGTAGTTTTGGTGAAAGCAACAGTAAGTATTGCTTGCGTGCTGCCTGAAAAAGATTTCGGCAGGGGTTCGAACCCACAAACCCCCCCTCTGGGTACGGCCCTGGTCGCCGAGGGTCGAGCATCGAGGGCGTGGGACGCGATCTACGCAGATGGAAGACCGGCGGCACGGACGCCGACACAGACCAAAGGTTATTTTGGCCATCGGAGAACGGCTGGACGGAACGGGCCTGCAGTTTTCACCGTCCAAGCCCGAGCTCCTGGCGCCGTTCAAGGTGGGGTGGCAGCCGCTGCTCCCGACGGTGTGTGATCGCCTGGAGCTGATCACGAAGACAGCCAAGATAATTATGAGGTTCGGAAATCAGAGTGCGGGGAATGCCGATCAGCAGCAGTGGTAGCAAACACAACCCGCTGAAGAAGCTGGCGACCAAGACGGCAAGTACCCTGCGGCTGATCCAGAGCGGGTCGACCAAGAAGGCGGGCATGCCTGAAGAAGGGCTAACAAGGCTGGTGCAGTCCTTCGCGATCAGCCACGTGGCGTACTTCACGGGGACGCAGACCGACCAGGACAAGATCGACGCCATGATCCGTAGAATATACAAAAGGGCACAGAAACTGAGCGACTCCACGAACACCGAGAGGCTGTTGCAGTTGGGCGTCCAGAACACGGTGGACAAGATCATCGAGGCGCAACTGGAAGCGCAGCGAGAGTTGCTGGCGGTGACCAAGACGCGCAGAATCATCCTCGAGACCCTGGGCTACGGCTACCGTGTCACAGTGAGACACCTCCAACATAGAGTTTCTTACAGTATAACTAGAGGGGAAACTGGCGCTACGATCGTACGCCTCAATGGGCGTGATGGGTAGTTGTGGATTCGGATTGGCGCTTGATGGCTCATGGAACTTATTATGGATTGCAGGCAGTTTCGTTTTCGTTTTGGATTTGCATGAACGCATTTGCCTAGGCGGGGTGTTGGGAGGAGTGATCAAACATACGTTTCTCCTTGAACTGCATGCCTCGCGTTCACTGACGCCGCCCTGAGTGGAATGTTTTACAACCAGAGTTGCGAATTGGGTGGGTTATCAATGCATTGCCGCACAGCGAGCATGAAAACACAAATGACGGCGCTCTGTGCGGCGAAGGTCCGCTAATTAGGAGTTGCGGCGCTGCTCATTCGGTAGAGCAATGTATTGTCAAAGGTGACGACGGTTGCGAATCGCTTGGAACAGCCACACCTTTCGTGCGAACGCCGGCTCCTACGGCGTAGAACTACAGTGTAGTAGAACAGCAGCACCGGCGGCTGATAGGAACGCAGCTTGATGGATGTCACTAATTCACGCAAGAATAACTTCAAAGGTAATCGGTTTCTTTTTTCGTATGAGCACAAAACTTCTCTTACTATTACAAACCACCAGCGCCGAAACTTTTACCAGTAGTTTTTGAAGAAGTCCGCGTCCTGCTGTAGTTGGCAGAAAATGGCAAACCTGCTCCACAAACCTTCTCAACTCCGCGTCTACTTTTTATTTAAACGCGCCGTTTTATTTCGTACAAAACCGGTTTTTCGTCCCTAACTTTTTTGTTCTCCATGTAATTTGTAAACGGAGAACCGGGCAATAAGAGCTTTTTTGTCAAAAAACACAATTTGCGCAGCCATAAGCCCGTTTTGATCCTACGCAATCCGGTTCCAAACCTACCCATCATTCCCATCAGGCGGGTAAAGCTGGCTCAAAAATGTGTCTAAACACGAATGCCGCCATGATGCCACGCTGTAGTTGCCAGATCAGTAGTTAAAGATATGGCTAACAATTTTTCTTGAAAATGAGGCACAAATTTAGGGCCCTAAGCTAAAATTAGGCAACTTTTATGGCAATAACTGAGTTTCTTTACGAGTTTGTATGGTCTTTATTAGTTTTCTTGAAGTATTCATGCTTGACGAACAAAAATAAATGAAATTATAAGCAAAAAGAAGACGCCGGGCTGAGGCGCCAAATTTAGTTTCGGTATATTGTGAGGAGCGTCAGTCATGTAGGGCTAATTTACAAAGGTTCACTCTAACACGCCTTAGTGTCTGCTGTGTCACTTCGTTGCTCGCGAAGACTGCCGACGATACGGAATAAAGCCGCCGCCGCCTATCTTCAAGGACACCTTCTCTACATGTCCGTAGTGGCTGCTGCCGATTTGAACTCGCCGTCAGCCGGTCATATCATGTTACGCGAAACCTGTCTGGGCAGATCGGCTCCTTTTAATCGTATATGATTCGTAAATTAAAACAAACAAATGTACGAACCATTTTACCATGCCTACCGTATAACTAGGCTCTTGTTTACGGGTGCTGTTATACTTTCACTGAACGGTGTTTTACTTGAATCAGTGATAAAACAACCGCCAACTAATAATAATAATGGTAACTTTATTTGCACGATAAGGTGGTTTTCTAGAGGAGGACAAGGCGAAGCCGAAAGGTAATCCCGAATGTAGGTGCAGAAATCTCCTCTATGGGTGTGTGTGATTGGTGCATGCTCCTTCGATCGCTTAAACACGCAATCTGAAATTTTCGAGAATATATTTGATGCTTTGCATGACACATTTCTTAAATTCGGCGGATCAGCGACGTTGTTTAATTACGCATACTTGCACCTCTGCTCTCATATGGCCCATGTATATACCTGCACAGAGGAGGTGGGGGAGGAGTAAACTTCGTTCATGTGAGATGGGCACCCGTGTGGTGGGGCGTTAAGAAAAATTCTTCTGTCCTTCCCTGGGTGCATTCGCCAATGAACGGAAACGGCCACTTCTGTCCACGCCCAATTATCAGGACCACCCCGCCTGCAGGCAGTTTTACCTGAAATGCCTGCGGGTTCGGCCGGAAATCTGTCTGTCAACAGAAACCGCCTAGGAAGCATGTTGAGGTAACACACATATGCGCTTTCTTGGGTCGCGATGGGACCGTCATGTATTTTGTGCAAGGCGAAGTCGACGAAGGATATACATCTCCCTTGAAAAGTAAATTAATTTGAGTGCACCTATAAATTGTTATTGCCGCTCATTAGTTAAATCATAGTGGTTAATTTTGAAACAGCTGCCAAACATAACTATAGCAGGTGAATCAGACTGCCTAGCATGAGACTATCAATCGCTAATATAGAGTATTCAGACACTTAATGTGCATTGCATATGGCAGTCATTAAGAAAGCCGACAATAAATTGAATTCTCAATTTTATTATTTGCGACAGTTACATCTGCACGTATCGGTTCAGTCAGGGCCATATGGAGACGTTCTTCAGCTGTATACACTAGATAAAAGGAAGGAATGCGATATGCGAATGCGATACGCGATAGAACGAAGGAATTCGATATGTGTAGCACAGCCTTCTCATTTATGCCAACATCAAACCGGTGGCCACAAAGGTGCCACACCAGACCTTGTAGAATTTCCACGCTTCAGCGTGCTCACAGCAACAAGGATGATCACGAAGTTGCGTCACCGAAGCTGGGTTCCAGTAATGCTGTAGCTGATTATGAAAGTTCTGGCTAATGCTCATTCAGATTGTGGTCATCAGCATTCTTGTTTTCATCAAAAATTAAGGGCCATCGCAATGCCATCAGTCCGTGTATCATAAGCAAAAACAAACACAGAAAAAGCAAGAGGGTCATATGTACAAGCAATTCTTATCCAACAAATTTTATTTCCCCACCAGTAATACCACCAGACCTCTAGGGAAGTTTGTGATGGTAAGAGCAAGGCTAAGATGACCTAATGTGCGACTTCAAAGAAAGGAAGAAACTGTAGAAGAAAGCTAGGGAGGTTAACCAAGGAAAGAAGAAGAACTGTCCAGCTGGCTGTGCTACATGTGGAAATGGGAACAGGAAACTTGAAAGAAAAGGAAAGGACTGGCATAAAATAAAGGATAAAAAATTCGGGAGAAAAAAAAACATGGCGTGGAAATGGCCAGTACAAAGACAGCACCATGGGCGAAAAAAAGATAGGCATAAAACAAGCAGGCAAAATGACAAAATGGGCAAACGAAGGATGCTGCATACTGGTAACACCCCTACAGCACCTGTGACTGTTCTTCTCTCTTAATCACTGCAATCTGCTTCTTCAAGGCAAGAACTGATTTGGCTACTTTAGCTCCATCTTGTCTAAAACCACTGAAATGTCTGATTTTCTGTGTACATAATGTAAATAGGGTACATAATTTCTAATTTTTTTAAATTTCTCCTGAAGTGTCTGCTCCTTCGTTGAAGCTTTCGTGACTAACTGCCTCGTAGAATTGCATTTGCTTTGTTCATTTTTTGCTCTTTATGCTGCCTCTGCTTGTATTTGTTTATTTCGTTCTTTTCCTCTTCTCCAGTGCTTAGGTTTTTTTATCATGAAATTGTTTTTTCTTCAAAAAGGTTTTTTGGCTTTTAACTCTGTCTGTTTTTTGGCTTTAAACCTGCCATAACTTTGCTGGAAATAGTTAGTTCCTCACACAATTTTCCTCTTTCTTTATTCTGGGAGAGGGGGCATGAAATTTTAAAAGGTAAAGAGCCCTGCAGCGACTAATGAACACTTGCACTACTTTCTTTGTAGTTGGAAGTACTGAAAGCTATAGTTCCACAAACCCAGAATTGAAATGCGCGTTCTACATGATATCTTCTAGTCTCTGGTTTGCTTTTGTCGAGATTTTGTTTAAGCTGCTATTAAATAGAATTATTGTGACCTAATGTAACCTGACAACATTAATCATGTACCTTGTGTGACGTCCCCAAGCATACAATCAATGACAAATCTTCTAAGCGTACCTAGAAAAACGGAAAAATCTCTTAAGAGAGTTTCTTGATGCACATAACTTATCAATATTAGGCTTGGGTATTTCACGGTTATTGAATCTAAGCTAATGCAAGGGCCACTACCTAAAAGCATTTCAACTGGAGAAAAAAGTTGACACACGTGCTGCAGGGGCCTCGTAGACAGGCACAGGAACAGGCACAGAAAGCATGTTTGTTTAGCATAAAGTGCAGTCAGAAATACGATTTCCATTTACATGCATTTCTTGGAAGCGTTGTCCAGTTTGAACTTCCATTCGCTAGAACAGCAAGTAGTTGTAAAGAGCACCTCAATAGATTGCGAAAACAATCAGCTGACGCATACAGGGGGGGGGGGAGGGGAGGCGTGTGAAACATGTTAAAATAGCGCTGTACAGACGGGACAACAAAGAAGATACTACACAGGACTAGCGCTGCATATCAACTGAACTCTATTAGCACACACAAAATGATATATACAGAAACAGCGCATGCGCGAATACAGGGGAAGCCACCAGGAAAAAAAATCAGGGGAAAAAAGCAATCATGGGGAAGGGATTTATTTTTAAAGAAAGCGGGAAAATAAATGGACTGGGGATATTATTAAGCTCTCATGGGAGCTCACCTGCATTTAACACAGTCGGGAAGCGGGAATAGTTGGGGAAATAGGATAGGAGAAAGAAAAGTAAAGATTAGAAAGGTGAGGAAAGAGTAGAGAAGAGTAGTTCCACTGTGGTCGATTCCGTCGCACACAACACACCACAAACACTGTTGGCTGGCGTAATGCTGCGTCCGGGAGACGAGAAACCTCGAAGGCAACAGTGAAGCGCGGAGGCGAGCATGGTGCGACGAAGAGCGAAGTCTGCGGCGGTCCCGACCGCTTTGGAGACGGGTACTAAGGGGGAGGGAAGGCGGGGGGGGAGCTGGCACTTGACCGCCCACACCAGCAGAGCGAAAGCCGGGCGACGTCCAAGGGCCCGCGCTTGCAACGGGCCGCCGAAATGAAGCCCCTCCGAAGCACCGGAGCACGAAAAAACACGTCCGCTCAACTCCGAAGCGACGACCGAACTCCCCTGACGCACCGGCAAAAGCTACCTCTCCGAGCGTACGAAGTATCCGCTAATCTACGCGCTACCCTTCGCAGTTGCGGAGAATGCAAAACTGCATCTAACGCGGCAGCATGGCACAAAAGTTCGCTACCTACCACAGGAAAAACTTCACACAACGTTTGTGCACAGCAAAGTTTTCACGGCGCACTCACAGCAACGGTGGCTGCCATGATGGAATGCGTTGGTTACTAGGTGAATACCGACAGAGTCCTTCAATGCTTTACTGGTCACGAAACTGCTCCGTAACTCAATGGGAGAGCTTCATATGCTGCGTTTGGCCGCCGCGCGGTGGCGCCACCCTCTCACTGAGGTCACTCTTCGGGCGGCGTTGCGCTGGCTCGAACGGCGGAGCCGCGACGAGTTGTGTTTGTTACGTGCGGGAAAAAAATGTAACGTGCATATCGCGCTCTAGTGATGCGACTTAAGTAGTGCAATGACGATGTCGAACATGAGTTGCATCCCGGGATGTCGTTCCTTGTACAACGATACCACAGAAAATGTTTGCTTGTTCTTTTGACCGAGCGACGGGCAGCTGTGTGACAAATGGAGGGGCACCATTCCAAGGCAAGCAACGGGAGATTTCAGCTTCGATTATAAGTGTGCGACAGTGTGTGGAAATGCACTGTGTGTGAGAATGGAAAAAGCAATGTACCCTTTTGAGAGCATCGTGGACCTAGAATTGTACAAGGCTAACTTAAAGCCGGATTTGTGTCATATCAGTCAGGTTGTAGCGGTGCTTCATTGCCTGTTTGCAAACTTGTATTACCTTGCGCTCAGGCTCGCGTGTAAAAAGCTTTGGGACGTCCTTGTGGTTTTACTTTTCATATTTCCGCGAATTATCCCTTAGGGTTCGTTTTGTTTGTTTTGTAACCGCGCGTGGCCGATTCCGGTTTCTTATCTGCCGTTTCAACCAGAGCGCCCGTTTGCTCTTTTTGTCGTACGTCCCGTCGGGCAATATTGTTTGATATGGAAAGGGTGCCACCTTGTCGCTAACTTCATTTTTTGTTTCTCCGACAATGTACTCGATCCCATTTCCATGGATCTGAAATTAATAACGTTCCAAGAGTAATGCATGCATAGAAAACTCCGCGCAACTCACTTTATCGACGTTCATCTGTTCACGTCACACTGCGGACTGCTTCTTCGACGTTTGTGTTTCATTCTAGTCTTTTGTAGTGCAGGAGATCGCTAGTTCGCTGCATTCAGAAAAGCTTTGCGTCGTTCTTGGCTACGTGGCAATATTCTGTTTCCTCCGTGTGCTGCACATCGCAGCGCGAAAAAAATAAATTTTTGTACGCTGGACCACGCTCTTTTGTTTCCCTTCGTAACATTGAAATTTTTTGTTGCGTGTGATAAAATCATTCTCATTGTCCTTTTTTTGCTTTCTGTTTTTGCAAGGATTGCAAAGCGTGGAAGCGGAAGGACACACGGTGCAACATATACAGGGTGTTTCAGTGAACACTTTCAAAAATTCCTGAAGGTAGGCTTTTCAAGAAAAATATGAATTCTCTTAAGGAACAAGCTATCAGGTTCGGCGGACGTCAGCAGTTATGAGAAACATGCGAATTACATAGTTAATTAACTAAAACTCTGTAATGAACTTTTTAATTAGCGAAGTTTGGTGGTTATTGCCAATGGCGAGTTTGTAGCCACGGAGGCGACGATAACGGACCAGTTTTTAAAGCAAAGAAAAATACACTCTGTAGAGCGCTGCAGCCCGCAAAAATCAAGTATTTTTCCCCCATGAAACCGAAACGCAGCGCACATGGTGCGCCAGAAGTCTAGTGCAAACGCAACATCCGCTGATGACGTGTTGCAGTGACTGTGTCGCCCAATTCAAAAAGGCTCTGGTGATTCCCCACGCTAGGGAATCAGCTGATATCAACTCCATCGCCTCTTGTATTTTTTCAATGATCAACGCTCACCTTATACCACGGCTAGCGTTATCTTTTGTTTCGTTGGTAGGCGCAAGAAAGAGGCTAGCCATTGCCCACAACACGGTCGCCCGTTTCGGGAGTCCTAGTGGGCGTTGGCGACAGTTTTGCTTTTCTTTTTTTATTGTCTCAACCACATCTGACGCGGCTACCAGACGTACAAGATGTGAAACGTCACCATCCGTTCCTTTTTTTTTTTCGTTAGGTTTATTTGCTGTTCGTTTATAATCGCTGTGTGTTAGAAAGCGCATCAGACAAAGGAAAGGTTTGTTTGCTGGGCGAGGAGGGCTTTCGCGGCTGTGGCTGCTTGCTGAGGCTTCCTAGCTAGGGAAAATTGTACTTACATTTCGAATTGGCCGCCACATTCATTGAAACACGTCACCAGCCCACGTTGCGTTCGCTCAAGACTTTTCGCGCTCCTTCAGCGCCGAGTTTCGTTTTTGAGCGGAAAACAACGACAGGTTTCCTCACTTTTTCGTTGTTTTAAAAACTGATATGAAATCGCCTTCTGTGGGGCCACAAATCACCATTGACAACAACCACCAAACTCCGCTAATTAAGAAGTTCATTAGTAGAGTTTAATTGCCCACCTAACTAATGTGCACACCCTTGATACTATCTGGTGTTCGCCGCAGCTAGCAATCTCCTTCTGAAGAGGGTTTCCTTTTTTCTCGAAGAGCCTATTTTTAAGAATTTCTGAAAGTATTCGCTGAAACACCTTGTATCTCTTCGTGTCTTGATCCTTCGCGTTTCTGCAGCGTTTTTAGATGTTTTCAAGTATGTACACACTCATCGAAACGACAATACTATTGGGCTATCTCTTTTAGCATTCTGTGCATTCCGGAGCAATAAACGGATTCATTAAGCGTAGTCTGAACGACGGTACTTGGTTTCTTTCAGTTTTTTTATTGTATTATCGATAGGCCTGCAGCAGTCCGTGACTACACAGCTACCGTATGTGTGGTATTTACAACTTTGCTTTAAGAAAAGAAGCAATATAGATTTAAAATCCGTAAACACGACGGCGCAGCGCTTGTGCCAGAGCACACAGAAGCCGTTGCCGTTCGCGGCCGAAGTTTACGGTAACATACTTCGAAAAATAAAACCCCATTGAAGGCAGGTGATTAATACAATAACCGGACTATTCATCGCAAACTACTACGAAAAAAAAAACGCAGTTAATCAGCGCGCAGACACCAAAAGCAGCGAGCGTTTGCACGCCAAGAGCTGGCCAATACGCCGCACGCGCGGCGCCTGGATGACCTTCGTGCGGAGGTGGCGCCTGTAGCGGCGCGCGCGGTCCCTATATGAACCCAGAGCCGAAGTTTCGTGACCAGTAAAGTATTGAAGGACTCTGATACCGACTACTGCCGCCAACTCTAGTAGGCAAAAAGGCAGCGGGCAACGCTGTGAGGGTGGCATCATGTCAGCGCCCGGGTGTAGCACGGTTTCAATGCACGGGCTGGCCGGGCAGCTTTTGCTCTAGAGTCAGTAGTATTAACTCTATGATTCCCATTGAAGCGTAAGCGCCGCTGCCATGTTCGCGTTGACACTAGCGCCAGTTTCCCCTCTAGTTATTTGTATGAAACTCTATGACCTCGAAGAAGCCGACTAGAGGGTGCGCGAGAGCGTGTGGTTGAGCCCCATCCCGACGAACATGCACCCGGAGCACAGCCAAGAGAAAAAAAATGCGCGAGAGCAAAGTTTCTCGTCAAACAGTAGTGCGGGGACCAGCCTACGAGGTACGTTAACGCGTCGGAGTACGGGCAAGGAAGATACGCGTTGGTGACCGCAAATGCAAGCACAGGACGGGTTTCCAAGTAGGCGAGCGCGAAGTGCGAGAGCGCCACCGAGGCTGATGGAGTTTTGGCGACATGCTGCGCCCCTAGTGGCCGACGCCTCTATACTCGGGGACAACTTTCTGTGACAATTAGAGTGAACTGGAATACTTGGGTAGTGGAAAAAGCGGCGGCTGCTCCCCACGGCGCCCTTGAAGCCAAACGTGTTAACCGCCGCGCGTGGCGCTGGTGTGCCCCGCCCGAGGAGATCCCAAAGCGTCGCGCGTTGATCCACGTGCCGCTATGCTGCTGTTCGGTGATTCACTCTGTGTTTTGACGTTTTTTAACCGCTGCAAATGGTCTTTTTTGTGTGTAATTACAAGAGGAGCCTTGCGGGCACTGCACTGATCCTTAAGGGTTCTTGATTCTGTCTTTTATTGGTAATACGGACAGGGTGTTATGCGTGCGACGGTTTCTAATTGCAGAAGAGCAATGACTCATGCAGTTTGAAAGGACTGTGCAGTATTGTTGGGCGGGACTGCACCCCTAATAGGTTTATGTGATTGCTAGAAATATTTTATATTTGCGATTTGTTTTACCCTGCTTTTATTTGTTGAGTTCCTAACTGTTCATAATTATCTTACGTCTGCAAGACGTGGGCAGCACATTTCATGAACTTGTGCATTTCTAAAGCGGTTATTATTTTATGTTAATGGGCACCCAGCGTTCCAATGAACTGTGCACTTTTAAAATGATCGCGCGATAAAGTGTGCCATGTGGTGTTTTTCTTAGAACTACGTACGGTTGCGAATGTTGATGCTTTTCGCTGACTTGAGTGAAGTTTTTAAAACGTATCGTGTGTGTTGCGTGGGTTAGCGCACTGCAAGGGCCCGGGCCAGGTAGCACGCATTTTCTCGGGCCCGGGCCAGGCTCGGGCCTCAACAAAAAATATTTTGGGACGTGCTTGCCCAAGCGCATGCATGCAGTGTCTTCGTGATGGTTGATGCTAAAATGTTTCCGCATTGATCATTTAGCTTAAATTAAAAACAAAAAAAATCAAAGTGCGAGGTCACTGCGGCGCCGTTAAAAATATATTTCGCTGATTCTATCCTCAAAAATATTTTCTATGTTATGATATATATATATATATATATATATATATATATATATATATATATATATATATATATATAAATATATATGTGTGTGTGTGTGTGTGTGTGTGTGTGTGTGTGTGTGTGTGTTGTACAAAGCTCGGTCCAATTTTAAGAAAATTAAATGCGATGTATCTGTATATATAGTCGCTCTAGGTTGAAAAGGCCGATTTTTTTCGGGCTCATACTCTGTCGGACGCGGGCTGATATTTAGAAACAGTCTGGCGGGCTCAGGCTTAATTATTTAAATTTGTGTGTGTGTGTGTGTGTGTGTGTGTGTGTGTGTGTGTGCAGGCACACTTGCACACATACACACACACAGACGCAGGCAGGCACGTACGCGCACGCACGCAAGTGCGAACACACACGCACACACGCGCACGCACACACACACACACACACTCACACACGCACATACACACGCGCACGCACGCGCACACACGCACGCGCGAACACACATACACGCACACAACACGCGCGCACACGCACGCACGCACGCGCACGCACACGCACTTGTCTGGGGCGCAACTCACATTCAGCAGCAGCCCGATATAAGTTCAGACCACGCTGCATGCATCATTGCAAAAAGCGACAAGAGGTTAATCTTCTATGTCTGCGGGTACGCTGCCAAGAAAACTGTCCTCAAGACAGAGTGTGAGGAATGCTGTGCACTGTTACTCAGAGGAAAAGACACCGTTTTGAGGCTAGGTGCAGCTGATACTCTACACAAGGCTTCGGGATAATGGAGGTTTGCTTTACCCCGATGGTCGCCTTTACAGATTCATCGAGCAGTTGGAGAATATTTTCACGAGCTGCTTCAGCACTCACGAGCTGCACCACGATAGTGTTATAGATGTGCTGGCTATCATCAAACAAAAACAGCAGAGTGCTGTTGGGTGTGATCAGCACTCCAAGTCACTTACAGCCCAGGTGACAGCCTTTTATGTAACCACCCGTTTGCACTTTTTTGTAAAGTCGATCAACCGCTCAAGAGCTAAAAAGAGGGCGGGTGCACGCTACTTGGAGTTAAGCCGCTGCACATGATCTTGCTTTGTAAAACTGCAGGAGGAGCCTAGCAGGCACCACATTTCTTTAAATACTCTTGGCTTTTGCTTGTAATGTAGATGTGAATATGTTTGTAGGTGTTCACTGCGCCGAAAAGTGCGCAGTTTTAAAATGATCGCGCAATAAAATATATGCCGTGTGACTTGGTGCTTTTCTGAAAATTGCGGTTGCGAATCCTGTATTTGCGCGTTTTCCGTTGACTTGACTGAAGTTTTAAGACATCTGTCAGGTGTGCTGCGTGGGTCAATTTGAAAAAAGAAAACGGGAAACGTTTGCGCACGCACGACGCAGCTTGCTCGGTATGCAGATCTTGATCGAAAAATCAGCAAGAAAATAAAGAAAAAAAAGCAGAAGTGACGTATGCTGGCCAGCCTAAAGCACGCCACTCTTTTTTCAGTTGACACAATACGATAGCAAAATCATCAAACAACGAAGAAAAAAATATCGGCATGATAGCGAGCTCGATCGCTAAAGCACGGCGCGGTCTGCTCGGTTGGCCAAATAGGATGAAGAAATGAGCAAACGGTAAATACACGACGTAGCTACCTTTCCCATAAAAACCATGGTACATTAATCGCATTATCAACGGTTTTTACACGAAAAAAGAACTGTAGCCCCTCGTAGACTGCCCCAAAGCACGCCTACCCGCCGCTACCCGAGGCGAAAAAGCGCTCGGGCGGCGCACGCGAGTGCCACCGCGCGGGGTTGACACGAAGTGCCTCACTCGGCGGCGGCCGCTTTTGTGGCAATGGAGCGAAAGCTACGGCGGGAGGGGGAGGCGGAAGCTAACCGCTCTGTGTTACTGTGCGAAATAGTTCCCAATAAACTGGTTTCGGTTTCACTTTCGGCGTGACCGATACGCATTTGATACAGTTCATTTATTCGCATAAGTTCCGTAGTTTAGTGCGCTTAACAACGATCACCGAGCATGCAGGCATATTGGCGTCTCCTTCCACACGCTTCATTTGTTTGTAAACACAGGGCAACGCTTTGACTGGACACGGCCCGCGCGGCCGTGAACTGAAGAACTCAGACCGACTGCGGACTCTGTATCGTTCAGAAAAGAAGTAAAGTTTGTAAGCGCTGCAGTTTTGACGGAATGCACCGATCTGTAAACTGTTCTACTGGACAGCACCATCGGCATGTGCGGCCTACTTTCCTAGCGCGGTCGCGCTATACCAAATGAGCAGCATGCACACATGCTTACGCACACACTCGCTTACGTCGGGAAACTGGCTCACCGAACGGATTGCGAAAGCAGCGCGGTCGCATCAGTCTCACTTGGGCGTACACTTTGCAAACCGCTCGCTTCGTTTGTTTAAACAGCGAAGCTTCTTACAAATCCTACGCAGAGAATGAAGCGGCGAGCTGCCGAAAGCCGTCGGCAAGAACGCCATGTTTTTGTTTTTTTTGGGGGGGGGGAGGGAACCATTGCGACGCCAGCGGCGACCGCCGCAACCAAAAATATCCGAAAATGTAAAAAAATGCTCTCTGTTTTGTATATTCCGGCTAGCAATATAGTTGCATTATCACTGCGAGTCTGAAACATAAGAACTAAATATTCTCGAATTGCTGAGGTTACCGCCAGCCAATTATTTTTGTTGAACTACTTCCACGTGCGCAGTGAAAAGGCGTGGTCTGGCTCGTAGCCTTGACTGCTTTGCTCCATGCTTGACTGCATTGCCACAGAAAGTTGTCCCCGAGTATTAGCGGTGAGATCTTTGAGTGGCGCCCCGTGGCTCTGACGTCGGCTTAAGGATTCGCGCCGCTGTCGTCTGCTACACTACGCTTGTGAGGCGACAGTGCCTGGACTAGAAATCGCCCGCTTCGTTGCTGTAGTGCGTTAAAAGCGTATTTCTAGCGACTCAGTTATTTTGCCAGCTTCTGACGCATCTGAATAATTTGAAGCTGTATCCCCCACAAGTTTGCAACACACGAAGAGATAGAGAACAACTTTCTTCAGAGTGAGTATCGGTCACAAGATCGTGTGTAACTCGTCCTTCTTGCTTATTCATGAGGATCAGCGATCAGAGCTTCTCGATAAGTATTCAAAATGCGTAGGCTTCCCTGCAGTATTTTTGAGATGCTCCTATGAAGACTCAACAGTCTAATACTACGTACCAAGCAGCGGCCTCTACACGCTCATCGCACAGCAGGAAATAAAGCGGCTTTCTTCTGTTTCTTTCGTTGTTGTCTTGTATCGGATTAATGTTTCTTGCTTTTTTTTTTCTGCCCAACGCATTAATTTTTCTGCGCCGTCATCAACTTCTATTAGGAGGTTTCGGGATGTTTGGGAGCCTCACAAAGGTCGTGTGGATATTTCCTTCATTTTGTATGGCATACATTCCCTTCTTCACAAATTGGCTTTCATTACGGCTGCGTGCAAGAAGGTGCATATCTGCAGCGTGCTTTGTTTATTCACATGCAAATACAATGAGAAGGTTTGTGCTACGCCACCGCGATCGCGCCCTAAACAACGTGGTCCACAGTACTCGAAGGCGGCTCTTGTGCTCCGAATTTCTATCGTAATTATATCGCTATCATAACGAACTAACTCTCAACTCGAACAATAATGACATGATTACGGTGTTGAACGCATGATATACTCGCTAACTAACGTAATAAATAGTATACCTGCACATATTACAAGACTCGAAACCGAAGAAGAATTCCAAGTAGCTCTTTATTGCTTTTCAACCCTTCCAGGCGAGAACAAATCCTATTCTTCTCGGGATGGCGTTCTATGATTTGAAGAAAATTACTTTTACTCTCTTGTCCTGGACTGAGGACCGGCCCACTAACCAGATCGATTTATATGTTAAACAAAGTTTTCTCCTCCTCCCCTTACTCCTCCTCCTCCTGCTCCTCTTGTGTGCAGTTTTCTTATAACGCATATCCGAATATCGGGAAGATATGGCTGTGCAAAATGTTCCGAAATATCCCTCCAGGTCTTAACAAACATATATGTGTTACTATAAATTTAACGAAGACGTGACTCGTTTTGCTCAATAAACCTCCATACTGGTTAGATGCCTGGTATAGAATCAGCACGCGCGTACATACACACTGGGTTATTTGGAACTCAACCTACAGTTTTTGCAGTCTATATTGCATATCGACAAACTTTCATGCCTTGACAACGTAAAGTGATGTGACAAAACGCGTTCGAGCGTTCGGCAAGGTTGCAAAAACTGTTTTACCTTACATATGATTACCGGGAATCGTGATGCCTTCTGCAAAGCCGACAGCCCTGAAGGCCTAGAATTTGTTTTGGTCTTCTATTTTCGCTGTTGTCGGTTATTAGCAGCTGACTGTTCCTTTTGTTCGAATGCTTACATGAGAAGCTGATGCCTAGCTCCGACTCTTCGCGCTCCGCACAGGACCGGCTTCGCAAGGAATGGGGTGGCGTCGGCAATGTTTCTCCCGTAGCGGTATCCAAAACTATACTTTAATCGACACCATGAGCTAGTGTATGCGATTTTAAGCCTATTATTATGATAAAAAGTTACCCACACGCCAATTCTGGTACGGACAAGCATCAGACGTTGACCGAGCGCAAAGAAACAGCAGGGAGAGCGATCCTGAGTGAAGCATACGACAAATGCGAGAATCCCTAAGCTGACGTCACGGAGGCGCGCTTCGCAGCGCCGCCTGTGTTCGCGCTCACCGCCAATAGATAGTACAAAAGCAGACGACCCCAGCCGCCCTCCATGCGTTTTCAATTACAAGTCAGAGTGAAACTTGTTTGTGCGTAGTTTAATCGCTTTATGGGGCGTTTAAATGACTGCATACTGCACTAAATAGCTCTTAAAGTAGTTGTAGAGGCTTAACAAAATAATGATTTATCGGCTTTCTTTTGAGCCAGCTGTCGCGGTCGTCGCGGCGTGGGGCAGTATCGCCAGGTCGGGTGTTCTAGCTTCCTGACGACGATTACCGTTATTTCTTCTTGCGTATTGTCGACAAAGGAAAGTTTACGAGTAGCATAAACACGGAACGCTAGATAACTGCAAAAGGTTGATTCAGCGGGGGCATGCAAGCGAACCCAAGAATTGCGCAGCCGACTCAGCTAGCTGACACTGCTGGCCTGGCGCCGCCTTGAAAACGAGTGGAAATTTTGTTTTGTGTTTTCGCTAACTAAATGATCCTTGCGTAACGTTTTACGCTGCATGATTTACGAACGGCAGGGTTAAAGGACGCAAAACAATCACCAAATCGCACGCCCACTGCCTGCAGAAATGTGTGCTTCTATATTTGCATTACATAACATAACACAGCCGCATACACGGCGCGGCCCCGAATATTTACATACGATCATCACTGACTGTTTTGTTTATCTTCATCTCTAACTATCTGAACGCCGACACGCCAGTTTTGTCCTCAAATGGAGTTAGACAGCGAGACAAGAACAGCAAATTGGTCGCTTCCAGTTAATTGTACCCCATCTTCAGACTTCGCCAGATTATTGTCAAATATTATTGGCGATTCACTGAATTTTTTCGCTTTGCATTGAAAGCCCCCCTCCCCATCCCACCCGATTTTCCGCCCAGCCCTCCGCCGTGTCGGCTGCATGCAACTCGGCCCTACACTTCAAAACGTTGCTGACCCTCATTCTAGCCTATTAAGTGCGAACTGGGAATTGATGCAAGAGAGTAATTAGGTAAAGTGAGCGCAAACAAGGAAAGCGAGCGGCCTCTCGGTTCACCCGACGTTTTACGGCCACTAATTTCGGAATCGCAAAACATATTTCACGCTTCTGACGCTCGCTGAATTTTGTCACTGAGAAACGCAACAAAACGGCAAGCTAACGATGCACCATGTATTCGTAACGGCGACGCAAACGAGCACTGTTTAATGAAAGTGCTCGCATAGTGCGCAGGTACTCAAAAGAGCGGCACACCGGAGCAGACGAGCCTGCGTTCCGCCGGACTCGCTGGATTGTTAAAACGCGATCATCGCCGATTGCGTCACTCTTCTTTTCTGATCGGCTGTTGCTGAAAAGTCCTTCACCTAGAGTATTAGTTTAAACTATAAGTTTACCTTCAAATTTAACTTCATACGACCATCGACCGGTGAACCTGCGAGTGGCCGAGCGCCGTCACCGTCCCGGCACTTTCGTCGGTGCTGTAGACGTATTTAGCGCTGCAAAGCTTTTCCCCCTAATGCCAAGTTGACCGCCAGAAGAGATCGGACTCGCCGTGGATGGGCTGGTGACCATGTCGCAAAAAAATTTGGAGCATCGATCTCATTTTGCTTCTGTCAACACGGGATCCTATGGGACCCGCGCAGCTTTGTACTACCCAGAAGTATTGCCCGGAAGCCGCTTGCGCAGCGCCCCCTGGGCAGCTCAGGAGGCCTATAGGCCTGACGATGTCCGCGTAACTGGCAACTGAAAAGCGCGCGAATTGTCCCCGCACATAGGCAGATTCTCGTCCTGGTAGCGAGCAGCATCACTTTCCACCAGCACTAACTGCTAGGGACGACCCTCAGAATACGTCTTGCAAGGTATACAGCGACTGAAAACGACCAACTTGACGTGACGTTCCCAGGAAACGCGGCCACTCCCTTTGGAGCCAAGGAACCACATGTAGAAATACGCGTCGCCACAGCCGGCGCCATCCCGGACGTAACGGGGTTTCCCCGCAAAAGCGGCGACCAGGGAAACCCCGCGCATTTGGAGCACGCTCGGCGGGAAGGAAAGTGGAACAGAGCGGGGCGCTCCGCTGTGACGGCGCTCTCAATGAGGCAGCTGACGATTCACCCGCTTCGCAAGAAACGATGCCCTCGCTATCCAAGGCCAGACCCAGCCGCCGCCGAAAGTTGGGCCACCGGGATTTCCGAGAACGCGCCTAAGCGGCCATCCCACAGTAGTACGAGAGCTTCGCCGCTGCGACATTCCAACAGAACAAAACAAAAAAAGAAACCAGCGTGACTTCGCGGGCAGTCTACTCTCGGTACCCGGCCGCTGCTTGGTGATGATCTCTGCGCCCTCATGCGTACGTTTTTTTTCTTCCTTTTACTGTTTTTTCGTCGTAACCGCAATGGCGGTTTACAGCTGTGTTGCATGGGCACAGAGTTCACTGTAGCGTATGTTCGGTCGTTGTTTTCAGCAGCGGCAGTGGCGGGTGAACCAACCGATTGCCAGCGATGCAAGATGGCGAGTGTGGTGAATACTTGCAGTTTGTTACCTGTGCTGCCCCGTGCCTGTTGTCACGGGCCCTTGCACTGTCTATCCGCGCGGACAATTTAAACGGACGATCGTCGTAAATTTACCGCAGCTTCTCATGACCGTTGGAATGCGTTGGCACTAGCTGCTAGTAGGGCCGATCTTAGACGTTTCGCAAACTAGCTGGTTGCTTAGCCTGAATGTAAACGAATGAAATTGCAACACGACCAGCGAGGCGGACTAGACTACTAGCGGCCTTGGCGTTTAATTACAGCAAATTATTTGCATTACGAAAATTGATGAGCTGTCGCGATCGGTATTCACCACGTTAAATCACATCCTCGCTACATTTATTCCTTCATTGAACAAAGTTCCTTTGTACCTTGTTCTCGACGCGATTTTCTGTTGCTTTCTCTCTCAGCTTCGTACCGCAGAGCTGGAATCCATGGCGACTTGTGGCTGTGGCGTGGCGGATTTCTTCTCGCTACCATGGCATATGGTCGCAACATGAGGTTGCTACGGCTGAAGTCTGTCTAGGGGATTGTCTCGCGATAAAAGTCCTTGCAACCCCTTTGGCTTTTACACGAAAATAATCGTATGAATTTGCGCGTTGCTATACCCGGGTTAATAGCACACGATAAATCAGAATAGAGAGCGAAACACACGTCTATAACAACGAGTTCATCTTCAACTAGCTACATCTGAAAACTGCGGAAACAAACTTTTTAGAAAGAAAAATTACACCATCTTACCACGGGGAACCATGAGGAGTATGCGAAGCATCATAGGGGTTCCGTGTAGGTTCCATTGTGTTGCCGTTATGTTGTTTCATTTATCGGAGCACGAATGGGAGACAGAACATGGGAGACGGAGCATGTACAGACAGAGAAATGTAGAGGTAGCGAAGAGACCGACACCGGCGTTACCTGATCGAACACCTCCCGGTTCTCGTCTTTTTTTATTGCGTGCTCACCCTCCCACCCCGCTGCCCGCCCTCTTCGTCCTCTCCTGTGGTTGAGCTGCAAGGCGCGTGGCGCTTCCCGCCACAGCTTTCCCACGGGAAATTCAACAACCTCCTCTAAAATTTTATGTTCGTCGTTTCCGTTTACGTTCAGCTTCGCGTGCCTTCGTTATATCAGTAGCTTCTTGACGTAGTTTGAATGAGTCAAGGACATAAGGCGCGTTCGTAGCACTTGCGCCTGTCTCGGTTTTGTAGCGCAGTGGGAAGAGCGCCGCGTACCTCCCGTTGCGGCGAGAGAGTCGTGGGCACGGAGATAATAATTTTTGCTCCGTGCTCATGGGATCGAAACCGGGCGCCGCTATTTCTTTTTTTATAGTGTAGGGGGAGAGGTGCGGACAACGGACGGACGCAGGAGATAGCCCCGAGCAAGAGATGCTTTGCATCTAAAACTGTCAAGACAAAAGGTGTGGTTAAGGCTAAAGAATGCCATGCCCTAATAGTTTTCTTTATATTCTTTTCGCGCGAGGTAAGATAAGGCTAGAAGTAAGGAGGCAGCTGTGTTATAGATAATTGTGTTGCCCTCTGTACAGTCAGAAGCTTTATGACAGCAAACATGGGAGCGGATGATTGCGGTTGTGCTGCTGAGTACAAGCAGAGCTGTCTATCGATGGCATGGCACTCTTTCATAATTCGTGCATTTGGCGGATCCACTCCCTGACTACGGTTCATTGCGCTGTTGTCTGCTTCGGTAGCTACGTCACATCCGGAAGCTATTCCAGCAAAGACGCCTGCAGTTGAGGGCCATATTATCAACTGGCGAAACACAGCGAACCAACTCAAAGGTTTGTTTTTTGCTGTCTGATTGGGTGATAAACAATGCTTTATCCTGAGCCGTCATATTTCTAGATTCAGGGACGTAACTTGTTCAGCAGGCACCTGTGCGATAAAGCGCTTTCGGGGAGTGCGTCCACTTAACTCACGAACTGTGAGAGTGCACCAGCCTCGCACAGAGCAGCATGTGCTCCGTGTTTACTGTCATAAAGCTTGGAACTGTACATACTAGATGACCTGTGGTACTGCAGTTTGAAAGTTAACGAGCAAGAAAGTCTACAAATGGAAAAATACATGACAAAGATAGAAAGAAACACTGTTCAAGTTTGCTATCATTTCTTACACGCGATTTGAGGGTACCGTGGAACACCTTTTAAAAGTACAAGTATTCAAATGCTTTATGGGCACTCTTACCAGAATTGAAAATCCTGCATGATTTAGTAACGTGATCAATTGGCCTAGTTGGTTTTCCATGGCTCGTACAGTTGAGCACAAAAAAATGGACAGGTACTGTGAAATGACACGACACATGTGCGCTAGTACAACATAAGTTTATTACACAGACACTCTCTTTTAAAAGACTCTAAGAACAAAGAAGGTGTACTCGCGTGTACTGAATTCCACATGCTCAGAGTCGCCTGTCAACTCATATGCCAGCAAACCCGAGAAATTCAATTTCTCTGGCCTATAGGTGCAAGGATACAGCGGTCTTGTGCACTCTGAATATTTCCTGCTTCTCACATTTGTCAAATAACGGACTGCCAGTACCACCTTTGCAGGGGGTAGGTAAGTGACCCTCAATGTCGCGGTGTACGTTATTTGCATGTCCATGCAAACAAACGTTAAGGTACCATCCCGTTTGGCCTACGCATGACTTTCCACTTTTCAGAGGAAGGCGATAAACGTCAACACCTCTGAAATGTGGAAAGTCTTACGTAGGCCAACTGGGAATGTGCTTTCAATGCTTGTTTGCATGAACATGCAAATAATGTACGCCGCGGCATTGAGGGACACTTAGGTGCGCATTGCAAAGGTGGTGCTTTCAGTCCATTATTTGACAAATGTAAGCTGCTCCTCAAATCGAGGGACAGGTGTGCGTGGGAGATAGTAAAAGCAGAAAATATTCAGATTGCCCAAGGAAGCTGTATCAGTGTGACGCAATTACATCAATCGGTCAGAGAAATTCAATTTCTTGGGTTTGCTGGTGCGAGGGGTTGACAGTGGGTGTGTCTGAGAGTGCGGAATTCACGTCATGTGACTACCCCTTTTTGGTTCTTTCCATTTGTACAGTTTTATCTGTTCTTAGTGGTAAAAAGAGGGTGTCTGTGTAATAAACTTCAGTAGCGCACTTGTCTCACGTTGCAGTAGGGCACTTGTCTCACGTCCTTTCACAGACCTTGCCCATTTTTCGCACTCAACTGTGCAAGCCCTGGAGAATCCTACATATAAAATTAGTTTACACCAGCAGCTAGAAAACTTCTTCCTGCTGCTGAATGTTTCTCCCACTTCTGCTTTTAAAGATGCTGGCAATAGGCCCCTTCAATATGATTGCTTAGCTTTCTGGTTTAAGCTTGTAAACGGCTCAGGGCATCTCCAATGTATACAGAATCAGTGCATTACTTGCCATGCACAACGCCATGCAAATACTTCCCAAAGTGTCTGACATCTGTTTTAGCAGCCAATCCCTGGTGTGGTGAATTTGCAAGAACAGCCAAATTCTTGCTTTCTGTGGCAATTTCGTGCAAGCATTCAGTGGTAGTATTGTACTTTCAGTGCCCATCCTGGTTTTTTTTCTTCACCACCCTAACCCCATGCCATCCCACCCCCAACTCTGAGCAGTGGGAGGCCGAGCTGACCATTTCAGCACCAGAGCGGCAGGAAGCCCCGGTGCAATGAATGAGCTCTGGACTTGGCTCCGACTCGCGGCCTCCTGTACATAGGAAGCTGAAAAAATCCTCTTGTGCTCAATAAAAGTTTATTCCTCCTCCTCTGTGTATATTTGAAGCTGCATTGTTTTCCAGCATGCATGAATACCAACTTTATTTAATTTAATTTAATTTATTTAATTTTATTTTATTTTAATTTTTATTTATTTTATTATTTATTTGTAATATACTGCCAGCCACCTGTTGGCAGCCAAGGCAGGAGTGGTTACATATTGATACATTCAGAACTGTGGTGCGGAGGAGAACTCGCGTGGTACAGTGAAACACGTACCCGAACAAGGGAGACAAAGTTTTCTGAGTAGAAACCAACAATCCGAAAAAAAATAGCGCGTAACATAGCCGACAAAAGCACTCTTGGTTAAGTACATCCATCACAAAGTTTCCGGAGCAGGAACAAGCAAAAAAAGCGCGTAACACACCAGAAAACAGACTGTTGGGTAGGTACATCCCGGCTTCCAAGAAAATACACACAAGTTGAAATGTACGCAATGTTCGCCTAATGCGAGGCGATAACGCTCGTTGGCGTCTTGCGGGCCCCGTTTGTTTGTTAAAAGTACGAACTGATAGATGATACGAATGATTCCGGGGTCACAATTTCAGTGACAGCTTGTGGCAGCGCATTACAATCCGATATTGTTCGTGGAAAAAAATAAAAACGGTGAGCATTAGTTTTCGTGCGGGGCATTTCGATTGTTTTGGCAGATTTGTTACGTGTTTGGCGCGATGTATTAAACTGCATGTAGGTGTTAAAGGCTATTCCTAAGTTATTGTTAACAATGTTGAACAGAAAGTTTAGGCGGTGTAGTTTCCGGTGGGCCTGTAGTGTTGGATGTCCTGATCGGGTACGTAGCTCTGTAACTGAAACACGCCTGCCATACGCGTTTTAAATAAACCGCAGGGATTTGTTTTGAATGGGTTCGAGACAGTGTATGTCTGCTTTCGTATGGGGATCCACACAACATCTGCATATTCCAATATAGGTCGCACTAAAGATGTGTATGCCAATTGTTTTGTTTTGCTTGTGCAATGTTTTAATCGGTGCCTTAGCAACCACAAACGTTGAATAGCAATTGATGATATGATTCAAATATGTGTGTTCCAGCTTAGATTTGAAGTTATTGTTACACCTAGGTATTTAAACTGGTTTACAGTTTGCAGTGCAGTATTGTTCAGTTTGTAAGGAAACTCGCGGGGGTCTCTTTTACGCGTTATGGTCATGTGGGCACACTTTTTTACATTGAGGCTCATTTTCCAGGAATTCCACCAGTCAGTGATAGCACTTAGATACGTGGTGAGGGAGTCTGGTCCTCTCTCGTGCGAACAGGAAAAAACGCAACGCAGTCATCGGCAAAAAGCCGACAGCGCACTGAAGATGAAGAAGACAGGTCGTTCAAATAAATAAAAAATAAGAGTGGACCCAGGACACCAGAGAATATACGGGGGCTAAGTTTGACGTATTATTAACAATGTGGACGTACTGACCTTGCCTGACAAATACGAATCCAGCCACCGGAGAATTTTCGGGTCAGCTAATAATTTTTTTTTTTTTTAAGCAGCAAGTGAGAATGGGAGACGCGGTCAAAGCCTTTTTCGGAATTTATAAAAACTGCGTCAATTTGCCCGCCTTCATCAAGCGATTTAAAGAGATCGTTTGTAGTATGAATTACCTGCGTTACGGTTGAAAACCCACGCCGAAATCCTTGTTGATTAGGAGAGAAGAAGTTATTTTGTTCCAGGAATGAGCTGATACGTTTGAAAAGAAAGTGTTCCATCACTTTACTTGCTGTGCATAAGAGAGAAATCGGCCGGTAATTTTTAATATCAAGTTTGTCGCCGGACTTGGGAACGGCAACAACTTTAGCCTTTTTCCAGTCTTCTGGAACTTCACCTCGTAGGATGCTTTCTCGAAAAATTACAAACAAAAATCTTGAGCACCGCTCAGCATACCTAACAAGGAAAGCATTTGGTATATCGTCCGGTACAGCTGGTTTTTTTTGCGTCGAGGTAGAGCAGAGCGGAGAAAATGCCCTCCTCGGTAACAACCAAATCAGATATATTTATGCAAGACACCAAACATTCTGGTGGTGAGTCGCCTATCCGTACAAATACAGAGGAAAAGTAATCATTGAAGGCTATTGCCAAGGAGCGTGGGTCAATGACATCAACATTATTCACTTTTAGTTTCTTTATTCCCTCTTTTTTGTTAGTTAGGTGCATCCAGAATTTTCTCGGATTAACACTCATGAAGGTATGCATCCTTACATTTAAAAAGTGAAATTTCGAGCTTTTGATTTTTTTTCGAAGCTCAGTCCGCAGGGTCGTTAGCAGACAGTTACTGGCTGCGTTGGAAATGCGTGACAGTCGTCGTATTTTACGTTTGAGTTGAAGAATCTCAAGTGTGATCGAGGGACTTTGGTTAGCAATTTTTTTTTAATGGAGCATAAGTAATGCACTTCTGTGCGATGTTTTTAAATTGAGTCCAGAGCGCATCAACACTCGGTCCGTTGTTGTTGCACTCGGAATGAAATATATCGAATTCCAGTTCAAGTAAATCTAAAATGCTTTCGTCCGGGGCAGCATTGAAATCAAGATACGTCCGTATCACAGGAGCAGAGGGGGCGCATAGCATGTTGCTGTGGAACAATACTAGTTCGTGATCAGAAATTCCAGGTTGAATTTCTATGGTGTTATTGTACCCGAGGATAGCCTCGGAAACAAACATAATGTCGAGAATTGAACTCGTGCCTGGTGTAAGTCCAGTGGGCATTCTTACTAGCTGCGTTAAGTTGAACGAAAAAACTGTGTCGAGTAGTAATTCAGAGTGCCGGCAATTGGAATCAATGCTGAGGCGATCCCAGTCAATTTTTGGCAGGTTGAAATCCCCACACAGGATTACGTGTGTATAGCGTTTGCAATTATCGCTAAGATCGTCGTGCAGTGTTTCAAGTACTGAAATGTCGGAGTTCGGAGGCCTGTAGACGGCACCAATAAGTATACTGAGATAATTATGCTGAAGGACAATCCAAGTCATTTCAATACATGTATTGTTCCGCAAACACGTATAATCGAGACCATTTTATCGTACTATTGCTACACCTCCCCCTTTTGAACCTCGATCTTCGCGAATAATTTCATAAGAGTTAGGAATAATTGTCGAGTCAGGAATGCCGCTGTGAAGCCACGTTTCCGTGAGGATAGTGACGTCGCGATCATGCGCAATGAGGAGACTTTCTAAATCATCAGATTTGTTGACGACACTTCAAACATTTATATTTAAGAGTGAAAAGTGCCTTGAGATACGATGCAGATTAGGCGAAACTGTACCCGGTACGGTCGGGTTTGTGTCGCCGTTGTGACGTCACGGCGCAGATAATGGCACTCACTTGTTGATCAACTCGTCCCATTGATCTAACTTTCCATTAATTTTTATCTTGTCAAACAGCAAAGCAACTTTCACACCACTATCTCTTTCCGCTTTTGCGCTTGCCCATAACTTTTTTCGGATGGCCTGAACCCGAGGAGAAAAGTCTTTGCCTAATAATTTTTATTTTTTTGGTTAAAAAAATAATTTTTATTTATTTTATTTTATTTATTTCAATTTTATTTTAGTTCAATTTTACTTTATTTAATTTACCAGCTTTAAAGCTCCGCCTCTGCAAGTGAGCAAGCTTTCCAAGCCATTTCATTGCCTGGAATGTACAGGAATGACTAGAACTTTTTGCCATTGTACAAAAACGAATTAAAAGCAATAAAAATGTTGGATGAAACAGTCAATGCTCACTTACAAAACATTTACAAGGAACGTTTTATGAAACTGCCATCTGGGTTAAGCATGCTATACTGGAATAGGGAACGGTTTAGATACTCTCCAATTTTCGCATTCAAAAAACACTATGTGGCTAAAATTTCAGCATTCACTCACAGGCTTCAGGAAAAAAAACGACGCCACCCAATTTATTTTCTTTTATCTGCTCCGCTAAATATGCTTGTACAAGAACCCTTGTGGTTTACTGCTGTGAAATGGTGCTTCAAATGGTGCTGGGTGACTGAGCAGGGGCAGCAGCAGAGTGACTGCAATTCTGATGCTGCTGCAGAGGTAATGTCATCATCATATTTTATTGCCTTAAAGACCCCACAAATCGGTATTACATAAGGGGCGGATATACAGAGTATAAAGAACATTTGCTGCATAAGGGGCGGCTATGCAAGGTATAAAACATTGCCACATTAAGGGTGTATATAATGGGTATAAGAACAATGCCACAAGAGCTCAATGGCCGAACTGACTGGTTACATTTTTAATGAAGGTTGATGGGCAGGACAACGTGGCTTTGGGGGTGGTTCTAGTGATTCGCTGCACAGGGATGGAAGGTAGCAGTTCTAGCGCGGTAACGGGAACCTTCGATGGGGGTGGCTGGTGTGGTGAGAAATGTACGTCGGGGGATGACGTATGGTGGATGGTTGAGGGGTGAATGAAACAGCTTGTAAAACAGAAAGGGTGGCTAGGTGGCATCAAAGGGAAAGTGGCTGTAATCCAGATTGGGCTTTTAATGATGAAATGCTAATGTCGTAAAATATAACGAATGCTTTAATCGGGCAGAGTGATTTGAAATCGACTTGAGGTCATTGATTAGGCAAGTTTGAGGAGGGCTCCATACAGCTGAAGTGTATTCTAGTTTTGGCCTGATGAGGGATGTGTACGCGACCAGTTTTACGTGCTGTTGTGCACAACGCGGAGGTCGCATTGCGAAACCCATTATCTTGGTTGCGGATGGGATAACGTTTTGTAACATGCGCATTCCAAGTTAGATCGGAAGACAGTGTGACACCTACATAGTTCAAACACTGTGTTATTTCTAGAGGGGCATTAGTGAAGTGATATGGGAATGGAAAATGGTTGTTGTGGCGTCACTCAGTGAATTAGACAAGTTTACATTTGTTGGGGTCGAGTTTGAGAAGGCAACTGTCGTACCATTCATGAATGTTATTCAGATTCAGTAGGGTTATTCAGTAGGGTTAGTTGATTGGAAGTACTGGCTATCGTATGGTAAATCATACAATCGCCGGCGAACACGTGGATCTTGCAAGACACAGTTAGGGCCAGGTCATTTATGTAGATGAGAAATAACAGGGGGCCGAGGACACACCCTTGCGGTACTTCTGACGAAACTTGGAGAGGTTCAGCCCTACAGCACGATCTGAAACATTGAAGAATGGTATGGCAAGTGGCTAGTCATAATGTGTGCTCGGACTGCATTTACGGCCACCACTATCGCAGTGCAAGGAGACAGGGCAAAGTATAGGCAAAGATATGAAGCGAGACATGTCAGCATGTAGAGAAGTTTGCATGCCATGTTAGGATACGAATTGAGTATATTTATTAAACAGGAAAACACAGCATTTGAAAAAGCCGTTGGCTCTATGTCAGAGCGCTACTCCTGAACCAATTAGAAAACAAAAACAGACATACTAACTACACAAAAAGAAATCTAAACCTTACTCGACTGCACTTACAGAACACATAACTAAAAGGTTAGTACGCCCAATTGAAGACTCGAACACACATCAAGACATCATCATCATCACCAGCCAATCTACGCCCACTGCAGGGCAAAGGCATCTCCCATTATTCTCCAATTACCTCGGTCCTGTGCCAACTGTGACCAATTTATCCCCGCAAACTTCTGGATCTCATCTGCCCATCTAACTTTCTGCCGCCCCCTGCAACGCTTGCCTTCTCTAGGGATCCACTCTGTTACCCTTAATGACCAGCGGTTATCTTGCCTTCGCATTACATGCCCTGCCCACGTCCATTTCTTCTCCTTAATTTCTACTAATATGTCTTTAACACCAGTTTGCTCTCTGACCCACTCCGCCCTCTTCTTGTCCCTTAATGTTACACCTATCATTTTCCGCTCCATTGCCCGCTGAGTCGTTCTCAATTTAAGTTGAACCCTTTTAGTGAGCCTCCAAGTTTCTGCCCCGTAGGTGAGTACCGGTAAGATGCAGCTGTCATACACTTTCTTCTTCAGCGACAATGGTAGGCTGCTATTCCATATCTGAGAATGTCTGCCATATGCACCCCACCCCATTCTGATCCTTCTAATTATCTCTGCCTCATGGTTGGGATCAGGAGTCACAACTTGGCCTAAGTAGATATATTCGCTTACGACTTCCACTGCCTCGCCACCTATCTCAAACTGCTGTGCTGTCCCGAGGTTATTGATCATTACTTTAGTTTTCTGCATATTAATTTTCAGGCCCACGGTTCTAATCTGTTCGCCCAGTGCGGAAAGCATGCTTTGCAATTCGTCCCCCGAGTTACTTAGCAAGGCAACGTCATCAGCAAATCTGAGGTTATTGAGGTATTCTCCATTAACCCTTACTCCCACCTGTTCCCAATCCAACGTTCTGAATACTTCTTGTAAGCATGCGGTGAATAACATTGGAGAGATTGTGTCTCCTTGTCTGACACCCTTCCTTATAGGTATTTTACTGCTCTCCCTATGGAGGATGATGGTAGCTGTAGACCCACTGTAGATATCCTCTAGTATTCTTATATAATGCTCATCTACCCCCTGGTTCCGTAATGCCTGAATGACTGCTAGGGTTTCGACCGAGTCAAATGCTTTCTCATAATCTATGAAGGCTATATATAAGGGTTCAGTATACTCAGCGCACTTCTCTATCACCTGATTGATCGTGTGAATATGGTCCATTGTTGAATAACTTTTACTGAAACCTGCTTGTTCTTTAGGTTGACTGAAATCTAAGGTTGCAGAGATTCGGTTAGCGATTACCTTGGTAAATACCTTGTAGACGACTGACATTAAGCTGATCGGCCTGTAATTTTTCAAGTCCTTCATGTCGCCTTTCTTATGGATTAGGATGATGTTCACGTTCTTCCAAGATTCCGGTACCATTGCGGTCATTAGGCATTGCGTATACAGGTTTGCCAGTTTTTCAAGTACAATTTCTCCGCCATCCTTCAAGAGGTCTGCTGACCAACACAAATCAAATCAAAGCTCGTCGCAAGACAATTTCCTAGACGGACTTTACCCGCACGAACGCATGGCAAACTGATATTGCGACCATATTGCATTCTAGAAAAGAAAACAATCAGCCAGGCAACAGCCGCAAGAAGCTCCCACGGATTCCAGGTCTGCGGTACGGAGCTGCGAGAGAAATCAACAAGAAATCGCGCCAAGAACAAGGTACAAAGCGATTTGTACCTTTAAATTTAAAGGTAACTTTTGGAGGAACTAATCCCCCTACAGTGACTAATGCCCGAGTGCCAAGGCCTATAAACGGTACCTCCGGCAAGGTCGTTCCGTTCCGGCCAAAACCATTCCGGCGGGCAGAACGCCCAGCAGATGGCGGAAGGGGTTTAAACGTTCTCTCCGGCACACCGTGCACCCCGGCGCCGCTAGGACCATCTTATTGGCCGGCGATCCCATGACGGGCGTGCAATGCTTTTACTTTTTTTATTAATGCGTGCTCGATTCGAAGACGTTTGTTTTGTGCTTACGACGTTGAGAGGCCGCGATACGTATTTACGCGGACTTCAGTAGTGTGAGAGCAGTCTGGAAAAGCTAACCTGACCTGGGCAATGGTCATGCTTGCGCGAGAAACGCGCCGCGCCCCGCGTCGTGTACAAAGCTACTAACAAGCTGCCAGCAGGCACCCGCGCGACTGCACAAAGGCAATCGTAGGTAAAAATTGTCGGCAGCTGATTTTAAGCAACGAACGTACATACCGCGGTTTGCTTGTGCATGTTTACGCCATTTGTTTAGATACGCCTATTTATCATCGCTAGGTAGCTACTCCAGGATACTGATTATTAAAACCAAACAAGCCGCGGATCTCGTTAGGGGTGAACGGATCGGATAGCACAGTGAAGCTAGAAGTGTCAACTCATATCGTAGCATTGACCCCGCTCCCCCGCCGACCTCCCGCTTGTCACATTCAAACCGCAGCGGTAGGACGCCGCGGGACGCTGCCGCCTCCACAGGAGTTTCAATCAAGGGTCATAATATAGTTTTAAACCTCCGATTTCACTACCCAACAGCGCTTGCGTGAGTTTATTCAGCTAAGATTTGAAGTGACCCCAGTTTGCGAAATGTAGTGAAATATTCAGTCAACTGGGGCGGGTGGATCGCCATATCCCCTCCCCCCCTTAACAACAAGTGCCCATCTTCCAGCCTCTCCCTCACACAAACCACCAACAACTCCACAATTCTGTAAATATTTTGAAACGACTCCAAATCAAGCAGCCTCATCAAGAAATGAGCATGGCTAAGCCCTAGGGATACCCACGTACGCTCCAAACGAAAAATATGACGCGTTGGGAGCGCGCAACACTTTCGAAGAACAAATCAAGGCGCAAGCCGTGCAACAGACTGCGCACCTAGAGCACCTCACCAAGACAGCCGCGAGCAGACGCCTATTACATAGCGTGCGAATTTTATATAAGAAGACCGGCGGTGACAAGATCTCCACCTCTGCAGAGAGAGCTGTTAGTCCTGGAACTTTAGGAAATCCGCACGTTGTTTGTATTGACACAGCCACGTGGAGCTATTGTTTCCGCCGCCACCGACTGCTCGAGCAACGTTCTTGAGCCCTGCTCCACCAACACCAAACACACGAAGGAGGACGAAGAACTGGCCTTTGCCCTAGCCCTATATAGCAGCTATCCAAGTGCGCAAAATTATTAACGATCAAGCGGTCTGCAAAAAGAAGAATTTACAGCGCAAGGCGCCGTGTTTTTACCCGCCACGAGTCGAACCAAAACACCAGAACCACTTTGATGCGAACCCCCGCAGATGTGGACCTACAAGGCAACGAACGGGCCAACGAGGCTGCTCGAGATCTCACCCACCGAGAGATCCAGTGCACATTCCACAGACAACTCCAGAGATCGCGTCTGTACTTGCCGAGACGTGCTTGTTCACTACAAAGGGGATAGACGAAGCCACCCGGCTGCTGGCCCCTCGCGCACCAAGAAGCAAGAAGTGGAGTGTAGACGTCTTTAGATGATCACTTATCCTAACCCAAAGCTCTACTGGCCCTTCCATTTGGAAATACACAACGCTGGATGTAAACACTGCCCTAAGGTTGCGACCTTGGCTCGCATGCTACGGGAACGCCCAGTATACAAAGACATGGGTTCGAAAATTCATAAGGAACATTTATTATCACCAGTAAGGAGCAATGGGAAACAATGCCATACAGCGAAAATCCTGAAATCTAAGAGTGGGCCATCCAAAGGAAGACATCGCCAGGAGCCAAGGCATCTTGGCTGTCGTCTAGAACGCCACAGGCCTGAATAAGCCTCCCCTTTCGACCGAATAAAGTTATTTTCTCCTCCTCCAGACCGATTGCAGTTCTAAATTTTCTAAACTAGCCATAGGATTTACTTTAAGTGATTTTAGTGCTGCAAAATAATATGAGCTAATTGCTAATTGGGCATATTTCAGAAAACTTGATGATGATGGTTTAAGTTTAATGGCGCAAGGCGGATATGGGCAAAGAGCGCCAAACACAAAGTTATTTGATGAGGCAAAACGAATAAAATCAGTTAATGACTATGAGCATGGCTGGTGTAAAGGGCCAGGGTACAGAAAATGAGTGGGTAAAAGATAACTGAGGTGGCGGGTGTATAGTACCAGGGGTAAAACTATGGGGGGTATGAGATGAGTTGTAAGAAATGAACTTCTGATAGGAACTTAAACGTCCGCTGAACAGAAAACATGACATCGTCTCCTAAGAAGTATGGCGGGTGTTGTGGAATATGTCGTGTGTGTAGCTGAGGGAAGTGTTTGCGTCGTGTAATGTCGAGTGCCTTACATTGTATGAGGATGTAGATCACGGATAGGGCCTCTCCGCACCTGCTGCGCAGAGATCTTGGAGATCCAATGAGAAGGTGCGAGTGTGTTGCATGAGTGTGCCCTATCCGTAATCTAGCCAAGGCGACTTCAGTGTATCTATTGAGTGTGTCGGTGGTGTATGGTCCCAAGTGTGGTTTTATTAAGTGTAACTTGTCTGTTTGTTCACTCAAGTGTGTTTGCCATGTTTTGCGAAGTTGTTCTCTGATGTGTGGTTTCACGTCGGTGTAGGGTAATGTGGTTATGTCTAGTGTATTCAACAGTGGAGCAGCAGCAGCCATTCGATCCGCTGCTTCGTTCCCGGCTATGCCAGAGTGGCCAGGGACCCAGCAAAGAACTAGTTCAAAGTTGTGGACATACACAGACATAATACCCTTGACTATGAGATTTACAACATGATTTTTTTGAAGACTTTGTTGACAACAACGCCCGCACAACACTGAGGCAATCTGTATATGTAATGGATTGTGGGATGTGGCTTTGAAGGATATGATTAACAACAAGAAGTACACCATAAGCCTCTGCCGTAAAGATATTGGTTTTACTATTAAGAGTTCTAGTGAAATTAAGGCCGGGCCCATGCGCCGCGCAGGACACAGAGGTGGCAGTTTTGGACGCGTCCGTATAAAATTCAGAACATTGATACATCTGCTGCAAATACAAGAAGTGCTGCAGAATCGCACATGTGGGAACTCGGTTTTTATCTACATGTGTGAGAGATGTGTCGCATGATACAGGGCGGAGAAGCCATGGTGCTATAAAATCTGTTAGAGAACTTTGCATGGTGTCTAATAAGGAGACAGAAAGCTATGACGCTTCCTCTCTAACTCTGTAAGAGAAGGGCGCAGAGAACGATGGTCGATTTAAAAGGAGTTCAGTCATGGACGTATCATAAAAAACTGATTTAAAAGAATGGTGAGGCATGGATGACATTTTAAAAGCCCAAAGGAGATCTGTGTATGCTCGCTGACGTTGTAGGTTACATTTGTTGCACTCTACATACAGGCTTTCAACAGGACTAGTCTGGAAGGCGCCACACGCCAGGCGGACCCCCAGATGGAGCACTGGGTCCAGCATTCTGAGGGATGTTTCAGTGGCTGATCCACACTACCTTAGTCTAATCGTTAACCTATTAGGCTGGTAAAGACGCGTAAAAGAAGTTGTTTGTCAGCACCAAAAAAAAATGTGCGAGATAACCTTGAGGATAGTGAGTGTTTTTAAGCATTTATGTTTCAGTTGTATGTGTGGGATAAATGTGAGCTTTTCGTCAAAGATTATACCTAAAAACTTGTGTTCCTTTTTGACAGGAATAGAGACACCGTGGAGTCGAATGTCTGGATCCGGCCGAATGCCACGTCTCTTGGAAAACAGAACACAAGTGCACTTTCCTGGATTAAATTTAAAACCGTTGCTATCTGCCCAGCCCGCTAGCTTGTTCACACCAAGCTGCACTTGGCGCTCGCAGGTAGACAAGTTACACGATTTGAAGGAGAGTTTAACATCGTCTACATAGATTGAACAGGAGATCAATGGTGGCAGTGCCTTGCGAAGAGAATTCATTTTTACACTAAACAAAGCGCAACTCAAAACTTCCCCTTGCGGCACGCCGTTTTCCTGCACATGAACCCTAGATAGTGCAGCTCCAACTCGCACGCGAAACGTTCTTTCAGACAGGTAACTAACAAGCGTGTTCATCATGTTACCCGACATGCCAAAGGACTTCGAATCGCTGAGGATGCCGTACCGCCGAGCAGTGTCGTACGCCTTTTCAAGACCAAGGAATACTATACTGTCATACACTACTGCTTGTGGAGGAAAGCATCTTTAATATCTGACGCTAACGCAACGAGTTGATCGTTCGTAGATCACCCCGCCCTAAAGCCTGCCTGGCAGCTCTCGAGAAGACCGTTGTACACGAGTCTCCTCTTTGTCATCTTTTCGAAGAGCTTACACAGGCAGCTTCTGAGGGCAATGGGACGGTAACTGGCGGGAGAGGAGGAGTCCTTCTTTTCCTTTAGGAAAGCCATTACTACTATGGCCTCCCTCCAAGAGCGTGGAATGTGCCCCGAAAGCCATATTTTATTGTATAGGTGTAAGAGTGTTTCAAGAGTGTCTGGGTATAGGTGCTCTATCATGGTGTATGTAATCTTATCTGTGCCTGGAGCTGAACGTTTGCACGTGCTCAGAGCAGCCCCCAACTAATAGAGAGTGAATTCAGAGTTGTAAGAAGTTTTTGATTTGTCTTTGTCGTGTAAGGGCTTTATTTATGCAGATGTTTTGTGTTTCATGAAAGTGTTTGTGTAGTGTGCTGAACTGGACACGTGTTCGAGGTGTTGTGCAAGTGTATTAGCCTGCTCTTCCAGTGTGTCCCCCGTTGTGCTAACCAGGGGAAGACTGTGTGTCTGTTGTCCTTTGAGATTGCGTATACGTGTCCAGACTTTGTGTGTGTCCGTGTATGAATTAGTGGATGTCAAGAAGGTGCGCGAACTCTTTCGTTTTGCCTCACGGCGCACACGTTTTCCAAACGCCTTGGCCCGTTTGAACAAAATAAGGTTACCCGACGTGGGGTACCGACGAAGGATACCCCACGCCTTGTTCTGGGCCTCTCGCGCCCGCCTACAGTCCTCATTCCACCACGGTCTCCTCTGGTTGCGCGGGGCACCAGATGCGTGAGGAATGGACTTTTCGGCGGCGTCGAGGATGTGCGCCGTGAGGAGTTGGGTAGCTTCTTCGACGTGTAGGTGTCCTATGGATGTGTGGTGTAGTTTGTATGTCTCTGTAAATGTATTCCAGTTAGCTCGAGCTAACTGGAATACATGAAGCAATTGCTTCATTAAACCTGTTTCGGGAAGATGGACTGCATGGGCCTTTACCTATATATGTTACTGTGGTGGGGAAGTGGTCACTACCATATGGGTCCGTGCCCACGCACCACTCAAGACATGAAAAGAGAACTGTGGAGCCAAACGCCAATCAAGATATGAGTATGTGTTGTGTCCTATGTTTTGGTATGTAGGCTGTTGTTGAAAACGCATGCTCCAGAGGATGTTAAAAACTTCTCTATCAGGCGACCTCGGGCATCCGTGCGAAAAGAGCCCCAAAGAGAATTGTGTGCATTGAAGTCGCCTGTTAGGTTCAGGCAGCTGGTCGACCAGTGCCTCAAAGTCAATGAGAGCTCGCTTCTGGGCTAGTTGGTACATTATTTCTTGCAAAAACACTGCGCTAAATTGAAATTACGAAGACGAACGACGGCGGAGCACACGATGCACACTTACGAAAGCGCAAACTATCAACTGGCCTTTATTTTCCGAAACAGAAACGTTCAAAACCCCGAACAAAACCCTATCTGTGTTAAGTTCTTGAAAGTTGTTATCGTCACTTCACTTTTTGTGCGGTCTCACTCACAGCTGGCCACGTGCGCTCGTCGTCCCCTCTCTCTGGCTCACTGTCACACGGGGACACAGGCCTAGTCAACCTGGCTGGCGTGTCACTGCCTGCCACGGCCGCGGAGCTGCTAGGTAAGGGACCGAAGTTCGCCATTCCCCCAGAGGCGAGGCCAGCAGACTTGATAGCCATGGTGCATGACGTAGCCAGGATGGTTCCTGAAAATGAAAGGGAATCCTACATCACTGAAGCTGTGGGGAAAGTAGAAGCGGCGACCCGCAAGGTGCCGGACAAGAGAAGCGTGACAGAAACAAAGTCAACAGTCAAGTGGCTGAGACAGAATGATTGCCGTCTGCTCCTGGGAGACAAAACGGGGGAGTTCGTGGTCCTCGACAAAGAGCAATATGCAGAAAAAGCCACGCAAGCAATGCTCAAAAACTTCACGAAGGAGGAGTGCAAGGACGACAAAGCTCTGACAAAAGAGAAGACCCATGCAGCTTCATTCTGCGAAAGTGTGGGACACGAGAAGCTAGCAAGAGAAGTGCGAGAGTGTAAAGGTGTTTGCCTTAACGTCTTCTTCTCTGTGAAGACCCACAAAGAGGGCATGCCCCTAAGGACCATCATCGAGGACAAGGGGACATGGCAGCGAAGGGTAGCGCTTTTTCTGCAGCAACACCTCACCGCACTCAAGGTGGATGATCCATTCCTTCGAAGCAACTCTCAGGAGCTAGTGACGTTTCTGCAGCAGGCGCCGCCCTTGCACTGTTATTCCATAGATGTGAAGGAGGCGTCATAGAAGCGGTGGAGGAATGTATTGACACCTACGGGAATGTGCGCTTCCAAAACCAGTGCGGGATGGCTGCTAGTGACTTTCTTGGGCTTACTTCAACTCTACCTGAATTCTTTGAGGGTGCGCTTCGAAGAAAGTGTCTTCGCGCAGAAGGACGGCATATCTATAGGATCGTGCATTGCTCCAGTACTCTGCGATATGTACCTGGCAAAGGGCGACCGCATGTTGCAGCCCGTTTTGAAGCAGATGGGCGTCACGCGCTACTTCCGATACTTGGACGACTTCCTCGTGTGCTTCCCGTGGGGAGAACTGAGAGAAGACGCAGTAGCGAAGGTTTTGGAAGCTTTTAGCAATGCCCATGCAGGCCTTGAATTCACGCATGAGCTACCAGAAGACGGGCGGCTCCAGTTTTTGGACGTCAGCCTCACATTGCAAGGTGACCACGCGTGTTGGAAGTACCTTACCAGAAACCAGAAAAAATTGCTCCCACATGACTCTGGGCATTTAAAACTGGTCAAACGAGGAATAGCCACAGCGTGCATAACACAGGCTTTGTCAAAATTTTGCGACCACGCCGTAAAAGAAAGTCTGAATGTGCAGATCGGGCGGCTCAAAGAAAGCGGCTTTCCAGAACCACTCCTTTTAGGAGTGGCAGAGAATTGTTTGAAAAAAGGTAAACGCGACGTTGGGCGTCAGCAAGAGAAGGATGACAGAAGACCACTGGTAGTCATTCCGTACATCCACAACGTCTCACACGGGCTGAAAAAGGTTGCCGAAAGGTGCGATGTTAAGGTTGTTTTTTCCGCCCCACACAAGCTGAAAGGACTGTGCAAGCGGGTGAACAAGGAAGACGCTGAACGCCCACGCTGTGGGGTGAAACACAGAAACCCCTTCGTGAGGTGCGAGTCAGAAGTCGTCTACAAAATTCCGTTGGACTGTGGGAGGTCCTATATAGGACAAACTGGAAGGTGCCTGAACGAGCGGCTGCGGGAGCATAAGAACGCGTGCGCCAAGATACAAGCGCCCGGGCATTTGGCCGATCACTGCAAAAAATGCGAATGCGAACCCCTGTTCAATGAAACAACAGTATTGGCACGCTCCCACAGCAGGAAGACCAGGAAAGTTATTGAAGCCTTTAGTATGGCATCGGAGAGACCAGGCGCATGCCTCAGCCAGCCATCGGGAATTCTAAAAAACAAGGAAATTCACCTTCTGCGGAAAGATGTTCCCCCTGTGACAGTGAGCCAGAGAGAGGGGACGACGAGCGCACGTGGCCAGCTGTGAGTGAGACCGCGCAAAAAGTGAAGTGACGATAACAACTATCAAGAACTTAACACAGATAGGGTTTTGTTCGGGGTTTTGAACGTTTCTGTTTCGGAAAACAAAGGCCAGTTGATAGTTTGCGCTTTCGTAAGTGTGCATCGTGTGTTCCGCCGTCGTTCGTCTTCGTAATTTCGATTTAGCGCAGTGTTTTTGCAAGAAGCCTCAAAGTCAGAGCTCAGAAGTGCAAGATCATGAGAGATGTAGATGGAGCGTACCGTTATCAACCTATTAAATATTATTGTGCGGACGGCTGCAGCCTCAAGGACGGTGTTCAAGGTGACAGGGTGGCATGCTAAGGATTTGCGGGCGATTATGGCCACACCACCAGAAGAATGTGTACAGCCAACCCTGTCCTTTCTGTATACCGGGTAACTATTCAAGAAATTTGTGTGCTTGGAATTAAACTTGGCTGATTGGCATGCAGAATCTCATACACGTCGTCAAGATTATTCAGAAGGCCTCTGCAGTTCCATTGAACTATGTTTTCTCTTCCCATTATGATGTGTTAGAGCTGCTCGAGTGTGACTGTTTATGTAAGGTCTTTCGGGGCATGCACTCTTGGAAGGGGTTTTTTAGCCTTCTCTGGAGGTTTCGATGGAGAGACCCGCTCCTTCTGCTGCAAAGCAGACAGGAAAGGTCCCACATCCACCTCATCATCATATTTGGAAGGGGTACCCGGCGGACCGGACCCCTTGTACTTGGCACCCTTCCCGGTGCCCTTGGTTGCAGTCGCGACCGCCGAGGGTGTCAGGAGCGCCCCTAGTGGCACAGGTGGTGCGGCGAGGGTGGCAAATACTGCGGTTTCCTCCGTCTCCATTTCCTCTGGGCCCTCGCGTGTGCTTCGGGCCGGTGGAGAGGAGGAAACAGTGGGTGCAGCAGCATCCCCACCAGACATGGATGCCACTACAGCCGCTGCTGGCTCAGCGGGCGGTGCGGAGGCGGGTTGGGCTGCAAGAGGCAACCCGGGAGGGGGGGGGGGGGGTTGGGGGGGACCAAGTCGGACTCTCGGTACTGGGTCTCCACCGAAACAAGACGCCGCTCCGCCCCCCGGCGAGCTGCGTCGACGTACCTCCACAGGGGGAAAGAGGCGAACCTCTTTCGCGCCTCTGGGAAGGTGATGTTCTCGTTTACTTTCAAGGCAAGGATCTGTTTTTCTTGTTTGAATTTTTCGCAGCTCCTAGAATAGGCAGTGTGCGGTCCCTGGCAGTTCGCACAGGTAAAACTCTCGTATTCGCATTTGTCGCTTAGGTGACCGTGTGCTGCACATTTTGCGCACGTCGGTTTACCACGGCAAAAGGTTGTGCCGTGCCTATACCGCTGACACTTGAAGCAGCGGCGTGGGTTTGGCACGTAGGGTCGGACCGCACATCTCATGAAGCCTGCGTTGACCGACTCAGGAAGTATTGAGCGGTCAAACGTCAAGATTATGTGTTTAGTAGCTATTATTTGGTCGTTTCGGCGTATCGTGATTCGCCGCACTGCTGTTACACCCTGATCGCGAAGGCCGTCGAGCAGATCTGCTTCAGTCTCATTTATTAGGTCTCTTCACTTCACTTCACTTTATTTCCTTAAAGACCCCACAGGGGGGTGTTACATAAGGGGTGGGTTGTTCAACATAGATGCAAAAGCCACAGGTTAACATTGCAGATGCATAGACACACTTTGGATAAAACGTGATGGACAGGTGATTGAAACTACATCGCGGGGAAGGTCATTCCATTCTTTGGCAGCGCGGCAGAGAAATGATGCAGAAAATGTTGAGGTGCCAGATCGGAGTCGGAAGACTTGAAGTGGATGGCCAGTGCGGGGGGAAATGCGTGCGGCGGGAGCGATGTAAGGTGGTTGGCGGGGTGAGCTGTGGTACAACTTGTGGTACAGTCACAAAGTAGCGATTCTGCATCGAAGGGAAAGACTTGACAGACCGCATTCATTTTTAAGGGATGAAACACTGACATCGTAACAATAAGAAGAAAGAATAAAGCGAGCGGCGCGATTTTGCAGTGCTTCGATGGCGTTGATCAAATAAACTTGGTGAGGGCTCCAGATGGGTGATGCGTATTCTAGTTTGGACCGGATTAGCGACTGGTAGGCCACAAGACGCACGTGATACGGTGAGTGACGTAGGTGACGTTTTAGAAATCCTAATGATCGGTTGGCTGATAAAATCATGTTAGTGATATGCGTTCGACAGGAAAGATCAGGGGTTAATGTTACACCAAGATACTTATAGGGTACGGCTGTTTCGACTGGTACGTTAGCAATTTCATAGGAAAATCGGAGTGGAGTTTTGTGGCGGTGGAAGGAAACTAATTTGCATTTGTTAGGATTAAGGGTCATAAGCCGACGGTCACACCAGTTTAATACTTCATTAAGGTCATTCTGTAGTGCTGCTTGATCAAATGTGTTGGTTATTTTGCGGTAGATAACACAATCATCTGCGAACATGCGTAGGTTGCAGGATAAATTTTTAGGTAAGTCGCTAATGTATATTAGGAACAAAAGCGGGCCAAGGATAGATCCCTGTGGCACTCCAGACTTAACGGGAAGAGAGTTAGATTTGACGTTGTTAACCAAAACAAACTGAGAGCGGTTAGTCAGAAATTGGGTAATCCAATTCAGAAGCTCCGCTGGTAGATTTAATTGAAAAAGTTTCTTTAGTAGGCGCTGGTTTGGAACTTTATCGAAAGCTTTAGTGAAATCGAGAAAAATAGTATCAGTTTGGAGGTTACCATCGCGGTTAGCATCAGGTCGTGAAGGAAAAGGGCTAGTTGGGTTCCGCATGAGCGGCCTTTTCGAAATCTGTGTTGAGAGGAATGAAAGAAATTGTTAGAATCAAGAAAATGCATGATATGAGTGTATATGACATGTTCCATGAGTTTGCAACACACACTGGGTAATGATATGGGGCGATATTTTAACGGGCAGTCTCTTTTACCTGTCTTGTGAACCGGAATGACCTTCCCACACTTCCATTGGAAAGGCCGGATACCTGAGGAAAGCGACTGGGAGAACAGCAAAAGTAAAAACTCGGCTGATATGTGCTTAGTGTTCTTTAACAGCTTGGATGCAATTTTATCAATACCCGCCGAGGATGACAGTTTTATTTTTTCTATTAAAGACAGGATACTATTGAAACCTATGTTAAAGGGTGGCATTTCATGCAGATTAACAGGGACTAATTCTGTTTCAACGGGGTTGGATTCATTCGTAAACACAGACGAAAAGGCGGCATTGAATATATTGGCACATTCTGAACATCTTGATTATTGACCAGAATCATTAGTAAGGGCGATGGGGGGCGTGTTATGTGGGTTTATTATTTGCCAGAAACGCTTCGGTGAATCAGCAAGTATTTTCGGTATAATTTAACAACGTATGGGTACGAGCTAGTTGGTACTCCATCTAAACACCGTATAGCGCAGTAGGCAAGACACAGGACGAAGGGGACACGGACGAGCGCTAACTTACAACTGAATTTTATTAACAACACGAAAACATATAAATAGGAAAGATTATCACGCTCATGTGATCACGAAAGGTTGCGAAGCCACCTCGTCATGCAGGCATAATCAGCAGCGTCCATCCAAGAAAGCCAGCTCCTTCGAGGTCAAAGATATGGACGTCGTGCTTACGCAGTCACCAATCTTCTGCATTTCCGCTGCTTCGATAATCTCCCGCGTGCGCTGATCAGAGTCTCGAAATAGCACAGTGCATGCATCGAACAAGGGTTCACACTCGCCGCATTCGTGGCAATGAATTGCCAGATTGCCCTCCTTTCCTTTCTGCACTTTGTTGTGGTGCTCCCGCAGGCGCGTGTTGAGGCATCGACCCGTTTGGCCAATGTACGCTCTTTTACAGGAGAGGGGTAACTAGTAGACAACACCTTCCGCGCAATGCACGTACTGGTTTTTGTGGTTGACGGAGCATTTAGTCTTTCCCTTCCTCACGGGGCACGTTCTGCTGCAGAGACCGGACAGCTTGTCAGGGGCGGACATGACAACTTTCACGCCGGCCTTACCACCAATCCTTTTCAGGTTATGTGATAAGCCGTGCATGTACGGGATGACCGCTACCTGTTGGTTCTTTTCAGCCACCTGATCACCGTCCTGTCTCAGATCAGTCTGCGCTCGTTTTTCTTTCCTACGGATGGAGTCAGCCACTGCCACGATCAGATTCTCAGGGTAACCTGCTGAGGTGAGGCGACATACTTGCGCGTGAAAACTGCTGTCCGAGAGGTGATAGCATGATTTCTTAAGCGCATTTGTCAGACATGTACTGGCAATGCCTCTGTTTACGAGCTTCGTATGCGCAGACGTAAACGGTAATATGGGTTTTTTGCTTCGGGGTTCGTAACGCCAACACACATGGGAGGGTGAGAATTTCAGGCATAAATCCAAAAACTTCAGGAGGTCCTGTTGAGGCATCTCGTGAGTAACCTCAAGTGGCCTGAGGCATTCTTTAAAAATCCCCAGAGTGCTTGCCACGTCCCGATGAAAGGCTCCCACGTTACTATTCATTACCACCAAAAAATCGTCGACATAGCGAAACACTTTTATCACACATGTGCCTTTCAACTTGTCTGCAACAATCCTGTCCAAATGGGCCATGACGAGGTTACTTAGTGCCGGAGCAACGCAGGACCCAATACACACCCCTTTCTTCTGTATGTAAGTACCCCCATTCCATTGCACATACGTTGACTTCAGGTACAAATTCAACAGCTCCAGAAACCCCTGAACAGAGACACCACATTCATTAGAAAACCGTACTGGGCCAAACCCGTGGATCGCCTCTTCAACACTCGATAGCATCAGGTCATGGGGGAGAGAGTAATAGAGGTCTTTAACGTCTACTGAAAAGCTTTGAAGCCCTCTCCTGAATTCTTCATAAGAAAATCTATTACTTGCTCAGAGTTTTTTGTGTCAAAAGGGTCATCCATTTTCAACATCCCCAGGTTGCGCTGGAGGAACCTCGCCATGCATCTTTGCCAAGTGTGTCTTTCAGACACTATGACCCGAAAAGGCGTACCAATCTTATGGGTTTTGGCGCTAAAAAACATGTCGAGGCCTGCCTTAGTGCTGCAATCAACCTGCTTCGCCAACTTGTGCAGGTTAAGGTTTTTCAAGAGTTCTTTGGCTACCTTTTTAACCTTGTTCAAGGACACATGAGGACAAGATCTAAAAACAGAATCGATCGCTTCTTCGACTTTAGCGAGGAACTTGACGTGGGGGAACACCCCAAAACCCCCTTCTTTGTCCGACTGCACAACACACAAGTTGTTCTCTTTTAAGTATGAAGCAACCCGTTTTACAGGCAACCCTGCTTTCTGCTTCCCACACCTCATCAGTACATCAACACCTTCAGACACACACCTTTCTTTCTCGTTGTCCGGCGCCAGGCTTGATACTCGACGTACAAACGACAAGAGTTTTGCCGCAGAAGCCTTGGGCTGAACGGCGAACTTCGGACCGAAGCTGAGCGTGTGTTGCACGTAGTCTGGAAGGGTGACGCCGCTGTCAGTGAAGACGGGTTTATCCAGAGCGGGAGGTGCCTTGGGACGACGCACCCGAAGTCCAAGGAGGGCCGACTGCCACATACTCTCGGCTGCAGAATCAATCTGTGCGTTGTATTCACGCCATATTCTTTTCTTGCCGAACGAAGACACTCGCTGACCTTGTACCAGGTTGAAGAGCGCATCACGGTAGAAGCGTCGTTGTTTTTCCCACTCCGAACGGAGAATTCGGCACATACTAGCCGCATGGCTAGCGGTAGGGCTGAACCCACCAAAGAGCGCGGCTGCGTCCGGTGGAAGCTGTCTCCGGCGAAGGCAAAAGGCAAAGGTGCGGGACGTGCAAACAGTGATGGCGATGAGCGTGATGAGAATAGAGGGTTGAACAGAAGAGAACATAAAGGGGCTCGTTGACTTAGAAATATAATTTAACAACGTATGGGTACGAGCTAGTTGGTACTCCATCTAAACACCGTATAGCGCAGTAGGCAAGACACAGGACGAAGGGGACACGGACGAGCGCTAACTTACAACTGAATTTTATTAACAACACGAAAACATATAAATAGGAAAGATTATCACGCTCATGTGATCACGACGAGGTGGCTTCGCAACCTTTCGTGATCACATGAGCGTGATAATCTTTCCTATTTATATGTTTTTGTGTTGTTAATAAAATTCAGTTGTAAGTTAGCGCTCGTCCGTGTCCCCTTCGTCCTGTGTCTTGCCTACTGCGCTATACGGTGTTTAGAAGGTATTTTCGGTAGTTCCGTATGGAAAAAGGAGTGCTTGGTGTTGCGCACTTCACTTGAATATGCTTTCTCGGCAACCTTGTATTTTTCCCATGCAGAGTCAGTGTTTTTATTCTTCGCAGCCCGAAAGAGGCGTTTCTTCTTATTTTCAAGCCTTTTTAATGTTTTAGTAAACCAAGGTTTTTGGCGGGTGGGACGGAAAGTTATTTTAGGGATAAATTGATCAGCTAGCTGGTTTAATTTATTTTTAAAGATTAACCAGTTATCGTTAATGGGTCGCTCCCAAAAACCATCTGGAAACGTCGGAAGAAAGGCTTCAAGTTCACGAGTGATGGCCCCGTAGTTACCCTTGTCATGTAGCCTAATAGTTTTACTGCAGGCTTGGCGCATTTGAGGAATGAAGGTAAAATTAGCGTGAATGACCTTATGGTCATTTATTTCATCAAGATATGTGATAGAAGACAGGCTCTCAGGATCAGTTGTTAAGATTAGGTCAAGAATGTTAGCGGTATCTTCAGTAACACGTGTAGGTTGTGTTATCAGCTGAGTGAGATTAAAGTTGATGCAAACATCAAGGAAATCGTTGACTTCCTTTGCATTGGGTGCAGATGAAGTTAGGCTAAGCCAATCAATTTTAGGAAAATTGAAGTCCCCCAGGAGGAGGACGCGAGCATTTGGATATTTGGCCGTAAGTTCGGCTAAAATACCATTAAATCCGGACTACTTTTGGGAGGCCTATAACAAACAGCTAATAGTACGGGCTGTGGTACGGAACGAAAGAGTAACCACAATATTTCGAGGTCGGAGGCAATGTTTATAAGCGAGCATGAAAGTTGTTCGTTTGTAGCAATCAGGACGCCGCGGCCACGGGTGCCGGGATGATCTTTTCGAAAAAGATTAAAGTGAGTTAAAGTGAGGCAAGTGGTTCAAAATTTCGCTGTCGGTGACGTCAGAGGTCAACCACGTTTCACTTAGTATGAGTAGGCTACTACTAGATGAAGATACAAGGTTGGACACGTGGTCGCGTTTGGTGAAAGTTACCGAAAAAGAAAGATTAGCTTTGGGGCCAAAAACGGGAATATTAGAAGACCTGGGGCGTGAAGGCAATTGCTACGAGCTTTCTTCTACATTTTCAGTTGCCTCGTTAAATACGTATCGTTTGGAGCCCATAAAAAGGGTCTTATACCGTAAAAGCAAGGGACCTGATTTTTCGTTAGCAAAATCCAGAAGATGCTTCCGTGCGTTCCGGACCCGATGCGAGAAATCCTCCCCGATGCTAAAATCGGTGTTCTTAAGCTGGGGACCATAAGCAAGGACAGCTTCCTTGGTTTTGAAGGATGTAAACTGCACAATAATAGGCCGACACCGGTCTTGCGAGTGGCGGCCAAGCACGCTCGACATCCTTGGATTCGACAGTTATTTTTAGGTGGTCCCTGCAAAACCCAGTAATACGCTCCTCAGACTGCGCATACGTTTCGGATGGCTTGTCATCCGCTATGCCATAAAACAACAAGTTGTTCCGTCTGGAACGATTCTCCGCATCGTCCAGTCGAGCCTCCAGTATTGAGACCTGGGTAGCTGTCTGGGAGGTGGCGGCGGTCATGGCGTCAAGGTCGGTTCGGAGTGTGTCGACACTACTGTAGTGGGATTCAAGACTGTCGATTTTCTTGCCTAGTTCGGAAATGGCTTTATCAGTGGTAGATAGCTGGCTTTTTAGGATTTGTACATCGCCAATGAGCTGGGATTGACCGGAAGACAGACTTTTAAGTTCAGTCATTATTTCCTCTAGGGTGGTTGGGCCAGGGTTAGTTTCAATATCTCCACACAACAGTAACAGCAGAGAGAACACAATGTTCATACAATCAGAAATAATGCAAACACAGCACTGGGGGCTCGGTAGCTGAACAAGGCATCGGTCACGAACAGAAGTGGATTAGACTGCGTCGTGGCACAGCCACCGAGCCCACAGAGCGCGGCCGGCTGGTGGGGGGGGGATTTATACGCTGTGCGCTTGCTGAAGTCGATGACGGCGTAGCTGTTAGAGCACTTTCGAGCGTCCAGTTTCCGGGCTGCAGCGTCGATAGGGCAGTGGTGGCCAATTCTGGAAGTTGGCGCCAGTCATCTGCGTTGACGGGCCTTGGCGGGAAAGGGCTGCTCGCATCGATGCATGATACCGGGCCCAGAAGAACGGGTACCAGCAAGCAGGAGATAGCGCGTACGAAGTTCTGCATCACGAACAGAAGTGGATTAGACTGCGTCGTGGCACAGCCACCGAGCCCACCATCTCTATCAGAGATCACTATCAGAGATCACGCCCTGGCAGCTAAATAGGCTGAGATGGGGCGTGATCTTGATGTCAACATCGACCATGCGCATTTGCTGCAAGAGGTTACAGGATTGTTGTTGGTTTTGGACTTCAATTAGGATTTCTCCTTGTACGATTTGCCTACAAGGCTTTCAGGAAACTTGGATATGAGAAAGACAGACTGGGAAGAGACGGGTTTTGATTTATCCAGGGATTCGATTACCAAAAACCACGAGATATTATCGGGCTTTGGAATGGAGATCGAAGACAAAGGAGAAAAGGATACTTCGGTGCGGCCCCTTTGCAGGGGCCGATCACGTTTGGGGGGGGGGGGGGGTTAGAAAATGCCATATATCATAGTATAGAAGCAGGGGACTGGGGTACTTCCTTCGCTCGGGTTACCCTGATACCGAGAGAGGTCCAGGAGCTCCCTGCCTGGTAAACAGACAGGGAGCCCATCCGCCGGAGCTTGACCTGGGCTCCGACGGCCACCGTTTGTGGTTTCTGCCCTTCACTTTAAAACTCGTAGCCACGGTAGATTAGAGCAAGAGTATGGGGGCTCGGGGTCCGCGGTATCGCCAGTACCGTCACCAAGATTGCTCAAGGTGCCCCGTTCGGGGTTTAAGAAAACTTCAGTGGCAGAGAAGGATAATAGACCACTCGCAATAAATTCACCAAGAGACAATCTACAAAACCCAAATTTAATGTCCACATGTGCCCAAATGGCCAGCTGTCAGTTGTACCACTGATGACGGCCTTTGAAGGTTTGAATTCTACAAATGCAGCCAGCATTGTTTGCGAAACAGGGACTACAAGTTTATAGTGGTATGGGAGCACAAAGGAAAATACACGTGAGCGTGGGGGTGCAAAAAAAACATCTCTTGTTGCGGCATCACCCCCCACCAGTTACGTATCCATGAGTTCATTTCGGGAGAGGATTGGGGCCAAAAAAGGTAATAAAAGAGCATGAAAGGATAAAAGAGCACAAAAAAATACAAGCCAGAGCAAGGAATTCATTACAAACAAAAACAGCTTTGTTATCTAACTCAACAGCCCGCAAAAGCACTGTTTTAATTGCCTGCACAGTGGACGAGCAGATATCACCCTCATACCTAAGATCCACAAACCTCCAAGGAGTACGCCTGTAGCTCGTCTGTTGGCAAAATATTTGAGCACTTGGTACATACACTTAATCACCACGCACCTTGAACAAGCGGACAGTATGCCTATGCCATGTTTGGCTTTTGTACCGTACTGTTCACTCAACACGCGCTGTTACAGCCAAAAAAGGCGAAGAAAAAATTCTGGAGGCTCCGTTACATCACCTCTCGTTTGCAATGCTAATTACTCCACTCACCCATAAGACTTCACCAAATCTCAGACCTTCATTACAGTTTCTATACCGACAACATCATACTGTGGACAATTCAAGGTCAGTTGGAGCCGACACGACATTTTACAGCAAGCTATAGATACAATCAACACGTATCTCATACAAGAAGGGCTACGCTGTCAAGCCGAGAAGTCTGCACTACTAATGCTTCGCTTACGCACGCGAGAAAGACCTGCCAAAACCCCAAAAATTCTACTCTGGAGGTTCAAAACACTCCTATCCCCCAAGTTTCGGCTCTGTGTAATCTTGACGTTCATTTGCATCATGATGGCCCGAGTGCTGCCCTAGCCTCCAACTCACTAAAGCATGTTCGCAACTTACTTGTCTCACTCAACGTCTCAGACACCAGCACGCAGTACTCAGGGAGGTTGAATCTTGCAAGCTCAAACAGGCCGTGTTACTTAGTCGCATCACCTACAGGATGACTTATACTCCAGTTGAACCCCCTGAATTAAGAAAATTTGATATGTTAAGGGGGCACATGGGTGTTTGGGACAAAAAATTGCTCAAAAACGCATTTTTTAGGCATCACTTTTCTCTTGATATGCAGTTTTACCTCCAAAAATTCCGTATGTGGAACAGTGCTTATAAAACCCATAGAGACCGATTTTAATAAATAAATAAATATTTTTCCATATTTCACAACTTTTTCGCCAAGATTGGTATCGCAGTGATACAAACTTTTTGAGAGGTACATCCCAGCATGTAGTGCAGCTACAAATGATCATTTATTTTCCACTCTGAAGCTGAATGTGTAAACCATGCGATATGGAAAGCAGATTTTGCATTTTGTGCTTCAGTAGTTGTTTAATTAGCATTATTATTAATTGGTTAGCAGGAGAAGTTCAAACCTAGAAGTTAGAATTGGTGTAAACTTGTATGTGAGTTCTGTAAACTTTTGCCAGAAAAATACTGCTGAGCACTATCCAAATTCCGATGGAAATTCCACTTTCTGGCGTGTAGACCCCATTTCGCCACTCAACAAGGGTTGAATTAAGATAAAACAAAAGAATCTCAGGGAAGCTGCTGACCGAAACGCCACTATTGCTCATGAACTTCATTTCATCGTTGTCTTCACTAATGCATTCCCTGACGGAAGTTAGAAGTTTGTCATGCGGAATGGCGTAATACAAATCTTCTACGTAAAGGAAAGTTTGACATCCACCTAAATGCAGCCATACGGCTACACAGGAAAGCTATACAGCTTTCTCGGAAACCGCTATACAGCTTTCTCGGAAATGTAGCCGTATGGCTGCATTTAGGTGGATGTCAAACTTTCCTTTACAGAAACTTACTCCACCTTGGGGAATTCCCTTAAATCTGGTTGATTAACACCTGTCCTTCACTTCGAGTTGTTGATCAATTCGCTTTCGCGCTACTAACGACTAGCCTCCTGGTTAGCTCAGTTGGTAGAGCGACTGCTCCGTTTAAGCGGTGGTCCCGGGTTCGAATCCTCGACCAGGACGAATTTTTCTCCAACTGCGAAGTTGCCGAGAAAGCTGTGTAGCTTTCCTTTGTAGCCGTATGGCTGCATTTAGGTGGATGTCAAACTTTCCTTTACAGAAACGTACTCCACCTTGGGGAATTCCCCTAAATCTCGTCGATTAAATCTTCTATGTCCACGCTGAACACTTCACAAGCACCAGGGTTACATTCTTCGAGGTATCTCACAACCGAATGGTAATTTGATACACATAATGGGTCTCTCTGGATTAGTGTATTCAAGTGCTTCTGTAGAAATGCCGACATGCGCGAATGCCAAGTCTTGTTCTCGGATACTATTGCTCTGAACGGCACCTCTACCTTGTGCGTTTTGGCTGCGAAGAACACCTCTAAGAGATTGTTTTTTACCTCCCTCTGGAAATAAAATTCAAGAAAGTGGAGGACAAGCCGAGCCAGGTGAAGGAACGTGCAATTGCACTACTAAATGACCACCATCTGGAAAAATTAGCGTCGTCTGTGAGGAAGGTAAAAAACAATGTCTTAGAAGTGTCCTTCGCAGCCAAAACGCACAAGCTAGAGGTGCCGTTCCGCGCAATAGTATCCGAAAACAAGACTTGGCATTCGCGCATGTCGGCATTTCTGCAGAAGCACTTGAATACACTAATCCAGAGAGACCCATTCTGTGTATTAAATTCCCATTCGGTTGTGAGATACCTCGAAGAATGTAACCCTGGAGTAAAGATCGTTTCCCCGAAGTCCGGTGTCGATCAGGAACCCAATCGCCCGGGCTCCGGTTGATTTGGCAGGAGGCTGGCAGGGCGATGGTGATGAAGTTCTTGGAGGCGGCGGTCGAATTGACGAACTCAAGGCGTTGGGGTTGATTAAATGAAACGAAGGGTTTATATGCAGCTATTTAGAGTGGGAAAAACTGGGTACATGAATAATAAAGAGAAAAACTTCAAACTGCAGCTAGACGCTAGCTCAAAGTGCGCACAAATCACTTGGGCTTCTCAACTTCGTCTAAATCTCCTATTCTCGGAGCGTACACAAACCGCTCGAGAAACCACGGCCGAGACTCTGTCTCGCCGCAAGATCCGTCTAGTTGCCCGGTGCGGCGCTGCACCCTAAACCTCCGACGCGATCTTAACCTCGACTAGGGGGCTCCCAAATCCCAACCTAGCTTTAACGGTCGAGACTCCTTGTGTCGCCGGGAACTGCCAGCCCAGCGCTCAGACAAGAACGATTTCCAAGGGCCAAGTTCGGCCTTATAAAACCTCGAGATCACCCTCTCTCAGGAACGCCCCTGTAGCGTTCGTACACGCGTATGGGAGTGCCCGAATTTACGGAGACAGCTGTCACTCAGCACGCCACGGAATATTCATTGAGGCGCCGCCATCTTCGGGTCAACGGCACGCCCGCAGACGAGCAGGTTCGAGCGATCCCACAGGGTGAAAGCGAAAGACGGCGACAGTGCGTCATGCTGACAAGGGCGCGACAACAATGTAGACACGCCGGTAATCCCACCACCTCCGCGCGTCGAGCAGACGTTCCTGGAATCTGGCGGCGCTGTTTGCTTTCTCAATGGGGGATTAACCTTGAGGCATGCGGTGGGCCAGACAATCCGTCTCCCATGCACGGCGTGACGAATTAAAGGCGGTTGCAGCGCAGTGTTGGCAGTGCTACGTCGCTAGACAGAGCGGCGGGTTCTCACGCGCAGCTCGGGCACCTGGCCGCTAATCTCAGAAGTGGACCTTACAACTCCCCCCTTTAAGAGGGTTACTAGACATCTTGGTTCAGTCAATCCGAAAAGAATTTAAAAGGGCCACTCGTTTTATCTCTCCTTCTGCAACAAAAGCGGAACAAACAAACAAACGAAAAAAAACACGTGGAAGGAGCTATAGTTCATATCACAAGCTAGCTGCAGCACTGTAGAGGCTACATTGTTGAAAAAGTGTGTTGGTGCGGGCTTGTTGGTACATAACTGAATATAGAAAAACAGCGCTAAAACGGGTCACGTTCTTGTCCCGTTCTTTTGTCCAGTCTTGTCATGTTCTTTTGTCCCGTTTTAGCGCTGTTTTTCTATATTCAGCGACATTGTTATCAATAGTGCCCCCACAAAGGGCGCCCAACTCGCCGTGAAGGGGGTCCTCAAAGACACTCCCTTCTCCCCTCTCGGCAAGCGACACCGGAAGGCCCCGGCGCCTTTTGTCGCTTCCTTGGCGGTGAGTTAGGCGCCCTGAGGGGGACAACAGTGTAGCCTCCGCAGTGCTGCAGCTAGCTTGTGATATGAACTATAGGCATAACCAGAAATGAGCCCCCTCCCATTTCTGCAGCTCTCTCTCGCCAAACACAACCTATTCACTAGCCGTTCAACAGGAATGGAATACTCTAGCAAACCGCAAACACACCAAAAAAGATGCTAAAAACACTAAGTGCGAGTAAAAAGAAATTGGGTCGTGCCTCCGGGGCGCGTAAACGGCCCGAACAACGAGACAACTCAAGCTATAACACTGATGCGCGCTATAACTGCAAACACGCAAAATCATTCCGGCACTTCAACAACAAGAACAAAAGGAATAAGGACTGGCAAAGAACACGGGCAATTTTGCAGTCAACAGAAAACCTCCGTCGCATGCCCCCGCGCGAGGGACACAAGTAAATGCAGAGCATTGGGGGTGGTCACGTGGCGTAGGTTGTGGTAGTTGGCGGTGGTAGTTGTAGTTGTTGTCGTACGGGTGCGTCGACGGCGCTTGAAGGCCAAGTACGACGAAATGCACGAGGCGTTGGAGCACGGGGAGTTGGCGAGGTTGGACGAGTTCCTGCGCGCCTTGGACGTGCGGTCCGGGGAGGAGTACTCGGAGATTCTGCGGGCTGGCGCGTCGCGTCCGTGCGTGCTTCACGCGAGGACCCCCGCCGAGAAGCGCGTGAACGCGTTCAACCCGTGGATCGGAAGGGTTCTCGACTCCAACATGGACCTGCAGATCATCCTCGACCACTACGCGTGCGCGGCGTACGTCGTGGACTACGTCAACAAGGCCGACCGCGGCATCTCGTTCTCGTAACGCGGCGTCCGCCGCTCGCCGCTGACGTTTCGAAGCCATGTCTCGCTCTCGATTCGATGGATCCGCAGCTCGACGCTGACGACGGGCGGCGGCCTCTCGTTCTCGATGCTCGGGATCGGCCGCTCGACGCTGACGCTTCGCCGCTGCCTTAGCGCGCGCAAAAGAGGGAGAGGAGGTAGCACCTGCTGCTGCAACGCCTCTTTCAGCGCCGGAGCACGCGCATGCGCACCCGCACCTGTTGTTGAGAGCGGACAACGCCGTGGGACGACGGGTGACAGTGCGAGTTAAAGAAATGCTCTGCATTTAAAATAAAACGCAGTTTGCATTGCCACAATGCGCACGTGCGCAAATGTCCTCCTTGACGGCGTAGCATGATAACGTTCCTTCCAGAATGTTCGGCTGTGCTTTCGCTCACTTCCGTTGCACAGAAAGTTGAGTTCGGTGCGCGGATCGATCAATTCGGTGCACGGATCGAGCACTCAAGGCATCTCGTCGCGCACAACCGCGGCACACACTCATACACACACACCGCCGACGAAAAAGGACGGGTGAACGGGAACGTTCACGTCCGTCGTGGCGGTGTTAAGGCTCGGAGGCAATACAATACTAGCCTCCCCAAGCAACAATCTGAAAGCAGGGGAGTGCATTCGCGTACTTCCAGCTCCCTCTACAGATGATCCAGACCGCGTAGCGTTGCAATGTCAACGCAAGTCTCGACAATTTAGCCTCAAGAGGCGAACACAACTTCGGGGAAGACGGAGTGGTATCGCAAACTGCGACTTCGCTTCCTGTCCCATAGGCCGAGTGGCCATGCCTCTCTAATGCTCCAACGTAAGGCAATGCGGCGCGCTGGCAGCGAGAGCGCAGGGTTGATGCTGGAGCGGAATGTCGGCCCGCGAACGCGACGACCTTCTCGGGATCATTCTTTCCCCTATGCACAGTCTGCCCCACAACAACAACCTCACAAGCACCTGTCATTACCAAAAACCTCTCGTGCACGCTAGGTGCGTTCTGAGCAGCAGCCGGACAAAGACAGTTTTTCGGCTGTCCCAGCACGCACTCATCCTGGCACAACTCAGAACTAGGGCCTGTGACACACTGCCCGATCGCAGAACTTAGTGCGTCAACCCATCCAGCGCGGCTCCCGACTAAATCTCGGTAATGGCCGCAACCAACACTAAAGCTACGAAGCTCTATATCGGACACCGGTTTCGCGAGATCGCCGATTGCGTCTGGTTCCTCTGTTTCAGCTGTAGCTGCCTCCTCACATGATTTTTCTCTCCCCTTCGTAACCTCCGCGGTAGCTCTCATGCTTTGTTTCGCATTCCCCACGCATGCGTTTTGGTGCTCTCCGTCAGCCCCCTCGGCAACCCTCTAACCATCAAGGCTACCTAACCCACGCGACATCTACATGTCGTTCCTACCCTCGTCAAATGCTCTGAGCTCCTCATCCTCCGTCTTTTCGCGTTCTCTCTCACTTCCTCTTCCATTTTCTACATGTTCGACCCAGTCTACATTCTCAGCTCCCTGATCCGCCTGTAGCTCCTGATTTTCCTCAGCCTGATCGCCAACTCCGTCTGTTTTTCGATCCGCCTCGTGACATGCTTTCTCGTCTCCTATCTCCTTTCTCTTCTGGGCGAGCTCCCGAACGCCCGACACGGAGCTCCCTTTCTCGTGCAACATTCGAGCGCAATTGGGAGCGTGGCGGGCCCCAAGACCTTCCTGCGTGACTCCAGTCTCCTCCGGTCCACCGATTAGAATTTGGGTACTGCCCGTGCCAGCAAGTTCAGCATGCATTATCGCAGTTCCCGGTGCAACAGTAACTGGCGGCCATACGCTCGCAACAACAGGGCTACCGTTTGACTCTGCTCTTATACCGGACGCAATCGCTGGAACACTCCTCGCGCTCGCTTCCCTTTCCATGCAGCTGTTCCCGGCTGAGCCACTCGCCTCCCGTGCGCAGCCACGGCCGCTTATCTCGTTCTCGCGCGGCTTCGTGTTGAAAAACGGGCTGCCCCCATTCAACTTTGCTGTCAGTGCATAACTGGGCCCGCTCGACGGGTTCTGCCCTATGCACTGCAGCTCCATCCCCAAATTTCGCCCGCGAGGCTGCTCGTCTCGTTCGAGCATCGCTTCATTACACCGCTCTTTGGTATCACCAGACGCGCTTACCTCGTCGCTCCTCATCCCAATGTCCGTCTCCACGCGTTCGACACCGGCGGAAACGCTAGCCTCGTGTAGGGAGTCACGGCTGCTTACTTTCTCATCGCAATGTTGAATTTCCGAACACTGGCCGGAACCATTCAACCTCGCGGTCCCTATACGACTTCCTGGGTCTGTGCCCCATAGTTTCTGCTCGCGGGTGTCCGAGCGCAAGAGCGTCTGCCTTCTCCGCTCCAGCTCCAACTCATACCTTCGCAACCGCTCTTCAGATTCGAGCTTCAGCTTTTGCATGCGCTCCTTAAATTCTAGCGCCTTTCTTCTCTCTCGCTCTTCCGCTTCGCGCGCTGCTTTTCTCTCCCGTTCTTCGAATTCCAACTCAATTCGCCTAATAATCATTGCTTCGGACTCCACTTGGGGAGATCCTTCTGCTGCCGAGCCTCCTTGAGGTGGCACCTCGTGCGTCTGACCATTTCCTTCTCCTTCCGCCATGTTCGTCAGCATGCTCCGCATGACTACCATGCAACCCCAGACTCAGCCTACACCGCCACAACGAAGCATAAGAAATCCCATTCACCCGCACCTTCGGTGGTCGGTCGCCGCGTCATTGGCCCCGTGAGCTGGCTTGGCTCTGCCGCTCCACTCCGCGCGGAGCTGGGCCGCCGCCGATGAAGGCGGGCTTCCGTCTGCTTGCTGCCCCTGGTTGCGGCCTGGTGATTTCTTCTGCCAAATCCTGTCGGCTGCGCCAGTAAAGATCGTTTCCCCGAAGTCCGGTGTCGATCAGGAACCCAATCGCCCGGGCTCCGGTTGATTTGGCAGGAGGCTGGCAGGCCGATGGTGTTGAAGTTCTTGGAGGCGGCGGTCGAATTGACGAACTCAAGGTATTGGGGTTGATTAAATGAAACGAAGGGTTTATATGCAGCTATTTACAGTGGAAAAAACTGGGTACATGAATAATAAAAAGAAAAACTTCAAACTGCTGCTAGACGCCAGCTCTAAGTGCGCACAAATCACCTGAGCTTCTGAACTTCGTCTAACTCTCCTATTCTCGCAGCGTACACAAACCGCTCGAGAAACCACGGCCGGGACTCTGTCTCGCCGCAAGATCCGTCTAGTTGCCCGGTGCGGCGCTGCACCTTAAACCTCCGACGCGATCTTAACCTCGACTAGGGGGCTCACAAATCCCAACCTAGCTCTAACGGTCGAGACTCCTTGTCCCGCCGGGAACTGCCATCTCAGCGCTCAGACAAGAACGATTTCCAACGGCGAAGTTCGGCCTTATAAAACCTCGAGATCACCCTCTCTCGGGAACGCACCTGTAGCGTTCGTACACGCGTATGGGAGTGCCCGAATTCACGTAGACAGCTGTCACTCAGCACGCCACGGAATATTCATTGAGGCGCCGCCATCTTCGGGTTAACGGCACGGCACGCCCGCAGACGAGCAGGTTCGAGACACCCCGCGGGGTGAAAGCGAAAGACGGCGACAGTGCGTCAAGCTGACCAGGGCGCGACAACAATGTAGACACGCCGGTAATCCTACCACCTCCGCGCGTCGAGCAGACGTTCCTGGAATCTGGCAGCGCTGTTTGCTTTCTCAATGGGGGTTAACCTTGAGGTATGCGGTGGGCCAGACAATCCGTCTCCCATGCACGCCGTGACAAATTGGCGGCGGTTGCAGCGCAGTGTTGGCAGTGCTACGTCGCTAGACAGAGCGGCGGGTTCTCACGCGCAGCTAGGGCGCCTCGCCGCTAATCTGATAAGTGGACCTTACACCTGGTGCTTGTGAAATGTTCAGCGTGGACGTAGAAGATTTGTATTACGCCATTCCGCATGACAAACTTCTAACGCCCATCAGGGAATGTATTAGTGAAGACACCGATGAAATGAAGTTCATGAGCAATAGTGGCGGTTCGGTCAGCAGCTTCCTTGAGATTCTTTTGTTTTATCCTAATTCCACCCTTGTTGAGTGGCGAAATGGGGTCTACACGCAAGAAAGTGGAATTTGCATAGGTTCAAAGGTGGCTCTCAGCAGTATTTTTCTTGCCAAAGTTGAAAGAGCTCTGGAAAAAAACCTAAGTGGCATGTGCACAAGAGTGTTTAGGTGCGTTGATGATTTTCTAGTTTTTGCGGAATCTTGTCATCTCGTCCGCAGGGTACCTGACGTAATGAAAATCTTAAAGGAGTGCGGCTTAGGCCTGAAATTTACGTTTGAGCTAGCAAAAGAAAAGTAAATTCAGTTCTTGGACCTGAAGTTGTTTATTGAAAGAAGGCGTGTTTGTTGGGAGTATAGCCCTACGTCCAGGAAGCCGGTGCTCAATTTCAATTCAGGGCATTCTAAGATTGTTAAGACTGGCATAGTTGTTTCTTCCTTGCTGTGCGTTTTCGCCAAATCATGTGTCCATCGGTATGCCAACAGCTATTCTCAACAGGTAGCCAGGCTGACGTCGGTCGGGTACAGCAAGCATGTGATGCGTCTTGCTGTTGACAAAGTAAAAATGTGGGTAAAATCTAGTTCAGCAGCGGGTAGAGATACGGAGTCAAAGAAGAAAAAAACTTCTCGGTCATGCCATATGTGCACGCGTTGTCGCATGGATTAAAAAACGTGGCAGGCCGTTATGGTGTAAACATCCTTTTCTAGGCGCCCGACAAATAAGGAAAGATGTGTGGCGCGGTAGATAGGAGGTTGGCTGGTATAGCTACACGTGGAAGCTGTGGAGTAAAACATGTGTCAAGTTTTTGTGCCTCATTGGTGTGGTGTATATGATTCCGTTTGTCTGCGGTCATGTTTATATCGGCCAAATGGGCCGACGCCTTAACATTCGACTAATGGAGCATAGACGTTCTTCGAAGGGCGATGACTATTCCCACATCGCACAACACTGCAAAAAATGTAAAAAATGTAGAGAATGTTACCGTGTTCTTACAGAAACAAAAGTATTAGCCAAACATAAAAACCAGCAGGTCCGAGAGATAATAGAGGCCTTCCATATTAGGAGGAACCAGGGCAAGTGCGTTAGTGTTCCTTCTCTGTCATTACTTGACAAGGAATTACAGTCATCTACAGTCATCAATTACATTAAGCAATTACAGTCATCTAGCAGATTGTGTAATTTCTTGGATGCTGAATTTTGTCGCGTGCCACAGTGTTTTAAAAGATGTTACTCTGTTGTCGCTCACAAGCTTTGTCAGTGTTATCTGTTCACGCGATAGTATGGTAATTGTGTATAAATATGTTCTTTCTTTCTAATAAACTTTCAGTTGCGAGTTCAGCGCTGTGCGTCGTCCACTCTTCCTTTTTGTCCCTGTGTTCCTTGCGCTGTTTTTCACTATGAATCTTAATGGAAAGGACGCTGGAGCAGCGCTCCCGACAGTACGACCGCAGTCAGAGCTGCACGTCGGTGGACGTACTCTCTGCTGCCTTGGCCACCAGCCCAGACGTATTGCGGGAGCTCATTCGTTCGGTAGTCCGGGAAGAACTTCGCCGACCGCAACTACCACCGGCTTCGCCGACAAACGCCTCGCTATCACAAGTCGTTCGGGAAGAAGTGCAGCAAGCGGTTCAGGAACCAGTTGAACTCGACATGCCGGCATCTCGCAGCTCCGCTACATGCGCCACCGCTCTCCAGCAAACCTACCGTACACCACTCCGAACGTCGCCGTCGCAACGCCTGCTCCGTACGCCACTCGGAACTTCGCCACCGCAACGCCTGCCGCCACCTATGCTGCGTCTGGTGACGGCGCCATGACTCCTCGCCAGCCGTGATATCGACGCACCCCGGCGACCGTTCGGAAGACGGACTTGTGGCGTGCACCGGATAGCCGGCCTCTGTGTTTTCATTGTGGTGAAGCCAGCCATCTGTACAGGTCATGCCCGTACCGCCGAGCGGGTCTCCGCGGTTTTCATCCCAACGCACCCTGCCCGCGAAACGGTGAACTGCCACCTGAAATTCAGGAGTACCTGCTTGCACAGCATAATTGGTCGGCGTCTAGTCGTGAGCAAACAAGGCAGTCGTCGTCATCGTATCGTTACCGGTCGCGAAGCCCTCGTCGCCCCTCCAGCTCACCCCGGCGCCGCTCGCAGAGCCCGCGTCGGGAAAACTGAGACCAGCGGCTTCTGGAGGTGGGGTCGCTGAAGGGGAAGCCGGTGAAGATCCTCCACGACGCTCTCGACGACGTACCGCTATAGAACCGAGGCAAACAGAAACTGACCGAAAACGAGCTACATCGAATCTTGCCGTGACTATTGACGGTTATGACGTTACTGCGCTAGTGGACACAGGTGCCGACTACTCGGTAATCAGCAGCAACCTGGCAGTGGAGCTCAAGAAGGTTCTCACGCACTGGAACGGACCCCATACTCGCACCGCTGGTGGTTATCTGATCGCGTCTACGGGTCGTTGCACGGCTAGGGTCGGCATCTGTGGCTACACCTACGTCGCTGACTTCATCGTACTGCCAGAGTGTTCCAGGGGTGTAATACTAGGCATCGACTTCCTACAAACCAACCGCGCCGTCATTGGCCTGCAAAAACATCTACAGTGACATTCTCGACAGCAGGAGCCATCGCTACAAAGGACGCAGAAGGGGAAGTCCGCATCCTCCGCGTAGTCGACGACGACATCGTGGTGCCACCCCGAAGTAGTGTCGTCGTCTTCGTGAAAGGGGACGTGCCTGAATGTTGCGAACGCTTAGTGGAAGGCAACACGAACTTGCTTTTAGAAAAGGAAATCCGTGTTGCAAGGAGCATTGTCAACCAGTGTGGTGGCTGCACAAGTGTCGTACTAACAAACTTTGGAAACAGGCTCCAACACGTCGCAAAAGGAACCGCCATCGCCTCGCTCTACGAGTTTGTTCAGTTGACAGAACTGCATGCAGCGCGGACAGACCAGACCGACGGCGTACCGGCTAGCTCGTTCCGTTAGAGGCGCCTGCCAGTACCCGCGCACCAAGTCAAAGGTGGAGATGAACCTTGCTCCACTAACGAGCTCTACCCTCTCCTCAATATTAGGCAAGGGGTAAACTTGATCTTTGGTTATGGCGTTTAGTCTCCTGTAGTCGACGCAAGGTCGGGGCTCTTTCCCAGGCACTTCGACCAACATCAAAGGAGAGCAATATTCGCTGTAACCTTCCCTTATCACACCCATCTCCAACATCTTGTTGATCTCCGCTTTCATAATCTCCGACTGCTTGGGAGACACCCTATAGGCTTTTGACCGGAAAGGCGCTTCGGAGGTGAGCTCGATGTCATGCATGATCAAATGGGTTTTCCCTGGTTGTGCCGCAAAGCATTCGAGGAATTCCCTAATAACACCTTCTAAATCCCGCACCTGGTTATCGTCTAAGTCACTTTTGTCAGCGGCGCCAAGCACAATTTCCTCTACCGACGGATCAACTTTGCTCCCACAACTGGGAACCTCGACCGAAACTTCCGGTAGTGTGTTCCAAGCGATGCTGACGATTTCCGTTCTTTCAAAGAATGGTTTCATCAAATTCACATGGTAAACTCTCTCTTCACGTCTCCGCCCTGGTAGTCTCACTGAGTAGTTCACGTCAGAGATGCGTCGGATAACTTCCGCTGGCCCATCCCAGTGAACCTCGAGACGATTCTGCCTATTCGGTCGCAGGATCATCACTTTGTATCCCTCTGCAAACGACCTGCTCTTCGCATTTCGGTCATAATAGCGCTTTGAGACTTTCTGCGGCGCTTCCAAGTTTTCTCTCACCAATTTACGGGTATGACTCATCCTTTGCAGCAGTTCTACTACATACTCTACCACGGTCCGGTCAACCCTTTGATCCTCCCAAAGCTCCCGGATCAGTCTTAGGGGGCCCCGAAGATTTCTCCCGTACACTAACTCGGCAGGGGCGAACCCTGTTCCCTCGTGCGGCACCGTTCGCAAGGCAAACAAAGTGCCCGGAAGGCAACAGTCCCAGTCCGCTTTCCTTTCGTGACACAAAGCCTTCAACACTTTCTTGAGCACAGCGTGCCATCGTTCCACGCTGTTGCTCTGCGGGTGATAAGCTGAGCTGCGATACATTCGGATTCCACATTTTTCGAGGAAAGTGGTGGTTAGCGCACTCGTAAAAGTCGTGCCCTGGTCTGATTGTATTTCCGCAGGAAATCCCAACCGCGAAAATATCCCAAGCAAAGCATCGACCACTTCGACGGAAGTCGCTTCCTTCAACGGTATGGCTTCCGGAAACTTGGTTGCCGGGCACAGTAGCGTCAGTAGGTACCTGTACCCCGACTTAGTCTTCATCATCATCATCATCTTTATTTCAACATCAACAACTACAAGAGTTCTCGATGCTGGGGGCACAATCAAAAAGCCGTGGCTCGGCTTGACTGGGAGAGTGCCCCATATACATGGCAAAACACACAACTAAGTAAAAAACACACAACTAAGTAAAAAGTAGCAAACGCACCACTCACATAAATGCGTGTAAATTTTGCACAACTTACAAATTACACACAACTAAGTAAATTTCACACAACAGTACAAATAGGCGTACTTTGTAGATACACAGATGTACATCGGCACATTCACTTTTAATTTATACAAAAAAATAAATAAACAGTCAGCAACACTCAATCTGCGCGTAGGTTTGCGCAAACAAAGAAAAAAGACAAAAAAGGAAAAAGATTATGAACCTGGAATCATTTAAAAATGTTAGTAAACTTTGTTACTGAATACCTGACGTGTTCAGTAATTGAGGAAGCTGGTAACGCAACATCTGGAAGCCGTAATTGGTGCGGCTGTGGGGGACATTCCAAATACCAGTATTACGCGTAGGGTAGTTTATCTTTTTTAAACTTAAATCGGCTATTGTGTTCAGGTACGTGTTTTTATTTTTCAGACATGTTCTGTACCGGCGGAGTAGTTGCAGCCTATAGAGGTCATTTACAGGCGTTATTGATAAGGACCTGAAAATTGGGGCTGTATGCGCGTCGTAAGGGGCATCTGCTACTATGCGGACTACCTTTTTTTGTAATAGCATCAGTTTTGATGTGTTTGAGTTGGTAGTGGTACCCCACACCAGGTGACCGTACAAAATGTTGGATAGAAATAAAGAGTTGTAAATGATCATCTTAACTGATGGTGGTACGAAAAACCGAATCCTAGACAGCATGCCTGTTATCCTAGACAGTGTGCCTCTTACTTTATCAATATGTAAATCCTATAGCATGTTTTCATGAAATATTATGCCTAGGCTCTTTACCGATTGAACAACTTCAATGCTCTCTGCATCAAGCATAAGGGGGGTGATGAGCACAAGGCTTTATTTCTGGGTCTAAAAAATACAGCCTTTGTTTTATTAATGTTAATTTTTAAGGAAGAGTTGTTGCTCCAGGAATATAATCGCGCAAGAGTTCTGTTGGCTTTTTTTGTTATATCTGGAATATTTGGGCCACAAAAAAGTAGGGTTAAATCGTCAGCATATATAACAAATTTGGCGTTTTTATCAATGCGGACAACATCGTTAATATAAAGGTTGAACAGTAATGGCCCAAGTATACTGCCCTGTGGCACACCTGAACGAATGGGCTTTATTTCGGAACGGTAGCCGTTAACTACAACCTGTTGTTGCCGGTGCTGTAAATATGACTTTAGAAGTTTCAAGAAGCATCCCCGAAATCCGTAATACTCCAGCTTTAAGCATAAAGTTTCATGATTAATGCAGTCGATTGCTTTTGAATAATCTATAAATATTCCGAGTGTGTAACAACGTTGCTCAAATGAGTTTAAAATTATCTCTTTTTGAGCTAACAGTGCCGATTCTGTAGACTTCCCTTTCGTGAAACCGAACTGGAAAGGTGTTATTATATCATGTTTTTTCATCATGTTTGGAAGTGGCCCCACCACATCAACCACTACTCGGTGGAATGGCTCGGAAATGATAGGAGCACTCACCATTGGGGCCTTGCGCCTATCATTCGACTTTTCCACCCTTTGGCAGGTCTCGCAAGTTCGCACGAACTGCTGCACGTCTCGAAAACACCCTGGCCAATAAAATTCCTGTAGTAACCTTTGTTTGGTCTTGTTTATTCCCAAATGGCCTGCCCACGCGTGATCGTGGCACAGAGCGAGCAAACCTTTTCGATACCTATCCGGCACCACTATTTGATCGTATTTTCTTCCGCGCTTGTCTTCGTACTTGCGATACAGAAGTCCCTGTCTTTCTTGGAATGTGATATTCTTAGATGCCACACCTTCCTCTGAGTTAAATGCCAGAACCTGCAGTGACGGATCACTTTTCTGCTCCGCTATAAAAGCTTCGCGGTCAGTATTCAGCAACTGTTCGTAAACGGGCGCAGTGGGTGCTAACACTGTTGTCTGAAGCTCCCCCTCGCTTACCCTTTCTTACGGGCCCCTTCCGGAGCCTGGCATGCCCCTGAGTCACCGTCGTAAGTTTCTGTTATCTCAGGAACAGAAGCACCAGATTCTGGTTGCGCAACCATCTCGGCCAAACTCTCCGACTCGTCTACTTCCACCTCACTTGGCTCACGGCTGTAACATAGCTCATGCGCAAGTTTCCGCGCCTTAGACCGTGTCAGTGCCATTACTTGCGCGTCTGTGAAGGCGCATCCCCTTTCGTTTAGCAACGCCTCGGAGCTGTTCGAGAACAGGTACGGATAGCTTTCCGGCAGCCCCTTTGAAACAGCGGCAATAGTCTCGATTGATTGATTGTGGGGGTTTAACGCGCCGAAGCAACGCAGGCGATGAGGCGCGCCGTAGTGGAGGGCTCCGGATTAATTTTGACCACCTGGGGATCTTTAACGTGCGCCGAAATCTCGTACACACGGGCGTTTTTGCTTTTCGCCTCCATCAGAAAAGCGGCCGCCGCGGCCGGGAATCGAACCCCCGACCTCGTGCTCAGCAGCGCAACGCCTTAGCCACTGAGCCACCGCGGCGGGTGCGGCAATAGTCTCCAGGACCCCGAACGGTCCTTCGATTTTCACCTTTGCTGTAGGTAAACATACCGAATCCTCACTCACTGCCTGTCTTATCCACGCACACCCTGACACGTAGTCTTCCGCTCTCTCGTAACTCGGGTGGATCACGTCCATGGTAGCTGCCGAATCCCTAAGCACCCTACATTTCTGCCCATTTACCATGACTTCCTTAGTGTACGGTTTTAGCAGGTCATGGTTGTTTGGATGGCTGCTCACACACGCAAAAGCCGGCCTCTCATTTCGGCAATTTCGAGCAAAGTGACCCGGCTGTTTGCAGTTGTAACACATTACAGGTCGCCTGACATCAAAATTTCTCGGCGGGTCTTCGGGCTCTCTGACGACCGTTTTCGGTATCGTGTTCGGTGCACCATTGCTCCCCTGCTGTCCTTTAGCCTCCATGAAGCGGTTCTGTGGCGCCGGAAAGAAATTTTTCTTTCTCAACTGGTCCTGGCGCGCATCCTGACTGACTCTACCTTCTTTGATGTTTCGGCTAGCCACGTATTCATCCGCCAGCTGGGCTGCCTTCTTCACGGGTACGCCAACCTGCCGGTCCTTAACCCACAAGCGCATGCTTTCCGGCAAGGTCTCGTAAAACCGCTATAAACACATGAGGTCCTTCAATTTATAAAAATCCCCATCGGCGTCAGAGCCTTTGACCCATTCTGTGAAGTTATCGCTCAGTCCGCAAGCAAACTCAACGAAGCTTTCGTTTGGCTTCTTTTTGTCTTGCCGAAACCTCCTTCGAAACTCCTCTGCTGAAATCTTGTACTTCGCGAGCAGGCTCGACTTCACCAAATTGTAGTCTTCTGCATCGCCAGCACTTAGGCGTGCCACAACCTGCGATGCTTCCCCCGGAAGCAACGACAACAACCTCTGTGGCCAGGTATCGCGGCTGAATGATTGCCTCTCACACAATCTTTCAAAATTTACCAGGTAGAGACCGATGTCATCTCCCGTCTTAAATGGCTGAAGCAAATTTGTCATCTTAACTGCGCCTCCTTGGGCGACTGAGGAATCCCCATTTGCCAGCCTAGCTTGCTGAAGCTTTATTTCCTCAAGCTTGATCTGGGCATCTCTGGAATCTTTCTCGTCCTGCCTCTTCCGTTCCTCATCCTGCCTCTTTCGCTCCTCTTCCTTTTCCTTTTCCACTCGGCAAATTTTGGCCCACGCATCTGAAATTTCGTCCTCCTCAAAATTCACCTCCTGAATGGCACTGCGAATTTCCGGTTTTCTCATTCTTGCATTCTCCTCTAGCCCAAACTCCGCTGCTAGCAGCAGCAACTCATCTTTCGTGCACTTTGCTATGTCCATGCTTGGCGAGAGCTTTCTGCCCGAAAGCACAAATTAACTACACACCCGGTGGCAGTCAATTTGGCGCCTGATTTGAACCTTGTTCAAATTTGTCTGGGAAAGCGTAGTCGCTCAAGCACTTACCAGCGTGCGGTGCCTGTGTCTCCCGGAGCCACGTTGCGTCGGTCGATCCCGGATCGCCGTTGCCGCACCTTCTCCACACGTCAGGAAGGCCTCGTTGTCTTCCTCCTCGAGTCTTTCGTCCGCTCTTCACTCGCACCTTCTTCGTCGCTCGTGTCTCCCGGAGGCCACGATGATGAATCCGCGCTGATCCCGGATCAGGTGGTTCTTCTGCACGAAGTTCTTTCGTCCGCCTTGGCTTATCCCGCCGCTGCCAACCAGTTTGTTGGGAGGTAGGCCAGACTGCGGACCGGTGACAATGAAAGGACGTTTATTTCGGTCTACATCCTAACGAAGGAGGCCCCAGGCCTTTTGTCGTTCGGACGAGCGTTCTGTAGACAGCCGTTCTCTGCCGCTGCCCAAAGACGACTGTCCCGTTGCCCTCTCCTCCGGAGGTCCCGAGTCGCTGGCACAGGCCTGGCCCCGCGGTTCCGAGAAGCCGGCCTTCGCTCTCCTCTGAAGCCGCGACCCGCCGTCCCCCCGCTTCCGCCGGAGCGCACACGTGTTGCTGTTTTACGGCCGGCCACCCAGCCGACGGTCTAAACACTCTCCTCTGTTCGGCCTTGGGGAGGGCTCCCCCCCTCAGACTCCCGCACGCAACACCATGTAGTACGGGCAAATCGTCGAGGGAGTGCGACATCCCCGCCGGTGAGGAGATCTCCTTTCATGTGCTGCCCAACGACGAACCTAGGCGAAGCAAGTGGCTGCGTTTTGTGAACTTTGCAAACGGAGGAGAAAGAGAGCTAAAGGAAGTACGAGTGTGCTCGCTTCATTTCCGAGGAAGTGATTACGGCAGGGACCCTTACGTTAGCTCACTCCTGGGACATGCTGGCGCTCGTCGCCGACTTCGTCAAATCGCTGTGACCTTGGGGGAAAAAATGCCGTAAACACCGCGCATTGACGCTCGTATCTTTCTGGTCGAAGCAGAGAGCTCGCGCGAACGGCTTTCCATACACGACACCGGCCAACTGGCATAAGTGATACTGCTACTGAAATTGAACTATTATTAACCGTAATCAAAATACGGCACATACGTACCAGTCTATATTCGTCCGTCGCGACGGGGCTGACGAGGCAGCGGTGCCGACGGCTGGGCGTTCGTCTGTTGTGGCTATCGCGGAATGGTCGCTTTCCCGTCCACCGAGTATCTCACAACTCTTGCCGCTCGTGCACTTAGAAGCATTGAGCGTTTTTGTGGTGCGAGGTTGTTAAATGCAAGCCCGAGCTCCTCGGCGAGAGTTTTGTTCTCCGGATCAGGCGATTCCATGACTAGGGCTGCGGGTGCACTAGGTTTTACTAGTATTTTTAAAATGGCCGCCGTCTCGATCGACTCCCGCGTGTGGGTGCTATATGGAGTCGACATACTAAGTATCTGTTTCATGGACCGGCTCCATGACCCCATTGTACACGTCACGGAATGTTCAATTTTAGCGGGAGATTTAAAATTTTGGCTTAAATTGCCTTATTTCTCAGTGAATAAAGCATCATTTGCTTCCGGGAAAGCGCTTGGGGTACTATGAAACACCTAATCTTTCGAATAAAACAAACTTTTGTTTTCTCTTCATGGCTCCTTTAATAGGGTAGAATAAGGGTCAGCAACGTTTTTAATTGTAGGGCCGAGTTGCATCCAGCCGACAAGGCGGAGGGCTGGACGGCAAATCGGGTGGGAGGAGGGGGGGGACGGTTTTGAACGCAAAAAAAAAGAAATAGGAAATTGCCAATAATATTTGACAATAATCTGGCGAAGTGTAAAGATGGGGGACAATTCAACTGGAAGCGACCAATTCTCTGTTCTTGTCTCGCTGCCTAACTCCATTTGAGGACAAAACTGGCGTATCGGCGTTCAGATTGTGAGCGACGACCCCTACACTAGAAGATACTGTGGGAATCGTTGAAGGTAGGAGACGTCGTTTAGACACAAACACTTATTTATTTAACGGTTGTAAGGAGCTACAATAACCGTGCCTCTTGTCAGACTTCCGTTCGCGCCATCTCCCCTTTTCTCTCGTCCTCTCTCGTCTTCTCCTCTTCACTTGGCTTGGATTCTTTCGGTGGCGTGTCGAAATCTAGCCGAACCATGCTCTTCGTTTTGAGTTTCGGTTTTGTTTTTCCGCACATCCCCCCCCTCCCCCCAAAATGACGGGTACACTAGCTGTATCGGTGGCTTGAGCGTTGACCCTCCGGGCACTCTCAGTAGGCACGATCGCATCTTTCCATCTCGTCCTGGGAATACCTTTTGGATTCTTGAAAGGCTCCATTGCTGCCGGGGTAGTTGCGAGCGTCGAAGGAGAACCAAGTCCCCAACCGCAAGGATTTTCCCTTGGCGTCGTTTTCCGTTGTGGAGATTCCGCAAGTCTGCCAAGTATTCCTCGGTCCATATACGCCAGAAGGCTTTCATGGCCAGCTGTGGACGGGTCCAAAGCTTGTGCAGGCTGTCGTCTATATTGTCATCCTTAATCCCCATACTTGGTAGCATTGTCAGTCGTTTGCCCATCAAGAACAGGAAAGGACATAGTGGTTCCGGTTCCCCCGCCACGTCATAGAGGTTAGTAAATTGTCTGGAGTTCAGTACTGCCTCTACTTCTGAAAGCACGGTTGCAAGCTCATCGAATGATAAATATCTTGAGCCAATTACTTTCTTCAGTGCAAGCTTGGTGGATCCAACGAGGCGTTCGTAGCACCCACCCCGCCATGGAGCACACTCAACTATGAACTTCCATTCAATGCGTGCGTTTGAGATGAAGTCAAGTGTTGCAGGATGGCGCAATGACTTCAAGAGCTGCGAAAGTTCTTTGTTTGCTCTTTTAAAAGACATGGCGTTGTCGCTGTATATGACTAGAGGGATTCGTCTCCTGGATATGAATCTCCTGAGTGCCATCAAGAACGATTCAGTGGACATGTCTCTTACGAGCTCTAGATGAACAGTTCTGGTTATGGCACAAGTGAACAATGTAACATACGACTTGTGCCTTGCGCTCTCCTTTGACAAGAAGCGGTCCCGCAAAGTCGACACCCGTGACTTCAAATGGTTGTGCCTGGGTGACTCGGTCTCGTGGATGTTGAGTAGTGTTTTCTTTGTCGAAAACAGTACGGAAAACCGCAGGCGTGAACTTGCCTTTGGATATTAGCGAGTTCCCGCTCGACTGCGCGTAACTTAACGGGGCGGCTGGTGCCGCGCGCGCAGGAGATCTCCAAGGAACGATGCGAACAGTATGGGTTCACTTGAAGCTCTGTTTTATTATAAGCACAGGTATACGCTACAGAAAAGGGTAAGGGCACGAACAATGACGAGAGTCTCGGTGCCTCAAATGGCTATGGTTGGCGTCGGTTCGTCTGCAAGCGCGCACACATATAAACACACGTCACTCGCTGGCGCCGCACCGTCCGGGGTCTGTGGCATGGTGTCGGATGCGCCGCATGGTGTAAACAGCGGACGCTTTTCGTTCCGATCTTCGTCTTCGGTTACTTGATCCGGGGCCTCCAAAGTCCTCCCGAGCTCTTCCCCGTCAGCGACGTGTAAACTTTAGATACGCCTTCCGAGAACGGAGGAATTCTTAACATCCTCCCCCCAATGAGCCTCTGCTCATTCTTATTACAGCTCCAGAGGGTAAAGCGCTTGAACTGGCCGCCGTAATTCTTTCTTGTTAGGAAGAACTATTCTGCAGGCCCGAGCCTTTCCGTCTCGTCCGGGTAACGTCTCGACCACCCTGCAAAGTTTCCACAGCTGGCGAGGTGTTTTATCTTCGCCGAGCAAGACAATGTCTCCCTCCTTGACGCTCTTCTGCGGGAGCCCCGCTGCGAAGTGCGCCGAACGTAGCTCCAGCAGATATTCGCGTCTCCATCGTCTCCAGAACAAATCCATAAGGGCGCTGCGTCGCTGCGATTGCCTTGTGACTGTACTTTTCGTAGATGTCGTTACGATATTACCGCCGGGGGAGGGCAAACTTGTAAGCCTACGTCCGATGAGTAAGTGCGACGGGGTCAAAGGCGTGAGTTCTTCCGCCTGAGAGTGCACGTAGGTGAGCGGACGAGAATTCACAACCGCTTCCGCCTGAGTGAGAATGGTTACTATGCTGTCGTAGTCGAGTGCACTTCTTCCAAGAACCTTTCGGAGAACGTTCTTGACTGTACGTACCATTCTCTCCCAGAAAACACCCCACCATGCTGCTCTTTCCACTATGAATTTCCAAGTTATTCGATGGTCACTTAGGTATGCCTGAGTGTTGCTTCCCTTGATGGCGTGGAAGATTTTGTTCATGTCCGTTGAGGCTCGCTTGAATGTGAGAGCGTTGTCCGAGTACACAGTTTTCGGTATTCCTCTTCTCGCAATAAATCTCCTCAACGCCATAAGAAATGTCTCAGTAGTGAGGTCTCTTACCAGCTCTAGGTGTACCGCCCTGGTTGTAGCGCAAGTAAAGAGCGCTATATAAGACTTCCGCATGCTTCCTTCGTCCGTGTAAAATATGGGTCCCGCGAAGTCTACACCCGTAACCTCAAAGGGGTCCGCCTGAGTCACCCTGTCAGCTGGTAGCGGGGCCTGAGCTTCCGCGGCAGGTCGACAACTCTGTCTTTGACACGGCACGCAGCGTCTTATGGCTTGTCTTGCACGAATGATCCAGGCTTGTCCAGAATGATCCAGGCTTCACGGCTTGTCTTGCACGAATGATCCAGTAGTTCTCACGGAGGTGGGATAACGTATCTCGTACTCCTGCGTGTAGAAGCCGCTTGTGTTCCCCGCGAATCAGAAGGCCAGCGTAAGGGTGCCTCGCAGACAGAATGATCGGATGTATTGTTCTCTCTTGCTCTGTACTGTTTTGCAGCCGACCTGCAACCCGTAGCAGTCCCTCGTTGTCTAGGAACGGGTTCAAATCTTTTATCGGGGATTTTCGGTCGAGCGGCTTGGATGCACTGAGGGTCCGTACTTCATTTCCGAATGTTTCCATCTGTGAAATCCTCAGCCAGTACCTCTCCGCCTCGGTCATCTCTTCGGCTGACAGGCTCCCCATCCTTTTCTCCGAAGAAGTTCGGCAGTTGTAGAGGAAGCGCTTGATCCACGCTGTTGTCCGAAGCACTCCAGTGACGGAACTCTTTTCGCTTAGGTTTATCAGAACAGCTGGATCACCGTCTGTTATGGTGTTTAGCACCGGCGTTCTGATTTCTTCTTGCCAGAGTTGGGGATCAGCAAGGCAGGGTTCGAAGGCGGGGTTACGTTTTGCTTTTGTTGAGCCACTCTGGCCCTTCCCACCATTGCTTAGCATTCACCAAAACTGATGGTAAGATACCCCTGGTTAATATGTCTGCGGGGTTTTCCTTTCCGGGACAGTGCTTCCACACTGCGGGATTGGTCAGTTGTTGTATCTCTTGGACTCGGTTTGAAACAAAAGGCTTCCATTTGGAGGCGGAACTTTTGATCCAGCTTAAGGCTATCGTTGAGTCTGTCCAGCAGTGAACTGTCATGCCTTCAATTCCCAACTGTTTCGTCAGGTTTTTTGCCAGCCGTGCGCCGATAACGGCCCCCATCAATTCCAGTCGCGGTAGTGACAGTCGCTTGAGAGGAGCCACTCTCGCTTTAGCCATCAACAATGTCACCGTGGTGCATCCATTTTCTGTCCTTGCTTTAACATAAGCAACAGCGCCGTATGCCTTTGGGCTGGCATCACAGAACACATGGAGCTCCACTTCTGTGCACGCATGGCTGAGGTCACGAGCGAGCAGCCTAGGTGTTGCGATCTGCCTCAGCATTGGCAGCTGGTGGCACCACTTGTCCCACGTCTCAACTATATCGGGCGGGAGACCTTCGTCCCAGTCTGTCCCACGTTCCCACAGGCTCTGAAACATTACTTTCGCAGTAGTCGAAATTGGCGCGAGGAAGCCAAAGGGGTCAAACACGCGTGCAGATGCCTGCAGAAGAAATTGCTTCGTGTCTTGTCGCTTGCTCAAAAAGTCAATCAGTGTGTTCATCTCAAACACAAAATCGTCACTTTCTGGCCTCCACTCGACTCCAAGAATTTTGGTCATCGTCACGTCGGAAAATCCGCTTTGGGTTCGATCTGTTTCCGACAATGCCTCTTCGAGCTTGAATTCGTTCGATTTCCATTTACGGAGGTTCATGCCAGCTAGCTGCATGATTTCGTGTGATTCTCGACAAATCTTTTCCGCCTCCTCCAGGTTGTCAGCTCCCGTTACAATATCGTCCACGTACAAGTGGTGACGTAGCATCTCTGATGTTGCAGGAAACAAGTTATGCACAGAGTCGAGATGGTGCCTTAAGGTAGCTGCGAGCAGAAATGGACTAGAGGTAACTCCAAAGGGCACTCTTGTCATTCGATACTCCTTGATCGGAGGAAGAACTTCTCCCCGTCTGGGAACGCTTTCGTACCAAAGGAGGCGTAGTGCATCGCGATCCATTTCCGCAAGCCCAACATGGAGAAAGGCCTTCTCAATGTCAGCCATGATGGCCACATTGTGCATCCTGAACCTAATGAGAATATCCGACAGGTTCGGATTTAGGTTCGGCCCAGCAGATAGTACCTCATTCAAAGACCGCTGACCTGGTGCGCTTGACGAAGCATCAAAAACTACTCTTAATTTGGTAGTTTCACTGCTCGGGCGCGTTACGCCGCGATGCGGCATGTAATAAACAGGCCCCCTCGGGGACTCACCCGCTTCGGGAACTTCCTCAGCGTGTCCGGTAAGGAGGTAGTCCCGCATCGCTCTGTCGTAGGCCTCAGCCGTGCCTTCACTTTGCAAAAGCTTTGTAGTCAGAGAGGAGAGCCTCGCAAGAGCCGTCGTCTTGTTATCCGCAAGCCCGTGTATGTTTTCTTGCCAGAGAAGGGCAACGCAGTAGCGACCGTCCTTGTAAGCGAGGTTTTCTTTGAAGTCCTGTAGCACTTGCTTCTCGGTGTGGGTGTTATCTGGCTTGTCCGTAATGCCTATGTGCTCCAGCTCCCAGAATGATTTTAGCTGCTTGGAAAGATTGTCGTCATCCAGGTCGGCGCTTACCGTTACGCGCAAGACCCCGGTGCTGGCGTGATAGGCGACAGCGGATGACGAAGTTGACGCACTTCCCTCCAACGTCCATCCGAAAACCGTCTCCACGGCGACGAGCCCGCTTTGTAGGCGCTTGATGTTACCGGTGGCCACCTCCCAGTAATAATCGGCTCCTAGGAGGAGTCCTACTTCGTCGAGACGGGACCCATCGACCGAGCAGTCGGCGACCTCCATTCCTTGTTCATTAAGGTATGCCACGGTGGTCATCTCAGGAGCTGGTATCACGTCGCAGCAAATATGAGGGACCTCCAACGTTTCCACTCGGACTTCGTTTCCGCTGTGTTGGTTGCGCAGCCAGAGCTCGACGCGGCGGCATCTTCTTTGCTCAGTGGGCCTCTCGTTGCCAAAGGTCATAATTGTCAGTTTTTCCTCTCCCACGATGCGGAGTTTTAGCCGCCGCGATAGTTCTTGTTTCACAAATGTGCGCTGACTTCCGCCGTCGAGAAGGCGCCTCACTTTGGATCGCTCGTGAGATCCCTCTGCCCAAACTTGAGCAGTTTGCAGCATAATGCGGACAGCGCCAACCGTCGCTGCTGCCTGAAGTGACGACTCTGCGGTAGGCGCTGGCGGGGACGCAACCTGGCTCGATGGTTCCTGGGCGGGTCTGTTGTTGAGGCCGCAAAGAGCAGTGGCGTGTCGAGCTGAGCACTTCGCGCAAGTGAGCCATTTTGCCGTACGACATTCGGCTGCTCGATGGTTTCGTTTGGTGCATTTGAAGCAACGTCTCCCTTGTTTCAGTATATGTTGCTCTTTTGTTTGAGAGAAACACCCGCCTGGCAGTCGGCTGTTAGGTGATCACGTGCTTTGCAAAAGGCGCATGCATTTTCCTTCTTATCCGCGAACGCTGACAGGACTGACGACGATGCCTGCTTTTGGTCGTTTCCCATGCGGTTCTGTTTCTTTCGTGGCGAATGAGACTCTTGAAACCGACAAGTACCGTACTCTGCTCTCTCTCTGCTCTCGATTTCATTTCGCAGGAAGTCTAGAAAACTCAGTAGCTCATCCTCGGTTCCATCACTGCGAGCTGTCTTCCTGCGACAGTACTCCAAGCGAAGCTCTTTTGGAATGCTCTTTCGGAGGACCGTGAGCAGCAGCACTCCGTAGCCGCTCGGCGGCACGCCCAACGCCTCCAAACTTCGGACACCAGCCTGAATTTCATCGTACAGCATCCTCAGCCTCCCTGTTTCCTCGACGTTCAGCACGGGTCGAATCGACAGCAACCGCGACATATGATCCTCGATGATCACTTCATCTTTGCCGAACCTCTCTATAAGGGTTTTGACCGCGATCTCGTAGTTTCTGTCTGTCAACGTAAGGCCTTCGATTGCAGCGGCAGCTCGTCCTGTCAGATAGCTTGAGAGATACTTAAATTTGTCAATGGCTGGAAGCGCTGAATTCTTGTGGATTGTCGACTCGAATTCGTTCCAGAATTTCGGCCATGAGCGCACGTCTCCGTTGAATTTTGCAATTTCTAGCTTTGGAAGTCTGGTGGTTGCCTCCTGTGATTGAAACGACGTCGCACTTGACGCGGGAGCTGATTACTGTGTGTTGCTGGTTGAACTGGTGTTAACTTGCGATGAAACCGCCGGGGCAATGTCGCTAGCTGTTCCCATTTTGATAGCTCTTTTGAGGATTGTTTTCATCGAGCTTATTTTTGTACTGTACGCACTACAGCTGGCCAATTCTTCATCAAGCTGGTCGATGTCTATCTTCTTTTCGACGTTCTCGTTAGCTACTCTATGCTCTTCCGATTGTTGGATAAGCAAGTCAAACAATTCTTCCAGCTCACCGATCGCTGCTGGTGACGCTTGCAGTAGCTCGTTGGCGGTTGCAATGGTCTTGTCGATGCTGTTGCGAATTGCTGCTTGCTTTCTCTGGAGTCGATCCATGATGCTCTCGGTGTCGCTTGGTCGACTTCTCCCGGGTTTCGGCACCAAAATGTTGCGTAGTGTTTTCTTTGTCGAAAACAGTACGGAAAACCGCAGGCGTGAACTTGCCTTTGGATATTAGCGAGTTCCCGCTCGACTGCGCGTTACTTAACGGGGCGGCTGGTGCCGCGCGCGCAGGAGATCTCCAAGGAACGATGCGAACAGTATGGGTTCACTTGAAGCTCTGTTTTATTATACGCACAGGTATACGCTACAGAAAGAGGGTAAGGGCACGAACAAAGAGGAGAGTCTCGGTGCCTCAAATGGCTATGGTTGGCGTCGGTTCGTCTGCAAGCGCGCACGCATATAAACACACGTCACTCGCTGGCGCCGCACCGTCCGGGGTCTGTGGCATGGTGTCGGATGCGCCGCATGGTGTAAACAGCGGCCGCTTTTCGTTCCGATCCTCGTCTTCGGTTACTTGATCCGGGGCCTCCAAAGTCCTCCCGAGCTCTTCCCCGTCAGCGACGTGTAAACTTTAGATACGCCTTCCGAGAACGGAGGAATTCTTAACAGCGGAAGCGTGCGATTACCTCGGTAGCTGGACGAGCATTGAACCTCTGACAGGTCATGCACCCCTTAATTATTCTTTTCACCAGCTGGCGTGCACGCACCACGTAGAATTTCTCTCTCAGCTGTACGAGTGTGTCCCGCACTCCTCCGTGCAACACTTGAAGGTGACATCGGCGAGCGATCAGCTCCTCTAACGGGTGGCCGCTTGATAACGCGATGGGATGCTGTCCGTTGTACTGCTTCAAACTTTGCTGGAGTCTTCCCGTGATTCGGAGCACACCGTCATTGTCCATGAACACGGGAATATCTCGGAGTGGTGAGTCTGCGGGAAAACGTTCGCCCGTTTGTGTGCATTCGATCTCTCGCTGCAGATCTTCACGCTGTGCTAGCCTTATCTAGTGTTTCTCAGCTTCGTCTAGTTCGCCTGTCGTTAACGAGCAACGTATCTCAGAATCCATGCTGTTACACGGAGAAGTCTCGCTGCTTCCCTGTATCATGTTATGTCCAGCACTGTCTCTTATGTGGAGCTTGTAGCCTGGAGAACTGTCGGAACCCTTTTTTCATCTCTGGCCGCCGAGGTGTTGCTGGGTGGCGAGTCATTCGGCCAGGAGTTCTCGGGCAACCCCATCCACGCAGGTCCTTTCCACCAGAGGGAACTTCCCAAGAGCTGCTGACCGCTGAAACCTCGGGTCATGCAGTCTGCCGGATTTCCGCATCCAAGACAGTGTCTCCAAAACGCAGGGTTCGTGATGCGTTGTATCTCGGGGACCCGATTCTGCACGAACTGCTTCCATTGGGACGGTTCGCCTGTCACCCAGTGCAGGGCCACAGTCGAGTCTGTCCAGAAGTATGTCTCCTGCAGTCGTTCCTTCAAGTTGTTCGTTATGTACCGGCCCAATCTAGCTGCCTACAAACAAGCCATCAGCTCCAGCCTCGGCAGTGTCAGCTTCCTGATCGTTGCGATCTTCGACTTGCCCATGAGGATACTAGACGTAGTATTGCCTTCGGCATCTCTAACACAAATGTGCGCCACTGCCCCGTAGGCCACAGGGCTCGCATCGGCGAACACATGTAGCAATGTTTTCTGCGGAAGTCCAGTCGTGGCAGAACGGTAGCAACGTTGCACATGCACTCTTTGCACTTCGTTCAGTTCACAACACCACTGCACCCACTTTGTCTAAGTCCTGCGGTAACACTTCGTCCCACTCCACGTTTCGTTGCCAGAGTTCTTGGAATAGAGCTTTGGCTCTAACGGTGAATGGTGTCAGCCATCTAAGCGGATCATACAGTCGAGCTGTAGCTTTCAGCACAGTTCTTTTCGTGCTTGTTCCAGGATAGGGCGGTGCGCTCGTTGTCGGTGTGAATGTGAGCTCGTCGCTGATGGGGTTCCATGTTAATCCCAGCACCTTGATAACACCCGAGAGGTAATCTAGATGCCTGGATTCTTGACTGTCGCTGATGTGTTCACTCACTTCTTCGCTGTTCGTTGCCCATTTGTGCAGTTTCATGGAGGCAGTATTGAAGATAGCATGAGCTTCCGTGTAAATCTTCAAGGCTTCTTCCCCATTTTCTGCTCCAGTTAGTCCACGTACAAGCAGTCCGCTAGAATTCTTGCAGTGACGGGATACTCTCCCTCCATGCTTCTGAGGTGGTTCTTTAGCGGTGCTGTAAGTAGGAAGGGACTTGCTGTTGTTCCGAACGGGACCGTTGTCATACGCCACGCCTGCAGTTTCGGCTTCAATCTAGTCGTTTCTGCTGCGGTCTCGAACCAAAGGAATCTCTGGGCGCCTCGGTCTTCTTCTCGTATTCCGATTTGCAGAAATGCCTTTTCGATGTCTGCCACTAACGCAATTCTGTGCCTTCGAAAGTTAAGCAGTAGTCCAATGAGGTCAGTTGTCAGGTTTGGGCCACTTTCAAGGTTTTGTTTGTGCGACTTTGCATGGTTTCTATGCGATGACGCGTCGAATACCACTCGGACTCTCGTTGTGTCACTTGCCTCCCGTATCACCGGTTGGTGGGACATGTAGTATATCGGTCCGTTGCTCACATCCTCTTCAACCACAGTCTCGGCCACGCCCTTCATACAGTACTGTCGGATGACGTCATCGTAAGTTTGCAGCAGGTCAGGGTCTTTCTTGAGGCGGTTCGTTAGCTGCACCAAGCGTTTTTCAGCGACTTCCCTGTTGTCTTTGAGTTCGATGTTTTCATTCCAAGGAAGCGCAACTTCATATCTACTCCCAACTTGTTGGATGTTTTCGTCATACGAATCCAGTAGTTGTTGCAAGGGAAGGAACAGCGCACATTGTAACAAAGGACGACAGAGTAACACATCACAAGCGCTGTTTTTCAACTGATGGCTTTATTGCAAGCTGCTGGCCCAACATGCCACCCTTTTGCAGTAGTTGTTGTTCTGGACAACTGGCCACATCGTCCGTTACTCCTATCGACTCCAACGTCCAAAACCGTTCGAAACAGTTCGAGGCATCACCGTCGTCAAGTGACACCTTCAGTGCAATTGTTTGCATGCACTGTGCTTTGCTGACTCTCGTTCCAACTGGGCCCTGTATGCAGCATCCGAAAGCTGTTTCAACTGCTCGGAGTTTTCCAGCCAAAGCCTTTGGTCTTCCGGTCACAAGATCCCAGTAATGTACTGTGTTCTAAACCAATAAGGAGGTCAATATCCCCTTGATCTTGGTCACCTGTACGGTCAGCCGCAGCCTCTGATCCGATGAGATCTCGCAGGTGGGCTTCTGGAATTGGAACCTTCTGGTCGCAGATCACTTCGGTTTCCAAACCTTCAAGGTGGTGAACTTTCTTGTTCCGTGCCGTGACGGAAACTAGCACTCTCTTAAAGTCTCTTTCGGACTGACTTCCGCCGAACACACCGACCTTTAGTGCTTCGTATCCCACAACCTTGCACCCGAGTTTTTTGTATGCTCTCTTTGTGATGAACGAGCGTTGGCTTCCACAATCCAAGAGAGCTCGAAGTGAGGCGGCATTGTCCGCTCCTGCACAATATACAGTTGCAGTCTGTAACAAGACGACCGGTCTGGCGGCTTCGTTTGTTGTGGACTCCAAATTCACTGGAGCGGTGGTCACGCTGCTGGTGCTCAATGGTGCCTTTGGTGTGGTGAATTCTGGGTCGCATATCGTTGTGGCATGTCGTTTCGAGCACTTTGCACATTTGACGTTACTCCTGCACACATTTGAGCAGTGGTTGGGTCTTTTGCAGCAGAAGCATCGTCTTCCCGCCATGAGCCTTGTCTTCTTTTCTTCCAGCGTGATTTCAGCACAACAAGCCGCAGTCTCGTGGCTCTTTTCTGTGCAGAAGAAACAGGCATCAGTCTTCGTTGTTTGGTGCAGTGTCGCCACCGATGACTTCGGATTGGCTCCTTTGTGCGTTTTGTAAACACTCTTGTTGTCGTTTTTAGTTCCGGGAAGGTGAGGTTTGGCATCCACGTTTGGCTGCACTTCTAAACCTTCGCGGCTTTTTACATCGATGCGCAGAAAGGCAATCAGTTGAGAAAGGGACGACATTGTAGCTCCTTTTGTTGCACTTTTCTTTGATGATTTTTCGTGTGCCTCTTCTGTAACCAGGGTTGCTTCCTGCAGTAGAGTCTGCTGCACCGAACTTTCCGTCGCTTATTCTTTTGCGGTTGTTCTGTTGAAGTGGAGTAGTATTTTCTTCGGCAGGGAACGTAGAACCATGGAGAAGAGAAGCGCCTCGAATGTGTTTTGGTTTTGGCCAAGCGCTTCCAAGCCTCGGATGTGAGACGGGAGGGTATCGTATAACCGACGGAGGCCTCTCACGTCGTCCGCGCTCCTCACTGGCGGGACGCTCAACAGCTTCCACATATGCGCCTGTATAAGCCCCTCTTCGTCACCGAAACGAGATTTGAGCAGCTCCAAGGCGTCCTCGTAACATCGTGCTGTCGGAGGAAGGCCCTTGATGACACTCGCCGCGTCTCCTGTCACTGCTGCCTTGAGGTAGCCAAACTTATCCAACACCGTGAGTTCGCTGTTGGCGCTGATAACTTGGTCAAACTGCTCCCAGAACTCCTGCCAGCTAACGCTCTTTCCGTCGAACTTGAGCAGCTCGAGCTTCGGTAGTTTCACTTTACAGGGCGGTGCCCCTGCTTTCTGGTTCTGTTGGACTGGCGTGGCTTCTGCCCTGGGTGGGCGATTCTCGCAAACATCGTTTATCTCTTGCTTGAGCATAGCGATGTAAGTTACGATCTTGTCGCTGTACTTCAATGTTCGGGCGAAATTTTGCTCGGCCTCTTCTTCGGGTATGCGTGGTTCAATGGCGGCGTCTGCCTCGTTGAGGTGAGCCTGAATGGCGGAAATCCGCGCTAATAAAACTTTCAAGTGTTTGTCGTTTTTCTCCTGGCTCTCGATATATGCGTCAGTTTCGGCAAGAAGTTTCGTGACCTGTGAACGCACGGCTGCACGTTTTCGCTTCAGTCGTTCCATGGCTCCTGTGGGCGTCACCGTTGAATCCGCGGAGCTGGGCTGGTAGCGTTCTTTCCAGGCGGTTCTTTGTTCTTACGTTAGGTGACGAGAGGCAGTGTCCTGGTCTCCCACCATCCGGGTTTCGGCACCAACTTCTTCTTTTGTGGGAATCGTTGAAGGTAGGAGACGTCGTTTAGACACAAACACTTATTTATTTAACGGTTGTAAGGAGCTACAATAACCGTGCCTCTTGTCAGACTTCCGTTCGCGCCATCTCCCCTTTTCTCTCGTCCTCTCTCGTCTTCTCCTCTTCTTTTGGCTTGGATTTTTTCGGTGGCGTGTCGCTACCTAGCCGAACCAAGCTCTTCGTTTTGAGTTTCGGTTTTGTTTTTCCACAATAACCAACAGAGTCAGTGATGATCGTATGTAAATATTCGGGGCCGCGCCCCGTGTATGTGGCTGTTATGTGATGCAAATATAGAAGCACATCTTTGCAGGCAGCGGGCGTGCGATTTGGTGCTTGTTTTGCGTCCTTTAATAGGCACCAGACACTGCAGTTTCCGCGCGACTCCAGCGCCGCCTCTCGCTGCCGCTTAGCAACTCTGGGTCGGTGGATGTCGCGACCGGCCGTTCAGCGCACGTAAAAACCCACGCGCTGCATGCGGTTCGACGTTGGGTGGCGGACGTTTTTTAAGAAACATAGTTATAATTGCAAGTTGCAGGGTCCGAAATGATCAAAAGGCTGCAGGAAAGAATTAGTCTCAGCGCCGCTACTGCTGAGCGGAGGACAGCCACAATCGCGAAAGGCAGCCTGCCATCGTTGTGTACAGGTTTCTCGCTCGGGCAGCCATGGGAGAATAAGCGTCGCAAGAAATGATTTTAGCAGTAAGAAATGTCAAGGAAGTAAGAAGTCACGACATTTTTTGTCAGTGGAAGGAGTAAACTTATGAGTACGATTACCGTTTATGCGTAGCGCAGGCACGAAGGGCCGTAAAACTAAAACGTTTGCTTTCAGTGTTCATACACATCGCGCGCTGCGATGAATCGCATGCCGTCGTAGTAGTTGCATAACACAGGTATACCGCTTCCGCCACTATTGTTTTCTAAGCAGTAACCTTTTTTAGCGACATTCATGGCATCGAATGGATACCGAAAGGCGGCACAAGAATATGCATTCACAGCACTTCGCGGGTGATGCCAAAAGCAATGTCAAGACGGTCAATACGAATCCCGCTCACTGCCCTACTTTCTTCCCCGAAGTGTACATAGTCGGCCACGCATTCCAAGCGAGAGCCTGGAAAGCTATCAAAGGCAAGGTTGCATTCACTCGCACTGACTTCTTGAAAGGGACCCTGCACTCTTTGAGCAGTGCAAGTAAACCTGCGCAACGTTTAGATTACACTGCCAGGAATACCTGAGCCAAATATTACACGTACACGTGAAGCGGTGAGCGCCCAAATCGATGTGAAAGACGCGGAAAAACAAACCGCTCTCTCTTCAGTTGTCCTCATTATGCATGGCCTGAGGGACGTCACATAGGCCATGGCTGCCCGATCGGCTGTCACTGGTCAACTTCGCGGGTAGATTCTCCCATTTCCGTCGTCGTCATCGCTGTGTACGAACCTCTTCTATGCCTGAACCTGTAGGCACAGTTTTGCCGTTTCTTTTGTGTTTTGAGTGCGCGCGGAGTTTTGGTGATGAGCTCAATACTTCCCTTTCAACGGGACAACTCGACTACAAACGTTTCTTGCTTCAAAAACGCCCTACCAGCCCGAGCGCGCACTTGCGAGCAGGCACCCATGCCTGCTTTTTTGTGGCATCAGACCAGAAATAGGCCCCTCCGCGTTGCGGAGCAAAGGAGAAAACTACCCGGCATGTGATATATCGAAGGCCGCCAAAGAGAACGCCGCGAGCCGCCCCCCTCTCCGGGAGAGAGCGCGCAGCTTTCGTCGCGTTGCCCGCGGTCGAGTTGAGAGGGAACGATTATGCGCGATTTCTCATCGCGCGTAGTTTCGTTAATTGTGAACGGATTTTCATAATTCTTGCGGGAGGAGATTTCTGGGACAATAGACTTTATCCCAAAATACATTACTAGTAGTCGATGGCAAGTGTTGCAGGGTCCCTTTAATGCGTTTTGCGTACTCTGAACGTAGAGGTTCCCCGCACGGGGCACCTTGAGCAATCTTGGACACGGTACTGGCGATACCGCGGACCCCGAACCCCCAAACATAAGCTGGATCCAACCGTGGCGATGTGTTTATAGGTTGAAGGTTAGAAACCACGAACGGTGGCCGTCGGAGCCCAGGTCAAGCTCCGGCGGATGGGCTTCCTGTCTGTTTACCAGGCAGGGAGCTCCGGGACCTCTTCAGCTTTCAGGGTAAGGCTGATGAAGAAAGTACCCCCGTCCCCTGCTTTTTCCTATGCCGTATGGATAAATCAAAACCCCCTCAAAACGTGATCGGTCCCTGAAAAACCCCGCACCGAAGTTTCCTTTCCATTCCTACCAACCATCAACATTCCGAAACCTGACAACTATCCTCGTTTTTTGGTCCTTGAATCAATAGATAAATCCAAACCCCTCTCCTCCTAGACTGTATTCCTCGTCTCAAAGTTTCTTGAAGGAATCATTGGCAAATCGTTCGACGCGAAAAAACTACGAACAGGCAAAGTGTTGATTGAAGTCAAGACGCAGCAGCAAGCCACAAATCTCCTGACCCAAACCCGCATGGAAGATCTGGACATCACTATCACAAACCACCGCAGCCTCAACAGCTCGCAAGGTGTGATATCTGAGCCAGATCTGCTAAGTGAAACAGAGGCCGACCTTCTGGAAGGCCTGAAGGATCAGGGCGTTACCGCTATCAGGAGAATCACCATCCGTCGTGACAATGTAGAAATACCAACAAAGCACATAATCTTGACATTCAACAAATTAAAATCTTCCGGAGCACATCAATGCTGGCTTCATTAGGTGTGGTGTACATCCGTACATACCTAACCCGCGCCGCTGCTACAAGAGCCAGCGATTCGGGCACGCTACAACTTTTTGTCGCGGCACAACGACCTGCGCGAAATGCGCTGCACATGACCACCCAACTGAAAACTGTGACTCTACTACCTTAACCTGTGCAAACTGTCAGGGGCCGCACGCAGCATGGTCCGGCAGCTGTGAAAAGGTTTAACAGGAAAAGTAGATTATCAACGTGAAAGTAACCGAGAACATCTCCTTCCCAGAGGCGCGAAAGAGGTTCGCCTCTTTCCCACCTGGGGAGGTACGCCGATGCAGCTCGCCGGGGGGCGGAGCGGCGTCTGGTCTCGGCGGGGACCCAGTACCGCGAGTCGGACTTGGTTGAAATGCCCAAACGTGGCTATCTGGGCGTGTTGGTTTGACATGATTAGGAGAAGACAGCGTGGTTTACACACGGACACAGGGAAGAGTACTTGACACACACGAGCGCTGAACCAACAGTTTTAATGAAAAAAAGACACACCTATATATACGCACAGTAGTCACGCTTATCTGGGATTTTATGCTCGGCGCATGCGCAGAAAGTCCAATTCTTTTGTAGTAAGGGCTAGTGACGGTGAACTAACGCATGCTTCCCCAAGCCTGTGTATTAATTCAGCTTCAATAATCTTCCCCGCATGGCCTCTGGGTCGCTCAATCTGCCCAGATTGTGCAGATTGAGCGTAGATTGTCCAGATTGATCTGTGCAGATTGAACGACCCAGAGTCCGTGCGGGGAAGGCACTGCAACACGAAGCACAGGAAGGCATATGTTGAATGCGTGGAAGGGGTCGTTTACAAAATTCCACTCCGCTGCAACAAATTTTACGTAGGGCAAACCGGAAGATGTCTGAACGACAGGTTAAGGGAACATGCAAATAAGGTAAACAACGCACTCGAAAAGAAAAAGAAAGTGATCGATGGATATTGTCACGAAGCCAAGGACGACGCGGTTGTCTTGAAGGACAAACAAGTTTATTTGAGCGAACTTGTGGTCCCCTAACAACTCAAAAGAATACAGAGGCGGCGAAGCAGCGGTCAACAAAGTGACTAGCACAGGCGAGTGTCGTCGAATGAATGCCGCGGCGTCTGTTCTGCAGGCTTTTATCTTTCGGCGCAAGTATTTCTGGAACCGTCGATTCGCATCCAGAACATTGTAGATCACAGAAGATTATTCCGGGCTAGTGACGTTACGGCGAAACAGTCTGCTTATCTGAATGTGATAGCCCGTGCGGCATAAAAGTAAAGAATGTAAGACGCGCTTCATTTCGAACGCAGATAACACAGCCGGGCGTGGCCCGGGAGTAAAAACAAACAATAAATAAACAAACCCATACATGGTTCCCGGCATTACCCCCCCCCCCCCTCTAAGAGTGCATCGACCCGATGCTAAAATAAAACAGAGTCCGAATGAACAACAAAAAAAGTCCGTCATCTTGCATAGTAAGGTTTCAAGCGAACTACGTGGACGACTTCGGGCCGCGTGCGTCGTCGTGATGTTCCGGAATCACCATCGGGGATCACCTCGTAGGTAAGTTGGCCGACACGTCGTAGAATCTGGTATTGTCCGAAATATCGCCGCAGAAGCTTCTCACTTAGTCCGCGTCGACGAATGGGAGTCCACACGCGATCCCCAGGGTGGTACTCGGCGTCTCGGCGTCGGAGGTTGTGCCGCCCGGCATCCACCAGGTGCTCGTCGGTTGTACGAACTCGAGCCAGCTGGCGGGCCTCCTCCGCACGCTGAAGGTATCCTTGGACGTCGGCGTTGATGTCGTCGTCTTCTACATGCGGAATCATGGCGTCGAGCATCGTAGTCGGCCGGCTTCTGTAGACAAGCTCGAACGGCGTCATCTGCGTAGTTTCCTGGATAGCCGTGCTGTACGCAAAGGTGACGTACGGTAGCACTTTGTCCCAAGTCTTATGTTCAACGTCGACGTACATTGACAACATATCCGCGATTGTCTTGTTCAGGCGTTCCGTTAGTCTGTTCGTTTGGTGGTGGTACGCCATCGTTCTTCGGTGATTCGTGTTGCTGTAGCGTAATATCCCTTCCATCAGCTCCGCAGTAAAGGCCGTTCCGCAGTCCGTGATTACGACTTCCGGGGCTCCCTGTCGCAGCACAACTTGGCTTATGAAAAACTTTGCGACTTCTTGTGCAGTCCCCCTGGGAAGTGCGGCGGTCTCTGCGTAGCGCGTCATGTAGTCTGTCGCTACAACAATCCACTTGTTCTCAGATCGCGATGTAGGGAACGGGCCCAGAATGTCCATTCCAATCTGTTGGAAGGGCCTAGATGGGACGCCTATCGGTTGCAGAAGTCTGGCGGGTCTCGTCGATGGCGTTTTTCGTCGCTGGCAGTCACGGCAGCTCCGGACGTAGTGGGTGACGTCGGATGCAAGGCGGGGCCAGTAGTACTTCGCCTTGATTTTCCCAATTGTGCGAGCTGTGCAGAGATTTCCGGACGACGGATCGTCGTGGCACGCTTCCAAAATTTAGTCACGAAGATCTGCCGGGATCACAAGAAGATAATTTGCTCTCGTTCCGGGGCTGAAATTCTTCTTCACGAGGATGGAGTTTTCCAGGCTGATTGCAGGTAAGTTGCGTTTGAAGGCCCTGGGCACGGCGACGTTGCATCCTTGGAGGTAGTCGATCATGACACGTAGATCGGGGTCGGTACGCTGCTGGGCGGCCAGGTCGCTCTCAGTCACGACTCCGAAGAAGGAGCTGTCTTCATCAGAGTCTTGTGCTGGTGGGTCGACGGGGGCACGGGACAGGCAGTCGGCGTCGGATTGTTTCCTCCCGGATTTATAGACTACTGTAACGTCGAATTCTTGCAGGCGCAAGCTCCACCTACCAAGACGGCCAGAGGGGTCCTTCAAATTGGCGAGCCAACATAGCGCAAGGTGGTCTGTCACAACCTTGAATGGTCTTCCATACACGTATGGGCGAAATTTTGAAATGGCCCATATAATCGCGAGGCACTCTTTCTCAGAGGCTGAGTAGTTTCTTTCTTCCTAGGACAGACCACGGCTGGCATAGGCGATTAATTTCTCGCACCCACTTTGCTTTTGTACGAGGACGGCACCGAAGCCTATATAACTGGCGTCCGTGTGCATTTCCGTTTCGGCATTTTCGTCGAAATGCGCGAGCACAGGCGGTCTTTGCAGGCATTGTTGCAGCTCGCAGAAGGCTGTTTCTTGGGCATTTTTCCATCTGTAAGGGGTGCTATCTTTCGTCAAGCGGGTGAGTGGCTCTGCAATGCGGGCGAAGTTTGCGACGAAGCGCCGGTAGTTTGCGCATAGTCTGAGAAATCTCCGCACGCCCTTTTTATCTTTCGGTCTTGGGAAGTTCGCTATGGCGGAAGTTTTCGCCGGATCAAGCCGGACTCCCGCGGCGTTGACGACATGGCCCAACAACTTGAGTTCCTCGCACGCGAAGCGGCACTTTTCAGGCTTTAGCGTTAACCCCGACGTACGGATGGCGTCGAGTACAGACTGCAACCTTGCAAGGTGTTCGTCGAAAGTCCGGGAGAATACCACAACATCGGCGAGGTATACGAGGCAGATGTGCCACTTCAGGCCAGCTAGCACAGTGTCCATGACTCGTTGAAACGTTGCTGGCGCGATGCACAACCCGAACGGCATCACCTTGAACTCGTATAGGCCGTCCGGGGTATAAATGCAGTCTTCTCTCGGTCTCTCTCCTCCACTTCAATTTGCCAGTAGCCGGTCTTCAGATCCATTGATGCGAAGTACTTCGCGTGGCAGAGGTGGTCGAGGGCGTCGTCGATTCGGGGGAGGGGGTACACGTCCTCTTTGGTGATTTTGTTCAGTCGCCAGTAGTCAACGCAAATCCTTGCTGTGCCGTCTTTTTTCTTCACGAGTACGACCGGGGCTGCCCAGGGGCTTTTCGACGGCTTTATAATGTCGTCGCTGAGCATGTCGTCGACTTGAGTCCGGATGGCTTCCCGCTCGTGTGAAGAGACGCGGTATGGTGACTGTCGGGTTATAGGTCGGGCTCCATCTTCGGTTATTATTCGGTGCTTCGCCAGACGTGTCTGACGTAGTTTTGAGTTCGACGAAAAACACTCTCTGTAGCGATGCAGCAAATCCAATAATTTCTTCCGTTCTTTTTGCGGTAACGCTGGATTCACGTCAAAGGGATTCGGAAACTTGAAGGTCTCTTCGGGTGCGCGTTCAAAGTCGGCAACCGGGATCACGTCACTTGCTTCTTGCGTTTCTTCGAGGTACGCAATTGCAGCGCCCCTGTTTAAATGCTGGTATTCCTCGCTGAAATTAGTAACCAAAACTTGGGATTGGCGTTGCGTAAAGCGCACAATGCCTCTTGCAACGGAGACACCGCGGTCGAGGAGCAACCTTTGGTCACTCTCCACGATAGCGTCGACGCAGGAACAGCATCTTCACAGTAGACGGTGATCATCAAGCTTGCGCGGGGTGGCAGTGTGAAATGATCATCGGCGATCCTTAAAGCAGCACGGTGTTGGGCGTTCGGTTCTGGCGTCATGGAGTGATCGGAGGAAAAAGTTATGGACTTGGTCTGTAGACCAATTATTGCACCGTTGTCCGTCAAAAAGTCCATTCAAGAATTACGTCGCGGGAGCAGTTAGGCAAAATTACGAACGTCGCAGGGTACGTTGTGCCGTCTATGGTGACGCGCGATGTGCACGTTCCACTTGGCCTCCTGCTGTGCGAATGTGCGGACCGTCCCATCTGGTCATAACTTTCTTCAGCTTAGACGCAAAAGGTTCACTCGCGACCAAGTAGTCGGCGCCCGTGTCTATGAGGGCGAATACTTCAAAGCCGTCGATGGACAGCTGAACGTCGGACGCTGCCTTCTTCGAGTTCCGGGTGCGTCGTAGCGTCGTATCTCGGCTTCTGCGCGTTGACGGTCGGGAACTGTGCGTCGTGGTCTTCGTTGTATTCTCATCGGCAGGTTTGGTCATGTCGGGTACACGTCACGCCGTTCTGTCGTCGTGGTGGGGAGTCACGTCAGGGTTGGATTGGGTCGTCGGGATCGGGGCGTGTCTTGGATCATGGTCTTCAGCGAGTCGCTGCGTCGTTGGAGGGTTTTCATTTTTCCGCCGTTGTACAACTTTACCTCCCGAAGTTGCTGCTTTTAGTTTCCCCCGCGTGGGCTGGGGGACCTTCCACGTGCGAAATCAGCATTGCTACGGCGGTTGGGCGACTGGTATGGGTAGCGCGACGGCGATCGGTTGAAGCGGGTTGGTCCTCGGTTGGTGATGGACAGGTATTCGTTGATCTCAGTAGGGCGCTGGCCGGGTCGAGGGCGTGGGGCGTCGACGGAGAAACCACGCAGTCCCAGTCTCCTGTACGGGCAGCGACGATAGATGTGATTGGCCTCTCCACACTGGTAGCACAGCGGACGATTATCGGTGGTTCGCCGTACGTCCGTCTTCCTCGGCGCCTGGTTTTGGCCTGCAGAGGATCGCGCGGGCGACAGTGGAGGGCGGTACGGCGAGACTTCTTGATGACGGGTTGTAGCAGGGCGGGGTCGTCGAACAGCCGTGGAGTAGGCCATAGCTTGAGGCTCACGTGGTACTTCGGAAGGCGTAGAAGTCCCCAAAGCGAGTTGAATTTCTTCCCGGATCACGTCGCTCATAGAGGTGACCTGGGGTTGCGGCGTTGTTGGGAAGAGTTTCCGCAGTTCTTTCCTGACGACAGTGCGGATTGTCTCACGTATGTGTCACAGCTAAGAGCCCCGGCATCGATAGAGTCCGCAACTAGCGCATTCATCGGACGGTCGTACTGCCTCGTGCGAATTTCCAGCGTCTTCTCCAGCGCGGCAGCTTCAGACGCGAATTCGGCCACCGTTCTAGGTGAGTTGCGGACTTGGCAAGCAAATAGTTCTTGCTTTAGTCCTCTCATCAGAAACCTTAGTTTCTTTTCCTCCGTCATTTCTGGGTCCGCACGGCGAAAAAGTCGCTTCCTCTCTTCGACGAAAATCATTACTCCTTCGTTGGGGTGCTGAGTTCGAGTTTCAAGCAAAAGCGCAGCGCGTTCTTTTCTGACCACGGTAGTGAAGGTCTTAATGAACTCGCTTTTGAAGTGAGCCCAGTTGGTCAAGGCGCTCTCGTGGTTCTCGAACCAAGTGCGAGCTGAATCTTCCAAGTAGAAGAAAGCATGCCGGAACGTTTCTGCGGCGTCCCACCTGTTGAATTTCCGGGCGCGCTCCAGTTTCTCCAACCATTCTTCTGGGTCTTCTGCGGGGGTTCCTCGGAATGATGGCGGTTCCCGTGGCTGCTGCAGGACGATTGGTGATGTTGCTTCTTGCACCATGGTGTTGGTTGCAGCGTTCGTTCTCTTGGGCCCTTCTGACAGAAGACCGAACTCGGGTGGTAATCTTTGCAGTCGGCGGCTTTCCCTGGTTGGACTGGCTTGGCGGCTTCCAGATGCCGTAGAGAGCATGAAGGGTGCGTACCCAGCACCTCCACCAGATGTCACGAAGCCAAAGACGACGCGCTTGTCTTGAAGGAGAAACAAGTAGTTTGGAGCGAACTTGTGCTCCCCTAACAACTCAAAAGAATACAGAGGCGGCGAAGCAGCGGTCAACAAAGTGACTAGCACAGGCGAGTGTCGTCGAATGAATGCCGCGGCGTCTGTTCAGCAGGCTTTTATCTTTCGGCGCAAGTGTTTCTGGAAACGTCTATTCACATCCACAACATTGTAGATCACAGAAGATTATTCCGGGCTAGTGACGTTAGGGCGAAACAGTCTGCTTATCTGAATGTGATAGCCCGTGCGGCATAAAAGTAAAGGATGTAAGACACGCTTAGTTTGGAACGCAGATAACACAGCTGGGCGTGGCCCGGCAGTAAAAACAAACAACAAATAAACAAACCCATACATGGTTCGCGGCAATATTTAGCGCAGCACTGCCACACGTGCGGATGTGTGCCGTTCCTTAGATAGAACTGCTGTCGTAAAGAAATGCTCAGACTGTATCACACGGGAGATTATTGAAGCTGAATTAATCCACAGGCTTAGGCAAGCATGCGTTAGTTCACCGTCACTAGCCCTTACTACAAAAGAATTGGACTTTCTGCTCATGCGCCGTGTATAAAAACCCAGATAAGCGTGACTACTGTGCGTATATATAGGTGTGTCTTTTTTTAATTAAAACTGTTGGTTCAGCGCTCGTGTGTGTCAAGTACTATTCGCTGTGTCCGTGTGTAAACCGCGCTGTCTTCTCCTAATCATGTTAAACCAACACGTCCAGATCGCCACGTTAGTGCATTTCATTTATAGTGCCATGGGCTCTTTTTCGTGTTTTCCTATGGATCTTTACGCCACTGTTTCCGTCGTCGTCTTGACGGCATGCTGCGCCCGAGTGTTCTCCTTCTGCTTGAGGGCAAGGCACCTGCCAGTGGAAGTCACTGCGGTCTTCGGTGGCGTTTACCCATCAGCGGGCAACGAAGCAAACTCTGCTTAATCCTCAGGGCCGAGTGGAGACGTCGAGCACGCATGTACAGGGACCTCTTGACTGCCCAACTGTTGTGTCGAACTGGTTCATCAAGTACCCAGCGCCAACTTCGTGAGTACCTTCTACTCGCTGACCAGAGCACCGAGTTCCTGTGGCAACGCGTCTTGAAACAATTAAGAACTTTACCCGTTGTGAGAAAGAGCATACAGAAGCATCCCGTGTACACAGCGGACGGCGCAATCCTGCCGGAACAAGTTGCCGCTGTGCTTTCCTAGGACCAAAGTTTGCTGTAGAACCCAAGAAATCGGCTCCCGAGTTACTGTCACTAGTCCGAAGTGTTTCCCGTCACGTCAATGAGGAAGTTGTTGAAAACTTTGCATGAGAAGGCGTTGATGTACTCATTCGATGTAAACCAGCCGGTTCTAAGCTTCCTGTGAAGCGAGTAGCTTCATATTTCTTGGGGCAGCCGTTGCGTGTCTTACCGGTGGACAAAGAAGGAGGCTTTGCAGTGTTTCCTTCGGATGCGTACAAATCTAAAGCTCGAGAGGTGGTGACGTCTGTATTGGCTCCCCAACCAGATGTTCCCTGGTAAAACTAAAAACTCGGGCAAAAAAGCTGTGCAATACGCTAAGTCTTGCAAGTGTTGTAAAGGCGATGGATAGATGCAAAGATGACTTTTTAAGCATCCTTTTCAGTGCGAAGACCCACAAGGTCGGAGTACCTTTTAGAACCATTGTGTCTGAAACTGGAACATGGCAACGATGCCTAGCAAAGTTTTTACAAACTAATCTTAATCGTTTAGCCCTTGACGACCCTTTTATAGTACGCAACTCGGACGACATTTTAGAGTTTATTAACACAATCTGTGACAAAGATTCATATCAGGCCTTCTCTGTTGAAATCAAAGATTTATTTTATTCCTTACCTCATGACGCTTTGCCCTACTGCGTAGAAGAAAGCATTGACAGATTTGGTTCCGTTGCCTTCCAGAATGCGTGTTGTGTCCCGGTTGATGGTTTTTTAGAACTGCTGTCCTTTTACCTGAAGTCTACGTATGTGCAGTTCGAGGGAGAGCCATCTCCAAAAGCAACGAGTGTGCATAGGGTCTTGCATAGCTCCTGTGTTAAGCGATTTATTTTTAGCGTCTTGTGACAGAAACTTCTCGGCAGGACTAGAGGCAAGCAATGCCGTGCGGGTGTTTCGATACGTGGATGATTTCCTAACTGTCGTTAATTGGGAGCCTGATGCCCTGAAACGCGAGTGTGCGAATGTCCTGACTGTGTTTGGAGAGGGTTTGCATCCACTTGACCTGACGTACGAACTTACGGTGGGGGGGGGGCAATTGCGATTTTTAGATATCCGGATTACATTTGGCAACGATGGTGTCTGCTGGTGCTATGAACCGCGCACCAAGAAACCCCTTCTACCATACAACTCAGCCCATTCGAAGATTGTGAAACGGAGAATAGTCACTCTGTGCTTCAAGAATGCCCTTGAAAAGTCATGTCCGCACCTTACTGCCGCCAGCTTCTACGGCCAGGTGGAACGCCTGCAGAGCGCTGGCTACCCGGCGCCGGTGCTCACCTCCGTTGCAGAAGGGTTACTCATAGGACTGCGTGGGAAAACTCAGCCTCGTGCTGATCCTATGGAGGGCAGGCAGAAGGTTGCGGTGATCCCCTACATGCACCAACTTTCTCATCACTTGAGGAAAATGGCCCAGCTCTCAAATGTGAAGGTCGTTTTCTCCGCCCCAAACAAGCTGTTGAAGTTGTGCAGATTGAGCTACCCAGAGGCCGTGCGGGGAAGGCACTGCGACACGAAGCACAGGAAGGCATATGTCGAATGCGTGGAAGGGGTCGTTTACAAAATTCCACTCCGCTGCAACCGATTTGACTAGGGCAAACCGGGAGATGTCTGAACGACTGATTAAGGGAACATGCAAATAAGGTAAACAATGCACTCGAAAATAAAAAGAAAGTGATCGATGGATATTTAGCGCAGCACTGCCACACGTGCGGATGTGTGCCGTTCCTTGATAGAACTGCTGTCGTAAAGGACTGCTCCGACCGTACCACACGGGAGATTATTGAAGCTGAATTAATCCACAGCCTTGGGCAAGCATGCGTTAGTTCGCCGTCACTAGCCCTTACTACGAAATAATTGGACTTTCTGCGCATGCGCCGTGTATAAAAACCCAGATAAGCGTGACTACTGTGCGCATATATAGGTGTGTCTTTTTTTCATTAAAACTGTTGGTTCAGCGCTCGTGTGTGTCAAGTACTCTTCCCTGTGTCCGTGTGTAAACCGCGCTGTCTTCTCCAAATCGGACCTGGTGCCGCCCCAGCCACCGCTCGGGCCGCCTCCGGTGGCCCAACCGGCCTCCATACCGCTGGCTGAGCCAGCAGCGGTTGTGGTGGCATCTACGTCCGGAGGGAGTGATGCTGCATCCTCCACTTCCGCTCCACCGTCCCAAACCACATGCGAGGGCACGGAGATGGAAATGCGGGAGCCAGCGGCGGCTCCCACCCCTTATCACCCGCACCGCATGCGCCATCCAAGGCTTTTTTGAAACCCTCGTCGGTAGCGGGCAAGGAAAAGCGCGCCCCAAAGGTTCCGCAATCCAAGGAGCCTGATCCCTCAGGTGCTCCGAGGACATCCGAGGATGAAACGGACGTCAAAGCATTCCTGTCTGCTGTGCACTGCAAGGAACGCGTCCCGACGCCAAAGCCTCCCGACAAGCCGAAAAAGGCGAGAGTCACAGCCCCGAAAAACGACACACAAACATACACACTCGAGTAGCTCTCACACTAAATAACGGGAAGAGAAAACATAATTCAATGGAACTGTAGAGGCCTTCTTCAAAATCTTGACGATGTATACGAAATACTGCAAGCTAATCATCCAAGTGTAGTGTGTGTTCAGGAAACACATTTGAATTCCAAGCACACAAATTTCTAGAATAGTTACATGATCCTGAGAAAGGACAGGGATGGCTGCACACTCTTCTGGCGGTGTGGCCATAATTGCCCCGAAATCCTTAGCCTGCCACCCTGTCACTCTGAACACTGCCCTTGAGGCTGTAGCAATTCGAAAAATAATATTTAATAGGTTGATAACGGTATGCTCCATATATTCCTCCTGATCTTGCACTTTCGAGCTCTGACTTCGAGGCGTTGGTTGACCAGCTGCCCGAACCATACATCTTAACAAGCGATCTTAATGCTCACAGTTCTCTTTGGGGCTCTTATCGTACGGATGCCCGCGGTCGCCTGATAGAGAGGAGAGGTTTCTTATATCCTTTGGAGCATGCCTTTTCAACAAGAAACAGCCTACATACCATAACATAGGACACAACACATACACATATCTTGATTTGGCTTTTGGCTCCGCAGTTCTCTTTCCATGTCTTGAGTGGTGTCTCGGCACTGACCCATATGGCGGTGACCACTTCTCCACCTCACTAACATACATAGGTAAAGGCCCATGCAGTCGATCTTCCCATAATAGGTTCGATGAAGCACGAGCTAACTGGAATACATTTACAGAGACATCCAAACTACACCACACATCCATAGGACACCTACACGTTGAAGAAGCTACCCAACTCCTCACGCCGCACATCCTCGACGCCGCTGAAAAGTCCATTCCCCACGCCTCTGGTGCCCCGCGAAACCAGAGGAGGCCGTGGTGGAATGAGGACTCTAGGCGGGCGCGAGAGGCCCAGAACAAGGCGTGGGGTATCCTTCGTCGGTACCCCACGTCGAGTAACCTCCTGTTGTTCAAACGGGCCAAGGCGTCTGGAAAACGAGTGCGCCGTGGGGCAAAACGAGAGAGTTGGCACTCCTTCTTGACATCCATAAACTCGTACACAGACACACACAAAGTCTGGACGAACATACGTAAGCTCAAAAGACAACAAACACACAGCCTGCCCCTGGTTAGCCCAACAGGGACACACTCGAGGACCAGGCCAACACACGTGCAACACTTCGAACACGTGTCCAGTTCAGCACACTACACAAACACTTTCATGAAACACAAAACATCTGCAGAAAAGAAGTCACTGCGTGATAGCAATAAGTCGCACACTTCATACAATTCTCCTTTTTCAATTCATGAGCTGAAGGCAGCCCAGACAACATGTAAGCCTTCAGCACCAGGTGCAGACAAAATCATATACACCATGATAGAACACCTACGCTCAGACACTCTTGAAACACTTCTACATCTCTGTAATAACATACGGCTTTAGGGGCACATTCCTCGCTCTTGGAGGGAGGCCATAGTAGTGGCGTTCCTGAAGGGAAGGAAGGACCCATCCTCTCCCGCTAGCTATCGGCCCATCGCCCTTACAAGCTGCCTGTGCAAGCTCCTCGAGAAGATGATAAACAGGAGATTTGTGTGCTTCCTTGAGTACAATGGTCTTCTCGAGAGCTGCCAGGTAGGCTTCAGGGCAGGGCGATCCACTAACGATCAACTCGTCGTGCTCGAGTCTTACATAAAGGATGCGTTTATTCATAAACAGTTTTCGGCAACGATATTTTTTGATCTTGAGAAGGCCTATGACAGCGCCTGGCGCTGCGGGATCCTCAGTGACCTGAAGTCATTTGGTGTCTCTGGCAACAGGGTGAACATTCTTAATAGTTATTTGTCCGAAAGATCATTTCGTTTGAGTTGGTAGTGCACTCTCAAGGGTTCATGTACAAGAAAATGGCGTTCCGCAAGGGGAGTTCTAAGCTGCACTCTTTTCATAGTTAATATGAACTCCCTTGGGAAGGCATTGCCACATACAATTTCTTATTCAATGTATGTAGATGACGTCCAGGTATCTTTTGAATCAATAAATATGTACATCTGTGAGCGTCAAGTCCAGCTCGATGTCAAAAAACTTGCCAGCTGGGCAGACAAGAACGGTTTTAAATTTAACCCACATGTGTTGTCTTCTGCAGGAAGCGTGGGATCCATCCGGACCCAGACAATACCCTTAATGGCGTTTCGCTTCCTGTGAGGAAGGAACACAGGTTTTTAGGAGTTGTGTTGGATGAAAAACTTACGTTCATACCTCACATTAAGCAATTGAAACATAAATGTCTAAAGGCTCTCAGAATTCTTAAATACTTGTCACACCAGTCCTATGGAACCGACAAGCAAATCCTCTTACTTATTTTTACAAGCTTAGTGGGTCGCGATTGGACTATGGAGGCGTCCTTTATGGGTCTGCAACAAAAACGGCACTGAAAATGCTCGACCCAGTACTGCATCTGGGGCTTCGCCTTGCATGTGGTGCTTTTCGCAGTAGCCCAGTCGAGAGCCTCTACGCCGAGTGTGATAAATGGTCCCTATATCACCAGAGGATTTACATGGATTTGTTGTATGCCTTGAAAATCATGGCCCTGACTAACCACCCTTTTAATTCTACCATTAATAATACATGCTCACAACAACTGTTTTTAAATTGTCCATCCATCTCTCTGCCTTTTTCACTTAGGGTAAGAAAGGAAGCCTCTGAGCATGAGGTACCCTTTTTAGACATTCACAAGACACCCATCACTGATTTTATACCAGCATGGAATCTGCGCCCTGTGCACTGTGACCTGTCTTTTACGCAGCTTGATAAGATCAGAGCGGTCCGGGCAGCCGAACGACAACGTCGCCCAACCGCTTTCTGCATCACTGCAGGATAGCGGCAAACGGTACGCGCCGGGCGTGTCATCTCCTTCCGCAACCAGGGACGCCATCACGTCAGCACGCTGGCCCGTCGTAGTCGCTGCAAAGGCACGTGGCTTCAACGGCTTCCGCGCAACATCAGCCCGGCTTCTGCGCATGCGGAGAGGACTCGCTGACGCCCCCGTCGCCCATATATACCCGGCCAACAGCTACGCCACATCAGAGCAGTCCGGGCAGCCGAACGACAACGTCGCTCAACCGCTTTCTGTATCACTGCAGGTACTGTTGATACGTTTATGTGCACGATACAAGCTGATATCCTGCGGCTGCTTGGATTGCTCTGAGTGTTTTGTTGGTTGAAACTGTGTTGTCCAGGAATCCTTGCCGTATTAGGATGGCAAAAGATAGCAAGGAAACCGATCATTTGGCCGAATTCGCAAAGGGCCTCGGCGATAAAGCACCAACTAGCATCAAAGAAATCGCGAAGGTCCTGGTAGAAATGACGTCCAGGTTCATCGAGGCCATGAATAAGTTCACAGCCACGGTAACAGCTCTTGGTTCCTCAACCAGTGATATCAAAACGGAACTTACTTCTGTCACGACTTCAATGAAATTCATGAATGACTGTTTCGAGGAATTCAAGGGTGATGTAAAGTCTATCCGGGAGGAGCTCTCTGAAGTCAAGAATCGGAGCCTTGAGTGTCACCGCGAAAATGAGAGGCTGAACAGGGAAATGAAGGACGTCAGAAGGCAACTTGTGGAGCTGAAGCAGTACAGCAGAAAGAATAACCTTGAGCTGAAAGGTGTCCCGTTTACAGAAAACGAGGACCTAAAGGAAACGCTGAAGCAAATCACTACCTGTTTAGGTGTTGACGTTCCTTCTCAGGATATTGACGTAGTGCATCGAGTAGCTTCAAAGGGGCTTCCTAACGTCATTGTTAAGTCTAACTCAAGGTCGACTCGAGATAGTGTCCTGCAGGCTGCCAAAAATCAATCAATCAATCAATCAATCAATCAATCAATCAATCAATCAATCAATCTTTTTATTTCAACAACATGTGTGTTGGGGACCGTGAACAAAAAGCCACCAAGCGGGCTTGACAGGGTCCACGGCCCCGTGTACAAGGCGAAACGGCAGCAGCGACATACTGCTAATATAAGCAGGCACATACTTTAACACATACAAAGTTACAATGCATGGATATTAAAAACACAAAATTCCATCGCAAGATATGCGTCCGCATAGCAACAAACTATCACAACACGACGAAGCTAAACGTAACCGAAATTGTCTAAGATAAAAGAAGAGGAAGGAGAAGAAAAAAGATTACATCAAGCATTGTGAGGAGGGGAGGAAAAACCCCCTCTGCAGGTTCTTGAGTAGTGTGTATTCAGTGGCGACTGGAGGTAGACACAGTCACCAGTTAATCAGACGAGGGCGCTTTGAGAGGTTATAAAGAAAACATGTATTACAGAACAAAGCACGATGCAGACAGTAATACTTAGACGAGAGACTACCAGAGAGGTAACAAAACACGAAACGTCTAACTAATGCACAGGAAACCCTATTAACCTAAGCGCTATAAAGTGCCACAAAAAAGTTCATAACGAGTTCACCGTGACGTGGCGTAGGACTCGGGGCGTCGGGGTGTCTCGGTGCGTTGCGCTGAGGGCCGCGTCGGGAAGTCTCGCGTGCTGGGCCGTTGACGGTGCAGCTCCGTCGCTGCTCCTCCAAGAACGGTACTTGCGGGAGCGGTCGTGGCCGGAACGGTCGTGGCCACGTCACGGAAGGCCGCGGGCAGTCGGCACCTGGGAGCCGCCGGTAGACGATGATCTCCAGGCCGTGGTCGTTCAGGACCGGGGCACGACGCAGCGCGTGTGCCTGCCACGGGCCAGGGCACTGGGGAATAGGACGCTGGTCAGGGGAGGCCTTGGCGTCAGGTAGATCCCTCCGAGCTTGGGTCCCCGAGACCCGATGAGCCCTCGATCTGCGCCTGGACGCCGCTCTCCTCGAACCGTCCTCTCCGAACTCCTCCACTCGAATGGCCGTCCTTCCTCGTTCCCGTCTGGCCTCGTCACCGCTCCGTCGTGGCCGGCCCTCATAGGTCACTTGCGTTCACCGTCATCGGCTCGTGTAGCCTGCCACTTCTTTTTCGGCCCTTCCAAAACGAGGACAATCCCTTCACGGGCATGTGTCCGCGACGTCGTCGTCGTCGTCGTCCCCGCCGACTGAGCGCTTCATCTCACATGTGTTCCCCCTTTAGAAAGTTTTTTCTTCCGGGAGAAAAAACTGCACAAGGAGGTGAAGAACCACTGCTGGGTGGTCGGACGGGGTAGACGTAGTTGGCATCACGGTGAACACAATCACTTACATTCAGTGACTATCACACACACTCGCGCACTACAAGTCTCACGTGAGTCACCACAACACGTCACGATTCGCAGTGTCATGCCACCACTAGGTATAAAAGAACGTCGTCAAGAACACTTGGCTTGTACCCAACAACACCAACCACTGCACCGTTACCCTATTACCTCAATTATCTTACTTATCGGCTGGCGGCAACAGGCGACTAATGTAATCCGCTCCTACGTTCTCGGACCCCTTGATGTACTCTACTCTGAATGAATATTCTTGTAGAGTTAGACTCCACCGGAGAACTCGACTGTTAAGGTGTTTGGCGCTAGCGAGGTACTTCAAGGGCTGATGGTCAGTCTGGACAACAAATGTTGTTCCGTACAAAAAGATGTAAAATTTCTCCACGGCCCAAACTAGTGCCAAGCATTCCCGTTCGATGGCTGAGTAGCGGGTTTCACGAGGCAGGAGTTGGCGGCTGGCGTAAGAAACCGGGTGCAGCACTCCGTCATGCTCTTGCATCAGTACAGCACCTAAACAACTTTCCGATGCGTCGGTGCGCAGTACAAATGTCTTCCGGATGTCCGGAGCTCTGACGACAGGTCCAGAAGACAAGGCAGCCTTCAAAATCTCGAAAGCTCGCACCCGTTGAGGGTTCCACTCGGCCTTGTTTTTCTCGGTCTTTCGGGTCATTTCAACCAAAGGCTGTGCCTTTTCAGCGTAACGTGGGATGAGGTCTCGGTAATATCCGGCAAGTCCCAAAAACGAGCGTACTTGCTTCTTGGTTTCTGGTCTCGGCGACTCAATGAGTTTCGTGACCACACCTTCCACAGGTTGTATTTTGCCTTCTCCCAAACGATGTCCGAGGAAAGTCACGGAAGTGGCGCCCAATTCACACTTTTGTGGCTTAACTGTCAAGCCAGCAGACCGAATCCGTCCGAAAAGTTCCCGGAGAGTCGCGAGATGCTCCTCCCAGTTATTCGTGGCGACCAGGACATCATCGATGTAGTGAACAACGTTATCCATGCCCTGCAATAACAGTCTCATGAGGCGTGTGAAAACCGCCGACGCCGTCTTGATGCCGAAAGGCATGTACTTAAACTGGTAGTGCCCAGAATGCGTTGAGAAAGCAGTCTTTGACCGTGAAGCCTCGTCCAAAGGCACCTGCCAGTACCCTTTGGTCAGGTCAAACTTCGAGAAAAAAACCTTTGTCCCGACCTCCGCAAATATAATGTCTGTTCTTGGGATAGGTTCCGCATCTGCCACCAGGATGTCATTGATGCGGCGGAAATCTATGCAAACTCGATAACTGTTATCCGGTTTCTTCACCGGAACTAGCGGGGAGTTGTACGGCGATTTGGAGGCTTCAATAATGTCGAGTTTCAGCATGTCTTTTACCTCTTTGTCCACAATTTCTTGCACCTTGAACGGTAGAGGATATTGCGGTGTGTTGATGGGGTTTTCCGTGGTTAATTCCAATTGGCACTCCAAGAGATTAGTCTTTCCTGGAAGCTCTGAGAATATATCCTGAAAATCTTGTAAGAGGTCATGCAATTGTCTCCTCTGGTCGTGATCCAGACTATCCGAAAGTTTAACGGACTCGACTCCACAGTGGTCAGGAGCGCTGTAGTCAGGAAACCGGGATTCTGATTCTGCTTCCTCCACCACGATGAATGATGAGGTCTGCAACGCGATCTCCGGTTTTCGCTCTTCATAGCGTTTGAGCATGTTGATGTGAAATAGCTTTTTGGAGTGTCCAAGGTCGAGCCAGTAGTCAAAAGAATTTTTCTTTCCACAGACCCTGAATGGCCCCTTCCAGTGCATCAGTAGTTTGTTGTGAGTCGTTGGGAGCAGAATCAAAGCTTGATCACCGATCTTGAGTTCTCGTGCTTTAGACCGTCGATCATACCACCTCTTCTGGGACCCCCGGGCTTGGAGCAAGTTTTGTCGAGCCGACTCCAGCGTCTTCTCAAGCCGTTCGCGGAGGTCTAACAGGTAGCCATATGTGGTTTTCGACTCTTCGTCGAGCTTCTCTCCAGTCCACAATTCCTGAAGGATAGTTAATGGTCCTCGCACCTGCCGTCCGTAGATGAGCTCAAATGGGGAAAACCCTGTGCTGGACTGGGGCGCCTCCCGGTAGGCAAACAGGAGCGGTGCCAAGTAACGATCCCATGCCTTAGGTTGCTCTTGGACCAATTTCCGCAGCATCTGCTTCAAAGTGCCGTTGAACTTTTCAACCAAACCATTGCTCATGGGGTGGTACGGCGTAGTGCCGAGATGTTTGATGGACAACATACGGTTAACTTCCTCCATCAACTTTGAATTGAAGTATGAGGCCCGATCTGTGAGGATCTCTTTGGGAAAACCTATCCTTGAAAACATTTCCACTAAGCCTTCGGCCACCGTGGCAGAGTCAAAATCTGGTAGCGCTACCGCATCCGGGTAGCGGGTAGCAAAGTCGACCAAGGTCAGAATGTATCGGTTGCCCTTTGATGACCTTGGCGATATGGGACCAATGATATCGACCGCTACTCGTTCAAACGGTGTATCAATGAGCGGCATGCACCCAAGTGGTGCCTTCGGGACTCTTCCTTTTGGAAACGTCCTCTGGCAAGCGTCGCATGATCGGACGTACCGCTGCGCGTGCGCTTGCACCCCGGGCCAATAAAAGGCTTCCAACAGACGCCCAACTGTCTTCTTGATTCCCAGGTGTCCCGACATTGGACTCTCGTGTGCCAAGCTCAGTATTTGGGACCGAAACTTCTTCGGGACTACGACCTGTTGAAAAACGTTGTCACTGGACATTTCGTATTGCCTCCACAGAAGTCCGTTTTTGACGAAAAACGTGTGAACTCCCGCTCGCTTGCCGGTTATGGGTGTTCCAACCCTGTCCCAACATATCCGTAGAGTCGGGTCTTTTTCTTGTTCCCGCCGAAGCTCCTGCGGGGTTACTTGGATGACGTTCAAGGCCGTTGTGGGGCTCCTGCGTGTCGTAGGTCCTTTCGTCCCCATGACGACTTGGGTGGAGGGTGCGGCAGTCACGTCACCACTTGTCTCTGTGGCCCATAATAAGCTGCTGTTTTCCCTCCACGCGGGATCCGGATCTGAGGCATCGCGTGCCCCTGGAATATTTCCCACAATTACATCATATATTGGGGTCTGCATACACTTTGCGGTAGCCTTTCCGGAGAAATAAGGCGTTAATACTTCCACAACTGCCTCTTCGACCTCGACGCTCTCCCCATTTGCTAGAAGCAACGTAGCTTTTGTCCCTGTCATCGCCGAATCGGTAACCAGGGACCTACGGACCACCAGTGTATTGCTTCCGGTGTCCCGCAACACAGAAACCTTCTTCCCGAAGAGTTCCCCTTCGAGCACTGGAAGACGAGGCCGCGTGGAGTTCCTTTGTACCGCGCGAGCAACCCTCATTTCTTGCACCCTCTCTGGACAGGAATGATCACAAAGAGGACTCCCATCCCTGTCCTTCGAAGAAACGCATTGGCGTTCTGTCGGTGACATACAGCAAGATGCCGTCTCCTTGCTGTTGGCTCGTTTAGGGCAAGACTTGACGTTATGACCAACTTGACGGCAATCCGAACAGTACGGTTGCTTTGGCCTCGACCGACAATCTGAGGCTTGGTGACCCAGCTTGTCACACAGAAAGCACCGAGGGGTTCTGGCTGGGTTCGTCATATTCCTCGCCTCCTTTGACAACGCAGCGTCCTGCGCTCCCTTAAAGCGCAGCAGGTTGATTTGATGCTGGGCCTCGAGGAAGTGATCGGCGGCCTGCGTCATTTCCGAGAGTTTCGTGCAGTCCCTTTCCCGTAGGAAAACTGCTAACGTGCTGTGGCAGTTGGTCAGGAATTGCTCCGAGACAATTAACTCTCGTACTCCGTCATAGGTTTTAGGAGTACCTCCCATCTCCACCCAGCGGTCGAAGAAACTCTCCAGTCTTGTCGCATATTGCTTCGCCGTCTCACTGTCTTGCGGCTTGCTCTGCCGGAACCTTTCCCTGTAGCCTTCAGCCGTGAAACGGAAACGTTGCAATAGCGCCAGTTTAGTCTTGTCATAATCGACGGACTCGTCAGGAGACAGCCGTCCGAAGACCTTCAACGCTTCTCCAGCTAGACACAAACTGAGCGCTGTGGCCCATTTCTCTTTCGGCCAACGCTGTCCGTTCGCCACTTGTTCAAAGCGCTTCAGATAAGCGTCCAAATCATCACGAGCTTCATTGAAGACGGGAATGAAGTTGTGTGGATTGACATTAAAGACGGGGTTTTCCGCAGAATGCGCGTCACCAGCAATATCCCCAGAGCCTCTACTCTCCCCAGTTTCTGCCAACCTAAGTCTTAGCTGCAGGTTCTTTTCTTCCTGCTCGAGTCGCAATCGTGTAGCCTCTCGCTCTGCCGCCCTCTCATCTCGCGCCTGCGCTAGAGCATCGTCCACCCACGCACGCAACTCCGCCCCACACAACCCAAGACGCTCCCCGGTGGCAACTAACTCCTGCGCGTTCATCGTACACCGATGTAGAGGTAACTGTCGCACCGTAACCTCTCAATGCGCAAACGCCCTCGTCCTGCCGTGGACGCCAATTTTGTGAGGAGGGGAGGAAAAACCCCCTCTGCAGGTTCTTGAGTAGTGTGTATTCAGTGGCGACTGGAGGTAGACACAGTCACCAGTTAATCAGACGAGGGCGCTTTGAGAGGTTATAAAGAAAACATGTATTACAGAACAAAGCACGATGCAGACAGTAATACTTAGACGAGAGACTACCAGAGAGGTAACAAAACACGAAACGTCTAACTAATGCACAGGAAACCCTATTAACCTAAGCGCTATAAAGTGCCACAAAAAAGTTCATAACGAGTTCACCGTGACGTGGCGTAGGACTCGGGGCGTCGGGGTGTCTCGGTGCGTTGCGCTGAGGGCCGCGTCGGGAAGTCTCGCGTGCTGGGCCGTTGACGGTGCAGCTCCGTCGCTGCTCCTCCAAGAACGGTACTTGCGGGAGCGGTCGTGGCCGGAACGGTCGTGGCCACGTCACGGAAGGCCGCGGGCAGTCGGCACCTGGGAGCCGCCGGTAGACGATGATCTCCAGGCCGTGGTCGTTCAGGACCGGGGCACGACGCAGCGCGTGTGCCTGCCACGGGCCAGGGCACTGGGGAATAGGACGCTGGTCAGGGGAGGCCTTGGCGTCAGGTAGATCCCTCCGAGCTTGGGTCCCCGAGACCCGATGAGCCCTCGATCTGCGCCTGGACGCCGCTCTCCTCGAACCGTCCTCTCCGAACTCCTCCACTCGAATGGCCGTCCTTCCTCGTTCCCGTCTGGCCTCGTCACCGCTCCGTCGTGGCCGGCCCTCATAGGTCACTTGCGTTCACCGTCATCGGCTCGTGTAGCCTGCCACTTCTTTTTCGGCCCTTCCAAAACGAGGACAATCCCTTCACGGGCATGTGTCCGCGACGTCGTCGTCGTCGTCGTCCCCGCCGACTGAGCGCTTCATCTCACAGCATATAGGTATACAATCACTAGACAAGAAGTGGGTGTCAATTGAACAGCACTGTAAAAAAAAGCATCGATTTTTCAAAGACTATTCAGTGTCAAAGCTTGTTTAGATAAAAGGGAAGAAGGTGACGTAGCATTTGTGTGCCGTAGTTCGTGCGGGCCCGCGGCATTTCCCAGCGTGTAAAAGTACGGAAGTTACGCTGGTACTGCTTTGCAGTTAGTTTTGAAGTATGCGGCAGAAAATTGTTACTTTTTCTTAGTCCATTTTTATATCGTTTGATTAGTGTGGTTCTGTAATACTCAGGCATTGGAACTAAATTCATATCTTTAAAAATAGGGTAGCTGTGGCTATCATATGCTGCGTTTACAATTATTCGGGCTGCCTTTTTTTGCAATACATGGAGTTTAGTGATATTAGATTGCGTAGTTGTGCCCCATACCAGATGACAATAGTTGACGTAAGATAAAAATAACGAGTCATAAATAAGAAGTTTAACACTTTTGGGTAAACAAAATCTCAGTCTAGACATAATACCGGTAACTCTAGAGAGCTTAGTAATAACTGAATCTACCTGAAAATTCCATGACATATGTTCCTCAAAATGTACACCGAGGCATTTAAAAACAGGTACGAGCTCGATGTCTCTATTGTCTACCCGTAGGGCAAAAGGTATTTCAACTCTCTTATTTTTTGCCCTAAAAAGGACAGCTTTAGTTTTATTTGCATTTATTTTAAGCGAATTAGCACTACTCCATGATGACAGACTCCTCAGAATGTTGTTTGCGTGAGTAAATGAGCGACTTGAACATGATCCGCTCAGAAGGATCGTCGTATCATCAGCATATATAACGAATTTGGCTGTGATGTCAATGTTTACTACGTCATTTATGTAAATGCAGAAAAGCAAAGGCCCAAGAATGCTTCCCTGAGGCACCCCGACACTAACTGTTTTCAGATCTGAGTTGTGTTGATTTATATGGACTGACTGCCTCCGGTGCTGAAGGTATGATTCAAGTAAATTTAGAAAGGGGTCTCGGAAGCCATAGTGGCACAATTTTTTTAAAAGTGTTGAGTGGTTAATTAGGTCAAAGGCCTTCGTGTAATCTATAAATATGCCTAGGGTTAACTGCTGCTGTTCAAAGGAGTCTAGAATAATTTCCTTCTGTGCTAAGAGAGCTGATTCAGTTGATAAGCCCCTAGTAAACCCAAACTGAGGACTTGTAATTAATTGATGTCTGTGTAAAAAGGAGGACATGCGGTTATGCAGTATTTTTTCTAAACCCTCTGAAAAAACTGGTAGTATTGAAATTGGCCTATAATTTTTTAGACTGTTTTTATCACCGCCCTTATGAAGAACTATAACTTTGGCTATCTGAAGTCGTTTAGGGAAAATTCCACCGCACAGGAGAAGATTGAATACATGTTCCAGCGAAGGTGATATAATATCTAGCACATGCTTTATAGGCCGAATCTGGAGTCCGTATATGTCTGTACAATTACTACATTTGACAGAAGTAAAAGCGTTCATTATTTCATTTGCAGTTGTGGGTGATAGGAATGCACTTTCATTTGTTCTCATACTTAAATAACCAGCATATGCTGGGTCGTGAGCATTCCCTTCTACAGAGAGAAAGTAGTCGTTGAAAGCATTTGCCAGTGCCGAATTAGATGTGGTTTCACCATCCAAAGTTAAGTGATTAATTATTTCAGTATGCATACTATTACGGTTTAAAATACCGTTGAGCCTTTTCCAAGTAAGATCCGATCTTTTTGGTACATCTTCATTAAATATGTTATGCATGTACCGGCGCTTCTCAGAGCGAAGAAGGCTGGTCACTTTGTTTCTTTGAATCTTAAATTCTTTTAATGTGTGCTCTGTTCTGTTTTTTTAAAAATCGTTTGTATAGATTATGTTTAATGCGAATTTTTGCGAGACATTTCTTGGTCATCCAGGGTTTTTTTCAATTTCGTGCCCGTTTTATAGTTTTGTGTGGGAAACATCTATCGTAAACGCTCTTAAACTTTTCATAAAAACAATCATAGGCAATCTCAGGATCAGTTATTTGTCGTACTTCGGACCAATCAGTTCCCATTATTTCCAGACGAAAAATGTCTAGACTCCTTGCGTTTATGTCACGAATGTTGATGGGAATGTTTTGTGTCACCGGAGTTGTGTACAGGTTTTTTACCACAAGAAATATTGGAAGGTGGTCACTTATTCCGGCAATGACTATGCCTGAGAGCAAATTCGAGTCGATAATGTTAGTAATGAAAACATCAATCAGCGTAGCTGATGTACCACATACACGAGTTGCAGCGTTAATTACATTTCTGAAACCATTAGACATCAAGCACCTACAAAGTTCGGTTTGCAATGACGCTATCGTAAGGAGGTCAATGTTCAGATCACCGCCTAGTATTAATTGATGGTTGCAGTCATTAATACAGCCCAGGTAGTTATCAAGAAACGACATAAAGTTTCTACCATTCCCGTTTGGGGGTCGGTAAAGGACACAAAACACAGTATTACCGCATTGAACCGTCAGAATTTCATAGTCGCACGTGATCGCTGAGCGAGATTCAACTATAGAACAATTCATAGCGTTTTTAATCATTAACAGCACGCCTCCTCCTCTTTGGGAAGACCTATTTAAAAAATATGTTGTGTAACCTGGTGATTTTAAAACTTCAAGGCCGTTCTGGTACCACGTTTCGGTTATCATCAAAACATCTGGATCAAAGCCAAAATTAGCATGAAACGCAAGTATTTCTTCCGCTTTGTTTCGCGCAGACCGAGCATTAATGTGAACGAAACACAAATTGTTACGATTGTTTCCCCGCAGAACGCCTACTTGTTCTGGTGTAAGATAGCCGGCATCCATTTTTGAACCAGTCGGACGCTACGATCAGATAGGGAGGAGATGTGCTCAGACAATCTTTTTAGGTCGCTAACGCGGGTTACCCTGAGCGTGCGCGAAGAGTCAGTTTTCCTTGCGAATATTTTGCCACCCTTCGTCCATGCATAGCGCCAATTTTTTTCCTTCTTTCTCGCGACGGTCATGCCCAGAAGTTTTTTCAGTTCAGGGCACAAGTGCTCATTGACATACACAGCCGCGGCTGGCTTTGGGAAACCGATATCAGTGGTAGACAGGCCGCTTTTCCGAGCTTTTTCAAGAATGGCGTCAGGTGTTGTCCTGTTTTGAAACTGCACTATAATATTTGAGCGCGTTTTATCCTTCGTAGGCACCCTGTGGCAAACATCGATAGCAGCAGCGCCGATTGGTTCTTTTATGGCAGTGCCGATAATTGCCAGCATGTCGGTCAGATTTTCCCCGTCGCAATAGGGAACACCGGTTATCTCGAGATTTTTGTTCCTTGAGTACTGTTCTACTTGCGTGAGCCTTTCTTTGCTTTCCAGCACTTGCCTTCTGAGTTCAGCGCATTCCCTTGTTAGAGAAGCATTTTCGGCCCTTATTTTGGCATTTTCATCCTGAATAGTTTTGAGGTTGGCATTCATTTCCTCGAAGGATTTGTTCATATATTGAATGCTAGACTTCATTTCCCGGTTCGTTTTCCTAAATTCTCTTTCTAACGCTGCACGCATGTCACGAATCTCTTGTCTAACATCTTTCAACTCTTTCAACATGTCAGGGTTCATGACAAGACAAACATGCACTTCTTGGCAGCAGCAGCAGGAGCAAGTACAACAGCAAAGAAAAAATGCGCAAACAAGAGTTCAAACCTGCAACACAGAAGCGTTGTCGTAAGCGTGCAGTTCTGCCCGCGCTGCCGCTGCCAAGGGAGGCTGCCGGTTTCTTGAGCGTCCTTTATGCAGCTTGCGCCTGGTGGTCAGTAGTAGCAGCTCTGCCACTGGTGATCCGGTGACGTGGCTGCGGTGGCTTGCGGCTGATCCCACAGTGTAGCGAAGACGAACGCTGACCACACGTGTTGATAATAACCTGCAACACAGAAGCGTTGTCGTAAGCGTGCAGTTCTGCCCGCGCTGCCGCTGCCAAAGAACAGACTAAACACGGTGATGCTCGGATTTGCCACAGACGAACCAGTTTACATCAACGAACATCTGTGCCCTGAAAACAAAGTTTTGCTTGGCAAAGCAATAAGTGCAAAGCGTGACAAAAACTGGAAATTTGCTTGGGTTTCTACGGCAAGATCCTAATGAGAAAATTGGAAAAAGTGAAGGTTCTTCACATAACTTGCGAAGATGATCTCGTCAAAATCGTGTAGTCATCCACCCAGTCCTAACGCTTTATTAAGGCACCAAGGCTTACTTTTACAATGAATAATGTTCAGGTTCAACAACTTGGTGGCCAAACGAGCTCGTCAATATTTCATTGCAATGTTCGAAGTATCAGAAAGAACTTAGATTTACTTGTAGCACAGTTGTCTGAGCATGCGCAACCGTTTCATGTCATTGCAATCACGGAAACGTAGCTGCAAAAAGGTGAGGAGGTCGTAATCGCTGATGATAGGTTTACCTCACAGCCCAGAGAGTCGCAAAATCGCGGTGGCGGCGTCGCCCTTTTCGTTCATAAAAGTTTATCTTTCACACCCTTGCCATCACTTTCGTGTAGTTGTTCTTTTATGGAAGCCTTGTTCGTTTATTGCCCCAAGAAGACTGTGCCACACCGACGGGTGAGCTAAGCCTCGCCAGTCATCGCCGCTACCACGCCTCTGCCGACGGCTTCGTCGACGCATCAGCTCGAGGCTATTCGCCCCCTGAAGAAATGGAGAGCATTGGAGACATCGACCCGTCAGAGATGTCCGATCCGAGATGGAGATGGTTCACCAAAATAACTGGCCTTCAAGGGCGTCGAGCAAGCGGCCACCACGCAGGAGGTAAACCGCCACCATGTCAAGGACTCCCCACCAAAGAAAGGCAAGTGCGAGCAAAAGCGCAAGTTATTCTGCTTACAATTAAACTGCGACAAGAAATATTGCACTATGTTGTTGGTGATAAACGTAGAAGAGACTAGCTCGTGCATTGGTAGGATCAACTTCATGCCCTGCACTATGTTACTTCATGGGATTTTACGACTGCCTATTTAGAAAAAAAAAATTACTTTAAATTTGCGATAACAACAGAGCCTTGTCACTGACGAAGCCTAGCTGTTAATTTAGTTCCGATGTTTGAAGGTGAGCTCAGCTACTCTTGGGATATGACTCATTTGATTAAACATAATCGCCAGCATCCTAGGAAACATGGATTTCGTCAGGATTTTCTTGCTCAACGCAGACTGTTGAGTTCACGTACGATTTGGCTCTTACAATAGATAAGCTTAAAGTGGTTGACTGTATATTCTTGGACTGCAAAAAAGCAAATGATGGTGTCACAAACTCCAGCGTACGACGTCTAAAAGTACCTTATAAATTTTTCATTTCATTTCTACAGCGCCTAATTCTTCTTGCAGTCCTTCGATTCATTCAGTTCGGTTCCATTCGCCCCTAGACAATATGGAGCTGAAGAGACGGTAACAAGATCACTCGCCGGCTCGCCGGCGAGAAAACAACAAAAATAAAACCTCCGCCACTCCGGTTTCGTCGAAGCTTCCAGCACTTTAGAGGAGGTGCGCGTGGCCTTGCCAGTGCTAAAGAGCGTCGATGATTCTAGAAAGGAGAAGAGTGAAGTTATTCGCTGACGGCGGCGGGCGCGTTGTGTGTTGTGCTCTCCATCTCCGCGCCGGCACGGTTATAAAAAGAGAAGCCGCGCCTAAGCAAACCAGCTACGTTTGGCAGTCATGATATGACAACGGCACCTGTCAGTTTGTGCATCACACCATCGGCGACCCGCGCCCTGGAGGACTCCAACGTACTCCCGGGCCTCGAATCACCGTGATCGTCCCGGACGGCCTGGCCTACAACGAAGCCGCGCTTCCCAGGTAGCCGAATCGCCTCCGACAGCGGTGCATCGTCCGGCCCGGTCGGTGAATATGCTGGGTCTCTGTCTCTCATAAGCATCGAACTGTTCGTTTTCTTTTTTTGTTAACTGCTAAGCTTCGTAATATTCATTTGTTAGCGCTCCTGTTTGTATCATTTTGTCGAATTGGACTGTTTCTTGTATTTGAATTCCATCTAAGTTGTCTGTCATTATCGATCCGTTACCTCGGGCTTGTGTTTGTAACTTTCCTGTCTAAATATAAGTCTTTGTGCTGTTTTTCGTTCAGGGCTCTTGCTCATTCTTGCCGCTCTGGTCGGCGAAAGCCGCACATCAGACGGCCACCCCCTTTGTCACCTGTGCCCTGTGGATTCGGTGGGGTTTGTTGGCTCTCTGGAGTCGACTCCCCATATCTTCCGACAGTGCACCCTAATTTAAGGAACCGGGTGACAGATGGTGTTCCATATCACCTTCTGCGTAGTACATTTCATCCTATGAACTGAATGAATCGGTTTTTGCATTTTTATTACTATTGGCCCTATAGCTTTGTTCAAAAGTACTGTGTAGTTTACCGGACTATAGCGAATGAACGTGATTCCGTATACCTGCAGCTTTATTCGAATTTAATAATATCCTGGTGTGCTGATTCAGAAAAGTTTTTGGGTGTTAAACAGTGTGTTAACGGCACCTTTACAAGAAAACCTTCATTCCAATTGAATAAGTATATCGTAAATTATGCTGCTGTGACAACGGCCGAGGAATATAAATACATAGGAGTTTATTTAGGGAGTGGCTAGAGGTTAAATAGGCAGGTTCACACCATAAAAGTTACGGCTGCATATGTTTTTGGCTTTCTGAGACGAAATTTCAGTGAACCTCCATCTAACTGAAAAGAACAACCGTATTTCACTCATGTGCGCTCAATCTTGGAGTACGCATGTGTTTTCGTGAATCCCTACACCAAAGAGCTGGTTGATACGCTCGAAAACATACAGAATATGTCAGTGCGATTCGTATTAGGTAATTGGCACGCTCAACTTAGCATGAGAGAAAGTAAAAGTAAACTGAAATGGCAGGACGTGGAAGATCACAGACGAAACCACAGGTTGAACTTTTTTCGTAATATCTATCATTCGAAAACTGGAGTAGAAGGGGAGAAGTATGTCCAAGCGCCATTCCACATATCGCAAAGTGGGACCGCTAGCTTAAAGCAAATTATTAACTTTCCTGTAAAGGTGACGCCTTGCGCGATTCATTTTATTTTACATCAATACTGCAGTGTAATTATCTTCCACGTATGATTGCATTAACTGTTTATATTGACGATTTTCAGCGCGCTTTGTAGAATTATTTTGTTATTTTGTCTCATATTTAATGCTTAGTGTTATGTATCTCCCTTCTGTAATGCATGCAAAGGCAAGCAGGCATCAAATAAATAAATAAATAAATAAATAAATAAATAAATAAATAAATAAATAAATAAAACAATGAATGAATAAATGGTTAAAAATAAGTAAATAAATAAATAAACAAAAATAAAAAATAAATAAATAAACTTCCAGAGGCGCAAGTCTGCTTCCGATAGGTTGAGAACCCTACGCATTCAACCTTGACCAATAAAATATTTATTGCCCTATTTGTTGCAGTATGCAAGGTGTGGGGGCCAAGCCCCTCATATCGGGGCGAGAAGGCGCTAGCGACGTCCTTCTCCTTGGTGGGGCGAGGGCGATCCTCGCGCGCTTCCCTCCTCTCCCTACGAGGCGACGGGGGATGCGCGGAGGAGACTCCCCGGGGAGACCGCCTTTGGGACGAGCAGCGATCGCACGGTACGTAAATGCCCTTCGGCCACTTTTGGCTGTTTCTTGCATTGGCCGTTGTTTCCCACTTACGTGGGACACGGCACCCACCGTGTCGATTAGCGCATGCCTCGATTTGCGTCAGTGCGTTTATCTAGGATGCCCGGCGAGTCTCCGCGGGCATATTCCACTCATTGGTGGGTTGCCCCCGCGTCCGCGATGTGACGGCTTGCGCCGTCTAAGGTCAGCGGACGAGCGCCGATGCCGCCCAGTCGTGTCCAGTGGCGTGGCTTGAAATGTGTAGCGGCCACAGAGAGCCCCCTTCCCCTACGTCAGCGAGCGTTGCGTCCGGCCAACGCCGGCGGACGCTAACTGCTGCCCGACTACGGGCTGGGCACACGCTGACGGCTGTATATGCCCCGGGGGCTAGGTGCGTAGTACAGTGTAGTGTTTGTATCGTGGTTGTCCGCGTAATAAACCCCTGTACTATGATATGTATCGCTTCCATGTGAAGTGACTGACAACGTACACTCGCGGCGAGAGTCGCGGCTCGCTCTCGAACCCGTCGTGGGCAGAGTCTCTCGGCAGGGCAGTTCGGTGCTGCGCGAGAGCAGTGAGAATAACGACGGCGCGTTATTCTATTATTGTTATTCTATTCCTTAATGGAAAGGATTAAGGATGGGGTAAGATAATGCCCACATTTCTGGCGCCCAACGTGGGGCAGCGTTTGATTGCTCATTTGCTGCCATACCGTAGCGAGCTTTGCTTGTGCAATCGGCTGGCCGCGCCAGGCACGCTAGTTGCGTGCAGTGTACGTTCCGGTGAGAGCCCGCATTCGGGCCGCCGGCCGGACCGGCTCCTCGTTTTGTGGATGCCGGCGGAGCTCGAGAGCGCGAGGGCTTCCTCGCTTCGAGCATGATAACATAGGGCTTTCGTGCTGTGTTCGATTTTGAGGTTGATTTTGACGAAACCCACGCTCGGGTGCTAAAGGAGATGCTTGAATTCGAGTCGCCTCATTTCACAACGGAGAGTGTTCAAGCTAGTGCTTGATCTCGTATCTATAAGGATTAGTGCGACCGGTTCCCTCTGTGGGGATGCCATGTATCGTAGGTATTCACCCCGAAGAGCTAGCCACGGTTTTGGCGGAACGATTCCTTTTTCCGAGCAGTTTCTCGGCCGCCTTTGGTAGGCGGAGCGCCGTGACGTTGACTTGCTTTGCAACGGGCGCTGGGGACAGGGACCAGCTTGTATTGCTGGTGGTTCCGGGGATGAGTGCTTCGCCGGGCCGATTGGGGGCTCGTGGTGTAATACATCGCCACCGTTATTGAGTATGAGCGGTTAAAGGCGGAAGTCCCGAAAAGTAAGACATGCGTATTGTTGCGTTATTGTCTTGGCTCACCTTGGCCATACAGTCTGGTAGGCTCGAAGATCTTGTGAATGATCAGCCGCAGTGTCACTGGCAGGTGTGAAGTGGGACGTTTTTTTTGTTATTTAATTGGGTTTTTCATTGTTGGGAGACACCTGGCCTGTGATGACCTTAGTCATGTGCCGCCAGCATAGTGAGGAAATTGTGCACCTGGATTATTCCTAGAGCACATCGCAATACCGCGCCCGGCTTATCCGTGGCGTGGCCCGAGCACCTTCGGTATGTCCGACCGTTTTGGGCGGAAACATTGTACCGTTTCTGCCGACGTCACCTTTGTGGAGTCGCCTGGTCTTATGACGGTTACAGCCGATTGATGACCCCGCACGCGCACACCAGCTTGTCAACAATCCTCCCGAGGCGATTCCTGGTGAGCCCGTTGACCCTTTCTCCAGCCCGTTATGTAAGTGAAAGAACGCACGTTTCTTATTGTGAATTCTGTGCTGTGTATTGTTAGTGTTTGCGTTGTGTGTACATGCTTGCAGCTTTCCATGGTAGTGCTCGTATGGTTGTGATAAGAATTGTGCATTTCTTTGTCTAGTCCCAAGCAACCTGTATAGAGAAGTGTAAAAGAGACTTAGTTTTGACAGTGTTGAGGAGACGAAAAAAAAAAACAGAAGCGCAATGGCTTTCGCCTCCGCCGTGGAGGGGGGAACTCCGGGCTGTCCCCTCCTTCAGTTCTTGGAAATTCCGAGGGTGGTTTAGTTTGTATTTTGTTTTGGGCCCCTCCGCGGCAGATAGAGGCGGGTTAGAGCAGTAACGTTGGGTTAGAGAGGGTGATGGCCCGCTTGCTTGGGCATCTGTACTCCGTTTTCCCTCGGCTCCTGGGCCCGTTTGCCCGAACGCGATAAGTATAGGAATAAGTTCTCAACTACAACTTCAGCGCTGTCTAGGTAATAAGTCGTGTGGCCGAAACTGATACAAACGCTCGGTTAAGGTAGCGTTTCCGTCGGGTTTTCTGGCAACCGGCTTATTTTCCGTGGCCGACTTCGACTTATTGGCGTCTTATTTGTAAGCGGGAACTTAATCGGGAACTTATGCGTACGGGCAAACGGGCCCTGGTTTCTTGTCGCCGCCGACGAGGGAGGGGAGATCTGGAGCGGCGTTTTGCAGGGGTTGGCCGTAGCTTTCGTTGTCTCATCTGTTGTTGTGTGTGTGTTCATTTTGTGTGTGGAGTGAGTGAGTTACTGCCCATCGGTTCGTTCTCCGCGTCTTCTCGGCCGTTAGGACGATTTTCGCAGGCCTGACGCGCGGGGGACTGCGTATGCTGTTGTTTTGTTGCGTGTTCTCGGGCCAAGCCGTGGGGTGTGTGTGTACGCGTGCGCGCGCTTTTTTCAGCGTCTGCTGTGAGCGAACTTTCGTCGGAGGCCTCGTCTGTTCGCCGCGGCTAGTCTTGTGCTTCTGCCGCCTTGATGAATGTGACGTGTGTGCGCGTCGGCAGAGGGGGACAAGTGTGCTTCCGGTGGTTGTTTCCGCCCCCGCGTTCCATCCTCGCGTGTAACACCGCAGACTGGCGTGTGTGAGTGCGTGCGTGTGTGTGCCAGCTTCATTCGGCCGAACAGTACACCCCGCTGGTGGTGCGTGTCTGCGGAGAGCGCGCCATGTTTTGTGGTGTGTGCCGGCATCGCGGCCTCTTCGGCTAGCTCGCTGCGGCCGGGGACGCCGACAACCGAACGCAGAGGTGCCCTTCGTGCCCAGGAATGCGGGCGCCTTGAATGGCCGAGCTGACCTTGGGCTGCCTTCGACTCAGCCTAACCTCTCTCCTTCCTTGCGTGGGGCTGAAGCTCGGGCCGCTCCCTCTCTGGCTGCTGCCCCGTTCATCGGCGCCGATCCCGACTCCTGGCTTTCAGCCGGTGCACGTGCTGAGGTGCTTTCCCGGTGGGTCGTCGGCTCACGCGCTGCTTCCTCCCCCTCCATCCCTCTGCAGAGCGACACGGCTCGACGCAATGGTGGAATCGCGCCTGCGCGTCCGCCCATTATCTGCGCTCCTCTAGAACTCTGCGATGAGAGACTCCATGGTGAGCCTCGTGGCACCCCAAAGTGACGACAACGAACGCTGACAGCGGGAGGATCTTTTCGCCACTTTGTGCCCCGTACTGCCGGACAATGCGTAGGCCCCGTGGTGATCACTGCAGCCCTTTGCGGATTTAGTGCAATATTTCCACCTCTGTGTATCTTTCTACACCTGTGTATCTAGTGTGATGTAATGAAGTGTACGTAATGTAATGTAATTAAGTGTTCTTAGTGCATTATAATTAACCGTAGGTTGTGTAATATAAGTAACAGCTGTGTTCGTGTAGTATAGTGTACGTAGTGCAACCTTAGTTGACCTCCTCTGTATAGCGTAACATTAGTTCCCTCACCAAGTGAGTAGAGTATTGTTTATAGTGTACATTTCTTGTTTCACACCTTGTTCATTGTGTGTATGTATATCTTAAGTATAAGTAGCGTGCGTTGTGAATGCAGTGTTTGTTTAAGGGCTGGAGTAGAGGCTGGTGGGCACTAGCTTTGTTTTACTTACATTAAGATTGTTCTTTTTGGATGAGTACCTGATGGCCGGCTTTCCGACCGTCAGGGGGGCATTTAAGGAGAGGGGGATGTGGGGGCCAAGCCCCTCATATCGGGGCGAGGAGGCGCTAGCGACGTCCTTCTCCTTGGTGGGGCGAGGGCGATCCTCGCGCGCTTCCCTCCTCTCCCTACGAGGCGACGGGGGATGCGCGGAGGAGACTCCCCGGGGAGACCGCCTTTGGGACCAGCAGCGATCGCACGGTACGTAAATGCCCTTCGGCCACTTTTGGCTGTTTCTTGCATTGGCCGTTGTTTCCCACTTACGTGGGACACGGCACCCACCGTGTCGATTAGCGCATGCCTCGATTTGCGTCAGTGCGTTTATCTAGGATGCCCGGCGAGTCTCCGTGGGCATATTCCACTCATTGGTGGGTTGCCCCCGCGTCCGCGATGTGACGGCTTGCGCCGTCTAAGGTCAGCGGACGAGCGCCGATGCCGCCCAGTCGTGTCCAGTGGCGTGGCTTGAAATGTGTAGCGGCCACAGAGAGCCCCCTTCCCCTACGTCAGCGAGCGTTGCGTCCGGCCAACGCCGGCGGACGCTAACTGCTGCCCGACTACGGGCTGGGCACACGCTGACGGCTGTATATGCCCCGGGGGCTAGGTGCGTAGTACAGTGTAGTGTTTGTATCGTGGTTGTCCGCGTAATAAACCCCTGTACTATGATATGTATCGCTTCCATGTGAAGTGACTGACAACGTACACTCGCGGCGAGAGTCGCGGCTCGCTCTCGAACCCGTCGTGGGCAGAGTCTCTCGGCAGGGCAGTTCGGTGCTGCGCGAGAGCAGTGAGAATAACGTCGGCGCGTTATTCTATTATTGTTATTCTATTCCTTAATGGAAAGGATTAAGGATGGGATAAGATAATGCCCACAAAGGTTACCTGTATGCATGCTACCATTGCTATGTTATTGGTTTGAAACAAATTATGTAACTCTAATTTTACGCCTTTCCTTGAGTGAACACAGAGGGATGCAGCTGCAGCCGCCTGAAGCAGGGCGTGATTCGCAACGCGTCTAGAATTTTCGGAACGTAGTATGACATTAGAAGAAAATTAAGTTATTTTGTACTATTAAGTGGTCTGGACGTAAATCATGAAAAAAACATTAAATTCGATTGAAAATGAAAGTACCTGTTCGCTCTTTCTTAGGATCAGCCCTGCGCAAGATCATCAGAAAAGTTGATCGAGTAGAAAATGTCTTTGCAAGAAAAATGGGCAAAAAATGGACATACTTTTTTGTGAAGGAGTTATATTAAATGCTCCTGAGTGTTTTGTTGAGAACCAAAACGCTTCGTAAAGGCATTCACACCGGTTTTATATACATCAAAATTGGTCAAGCAACTGTTATAAAATAGTTTATGTAGTCATAGCATGAAAGTGTTCCGGAATATTGCCTTAAAAGGAATTGGCTAAAAGCGGCGCAATTTATCTCTCTGAAATTCAACCCACTAAAGTATGCGCCCTCCGCCGCCCCCCCCCCCCCCCCCTCCACCTCCTCTTTCCCCGTTTATTACAGGTAAGCCGCCCCACAGAGGATATCAGGACCTGGACAATACATCTATTCAAGCTCTACAAAGAACTGAATATTTTCTGTGTTCGGCAGTAAAAGAGGCACAGCAATTAAAGGAACGACAATTTGTGAGCACTGTTTAATAAACGAATTTTGCTGTCAACTGAGGCTGGTAATTAAGCAAGGCTGCGCTGAAAGCTTGACGGCTGGTGGTTGCGCGCGAGCTCACTTTGATGTGGCTGCATTGGACCCAAAATGCTGGGTTTGTGCTGCTTCTGCACTGCGCGAATGAGTCATCTGCTTGCGCGACATGCAGTGACCGGCCTCTGTACAGTTAACGTACTGTGGCTGAACTCCAATGCCCGTAGCACGGCCGTATTTCCGGCAGCTTTAGTCCGGCTGGAGTCCGACGACCGTATCTCGGCTGTCCTCCGGCGGCCGTACTTCGGCCGTACACGGGTGGCTTTGGAATGGCCGGAGCCCTACGGCTGGAATCTGGCCGTATGGCCGTAAGCCGGTCGACTGGCCGACGGACACTGGCCGTTGGACAGCCATGGGAGTACGGCCGTATACGGCCAAAAGGCCCACATTTGGACATGGGCCGAACATGGCTGCCGGAAAACGGCCGGACAGGAAATCACCGGCCAAAGTACACCGGCCTGTTTTAGGCCGAACAGTCCTGTGCTGCCTGGGTATACTGTTATATATATTTTTTTTATTTTCCCGTATTATTTTGTTCGACCTGTTATTTCCGTTTAAGTTAAATATAACGGTTAAGTGTGTTAACTGAGCCAATCACACATTTCGCACAACCGCAGGATTTTAAGTGCTTGGTCCGTTTTTGTATTTTTTTTCGTGTATTGATAGTTCTTTTATAGGCTTTTTTTATTGTGTCTTTATCTGGGGGGAGATATATAAGGTGCCTAATTTTGATCTCGTATGTTCACATTTTGCTGCCTTTTCTTTTTTGTAATCTCTTTCCACCAACTATCTCTATTTTCGCTATTATAAGTCAATGCGTTGCTTTTGCTCATTGCTTCAGCTAAAACCGACATTTCTGCTATTCTGTAATGTTATACAGCCAACTGATGCGACTATTTCTCCAAAATTTAATCGTTTTATTTAAGTCCCTGATTTGACACTTCGGAAACTTTTCTTTTTTTCAGTCGGCCCTTTGTTTTCGTATCTCTTGGTGGTATGGGCGCAAGAAACGCTTTTTTCTGTGTGGGATACGAACGTTTTCGGACAGTGATGCCACGCGTTTTTTTGGTCCCCCAGTAATAATGCAACCTAAACATTTTTCCGATTTATATAACCCCAATTAGTGGGCTCAACGTATCAATATTACAGCTGGTCAGGTCACCGTGTTAGTAGCGCTACGATTACTCGTTTCACAGGCGTCCCAAAAATACTGTCGCGGCCCTCTTATAGCCCGCATCTGCCTCGTAACAATACAACTGTGATTGAATGTCATTTTAACCAGAAAACATATTAGGTAAATTCCCGCTATTGTTCCCCCTCTCCGTTCCCCTGCGTGCTACTTCCCCTGCGTGCTACTCTACCCGTACCACAAGCACCGTGGAAACTGCTCGCCCCTCTCCCTGCGGTGGGGGGGGGGGGGGGGGGGGGGGGAAAGGCTCTTGCGTGGGCACGGCCTTGCGCTCACGGCGGAGGGCTTCCTGTCAAGAGGAAAGAGGGCTACGGCGACGTGTCTCTCGTTTTTTTTTTTTTAGTTTGCGAGTTTTAGTTTCTGGGTTTAGATTTAGTGAGTGGAGCTGGCCCCCTGTTTTGCCGGGGAAAACAGAAAACGAAAGAAAGGAAGAGCCAAAAGAAAGCAGGCTTACGGCGCGTAAAAGTGCATTCTGTTTCTGTGTGCAGAATAATTTTCATTCACTGCCTTTTCTCTTTGAAGTTGTGCCTTTCTTCTCGCTATCTTTCTTCTTTAAAAATTAATCAAAAAAAATCGTCAGTAACGGGATATATTGTAGCAAACAACGTTGTAATACATAGAACGCAGCATATATAACTTCAGTTGTCATGAATTTTTTCCGGTTTTTATTTGTGTATGTATATTTTGTTACTGCTTCACAATGCTGCTTATTGCAAAGTTTTTATCACCCCTTTGATTAGTGTCATATGATGTCCGTCTTTTTCTTGTTTCGCGTTTTTTCTTCTTTCCTTTTTTTTAATTGTCCCCTTTGTCTTTACTCTTCTTTCATGTTGAGCAACTCTCTTAGTTGAAATCTTCTAATAAATGTCCCTGTATATTTTTATGCGTATAATTTTTGCCTTAGTGTGAGATTGATCAGTCCATTTTCGTACTGTACACATTCTTCTATGTATCTCCTACAAAAATTCCCTTTGGACGAATGTAGTAATCTAAATGAATAAATAAATAAATAAATACGTACTGACTGCAGAACGACTACGTACACTCTGGGGAAAGAACTAACGTGTGAAAGTCGGAACAGCTAACTTTAATATGCATATCCATAACGAGGACAAAAGGACGGTGTATTTGGCCAATGACAGTTTGCGACTCTCAGTAAAATTTTGACTCCGTTGGTACCGTTCATATTCACGCCGTAATTAAAATGACGCCTGTTCATGTTGCAATCAGCGTACATTATTATTAAATGGTGAAAAGATGCGCAGACATTCATAGAATTGTATTGCTCTGCATTCCATTCTTCAGCCGCTGGTGCGACGGAATTTTGAAAACCCAAACGGAAGAAAGGTTGAAAAAATGTAAGTTTCACAAAAAATGACCTGACAAAATCAAAAATATGCACCTTATGCATCCCCCCCAAACCCAAGAATAAATAAAAGAAGTCTGAAAAAGAACGTTAAAATAGGAAATGAAAGCGGCGAAAAAAACGAGAAGCCGTGTACTGCCCTGCATTCCCTCAAAAATGCAGATTTGGCGGACGTTCTACCTTTATTCGAAATAATAGATTATAGCGAGATAATTGGTCGGACAGAATTTCTAAATATCAAAAAAATAAAAGCAGGAAACCTAACATTTTAACGAAAATGATCTGACCAATTAAAAATATGCATATTTTACCCTACAAAACCGAAGAATAGAGAAAAGTCCTCTGAACAACACTCAAAATACGAAATAAAAATTACGAGATTGCGAACCGTGTAACGCCCTGCATTTCCACAAAAATGCAGATTTTGTGGAAGTTTTACCTTGAGTGGCTGGTTATAATGGCCTAAATGGAGATAATTGGTCGGACATAAGTTTTAAATATCACAAAAATAAAATAGAAAAATACAATTTTAACAAAAATGATCTGGCAAAACAAAAATATATGGATCCTATACATTTCCCCCTGAAAGCAAACAACAAACAAAACAATCCGCAAATTAAAGTGGAAATCATCATCATCATCATCACCAGCCTGTCTACGCCCACTGCAGGGCAAAGGCCTCTCCCATTATTCTCCTATTACCTCGGTCCTGTGCCAACTGTGACCAATTTATCCCCGCAAACTTCTTGATCTCATCTGCCCATCTAACTTTCTGCCGCCCCCTGCAGCGCTTGCCTTCTCTAGGGATCCACTCTGTTACCCTTAATGACCAGCGGTTATCTTGCCTTCGCATTACATGCCCTGCCCAAGTCCATTTCTTCTTCTTAATTTCTACTAATATGTCTTTAACACCAGTTTGCTCCCTGACCCACTCCGCTCTCTTCTTGTCCCTTAATGTTACACCTATCATTTTCCGCTCCATTGCCCGCTGAGTCGTTCTCAATTTAAGTTGAACCCTCTTAGTGAGCCTCCAAGTTTCTGCCCCGTAGGTGAGTACCGGTAAGATGCCGCTGTCATACACTTTCTTCTTCAACGACAATGGTAGGCTGCTATTCATTATCTGATAATGTCTGCCATATGCACCCCAGTGGAAATATAGTACGAATAAAAAATAACGTAAACGCATCAACGCTGCAGTACGCCTTGCATCATCCGAAAAAGAAAACACCATTAGCGAAGTAAAGACCCTTCATCACTATGATCGTATATATTTATATCATTGGCGAAAAGAAACAAAAGAAACTTTAAAAGAATAAAATAATACAACATTTTTTGCGACTCTCAGCCGTATTCGACTCTCAAAAACTCACTCTGGAAAAGCGGCTTAAGGATGATACACATCTGTCTGGATTTCTACATATATTTTAAAGCAATGGTTGCTATCATCGTAATGTTTTATAATGAAAATTCAAATGGCAGAAGCGGATGTAATTACGTCGGCAAAAAGTCTGATATTCCGAACTGTGTTTCAAAAAGTAGCTGCAATGAGCGTTACGTTTCTGGGAGTTACGTTCTGATTTTGATAGAGTTCTGCAATTAATTTTCTTCAGTGCTGTGAGGTAAACAGCACATACAGGTAATTTATAATTACTTGGTGACTTTAATAAATTGTTTTTTTAACACGAATCCATGGACGTTACACACTCTAAAATCAATTCTCGTCACTAATGCTTCCAGGAAGAGATTGACTCAGCCGGAAAGGGTACCGGAGCATCGACGTCATGGATAGCGGTGGAAAACCTTGGCGGGGCCCTTTACGGGAGCGGAGGCAGGCTGTGAAAATTGAACAGGGCGATAACAATACCCCCTCACACAGACCCGTGAACCAGCCTGTTTACCACTCTTATACACCATTTTCCTTGCTAGAGGTGGGCGCCGCCATTTGCTTTTTCTGACCGGACCGCTAGCGCCGTCTATGAAGCGACCGCCGAAACCTCCGCGCTGGGCTGTTAAGTGCTCCGTTCTTTCCGTGCGTCTGCTCGGTACCCGTGCATTTCCGAGTGAACCGTAGTGGTTTGGCGTTAAGTTAGCGGTTGCAGTGCTTGTGTGTGTGTGTGTTCTGTTTTGTTTTCATCATCTGCGTACGGATTTTAGGTCCTAATGTGCTGCCAGAGTGGAAAATGCCGACTTCGGCTGTTGCAAGCAGTAGTAGCAGTGTGGTGGTGGTGCCGGTGGTGCTCCGCAGTTCCGCGATGCAAACGTTCCGGTATGGCACCGACTGATATTGAAATCGATATCGGGGAGTAAATACGTGTTTTAAATGCCACCGTGCTTGTTATGTTCACTGATTAGTGGTGTTTACGGAACCACGGACGTCGAATGCGGAGCGCGCACAGCATATGTGGGTCACGGTCAGTATATTGGGGCCCGTTCTATTCAGCATTTACATAAATGACATAACAAGAATTGATGAACACGCTCAATATATAGTATACGCAGACGACACTAGCCTTTTTTTCCAGTCAGACAGTATTACCGAACTCGCGAATTCAGCCAACACAGCTTTACGTAAGCTTCTTTCGTGGAGCATGCAAAACTCGCTCCAAATTAATGCTAAGAAAACGAAGGCAATATTGTTTTCCCCTCTGCAGAAGGTAATCGATCGTAATGTTGAAATAAAATTTGGATCTGAGAAAATTGAACTTGCAAAGGAAGTCAGGACATTAGGGTAATTTTCCATCAAAATTTAACTTGGGATGCACACTTCGAACGGGTTGCTGTAAACCTGGCTAGGGCTTGTGGCGTACTTTCCAGGTTAAGGCAGGTAATGCCACCGGAAGTGAAGCTTTGCATTTACAACGCAATTTTCTCTTCCCATTTAAGTTATTGCAACCTTGTTTGGGGGGATGCACCTCAAACCCATATTCACAGGTTGTTTTTATTCCAGAAAAGGCAATTCGTCATTTTGCGAACGTTGGATATAGGGACCACACGAAAGAGCTGTTTGCCGCCTTCAATGTTGTTCCTGCCACTTAAATGTATCGATACCAGTTAATTACAAAATACAACAAATACCTAAATCTTAACAACAATTGCTTCTTCAAATTATGCAATCTCCGGACACCCGCACAAGTCCGTTATGATATAAGACAAAAAGAGAATTGGCTTGTACCCTTTTGCAGAACAAACCACGGCATGCGCCGAATAGAGTATGCTATGCCTAGTTTTTTAAACTACCTAGAAAACATGAACGTTAATAGAAATACTCGTTCTAAGCGTAAGTGGAAAGAATATTTTGTCAACTTCCCATTGACTGTGTCCTAAATTGCCGACACTCGTACATTTTTAATATGCCGACGTGTATGTACTGTTCATTTGCTCATTTTTGTCGCACATGTGTTTGTATGTATCCACCGTTTTATTTTCGATTGTATTCTTGTTCTTGCATACCCGCACATCAAGTTTGTGTTTTAGGACAAACCAAAATGTATCATGTTTTAAATCTGTGTTAAGTGTTTGTTATGAAAGTGTATGATGAGTTTTCCTCTCGTTGTTTCCGATGACAATTGTGGGGCAGAAACCCGTCAATCTACTTTTTGTGGCTTTTTGTTTCTGTCCTGGCATTGTTTTTATGAATGTAAAAATAATGCTGAATAAACTGAATTGAAAAAATTGAATTGATGGTGATCCTAGCTCGCGATGGACTTTCGACGAGGCGATTGCTACCCTGTTGACATTGCAATGCAATATAATTTTTCTTAACTAGACTTATGACGGTAGCTGAGAAAACGAAATTACCTGGGCGGAAAAATAACACGACCGCACAATATTCGAAGGTTGAGCAGAAGGGTCGAAGTTCGGGCGAGTTAATATTGGTTGATAATGATCGTGATCATGATTCACCTAACTCTGCGCAGCGCATGTGACTTGTCGCTCGGAGCCCACCTTTGTAAAACCGCTGCTTGCACCACAAATGCTTACGCGACCAGCAGTAACTGTTTTGTAATTGTAATACTTTATATGCCGTGACAACGCAAAAGGAGTAGAAGCTTTTCCTTTGACCGCGTTGTGAACAGGTTGAGCTATTTTCCAAATGCAGAGTTCACGCGTATCTTGAGCTGCGTTTCCACATTGGGCTGCCTGCTTATCCTGCAATCGACCAGCAGTGTGCGATGGAGAAAGTTATCTTTTCATATCGTTTGGCAGTGTAATGCGTTGGCCTGAAAAAAAGTAATTAAAAACGGCGTGATTTTAAAGGTTAGATTAAATGAAAAGGGGATTGTTTAATGCCAATCGGCTGTAATGACAAATAATATATGGTATTTTAAATTGACTGCAAGGAACCAGAAGTTATTGTAATGTTGTATTGTATTGGCTCTCGTGAAAGATCCCCAGCTGGTCAAAACTAACCCGGAGCCCTCCACTGCGGCGCGCCTCGTCACCGATGAAGCGTTGGGGCGTTAAACACCATAATGAATCAATTAATCAATCAACCAATCAATCAATGCGGTATTGTAAAAGATAAAGTTGCTTCTAACATTTCAGGGGGTTCCGTTCCCTGTCGCAGCATTGCGTGTAATAAATGGATTTTGCTCCGTCTGCTTGCCGTTCAAGTGCACCCAACAAACCCTGGAGTTGGTTGTTGGTACAAAGTCGTTGCGGTTTATCAATGGCATCCACCGATATCTCAACTCGGTGTGCGTTGGGAAGCGATGCAGCAAAAACACGCCGCAACCGCAGTGAATTTTCTCCAGGCAGTGTCATGCACATCCGTGCTGTCAGCGACTGTTTCTCGCTTTCTCTGGTTATTCAATAACACCCACCGCGCAGTGCTGGCCAAGCGACGTTTGCGCCAAACGTTTGCGACGTTTGCGCCTTGAATCACGGCGTTTTTAATTACTTTTTTTCAGGCCAACGCATTACACTGCCAAACGATATGAAAAGATAACTTTCTCCATCGCACACTGCTGGTCGATTGCAGGATAAGCAGGCAGCCCAATGTGGAAACGCAGCTCAAGATACGCGTGAACTCTGCATTTGGAAAATAGCTCAACCTGTTCACAACGCGGTCAAAGGAAAAGCTTCTACTCCTTTTGCGTTGTCACGGCATATAAAGTATTACAATTACAAAACAGTTACTGCTGGTCGCGTAAGCATTTGTGGTGCAAGCAGCGGTTTTACAAAGGTGGGCTCCGAGCGACAAGTCACATGCGCTGCGCAGAGTTAGGTCAATCATGATCACGATCATTATCAACCAATATTAACTCGCCCGAACTTCGACCCTTCTGCTCAACCTTCGAATATTGTGCGGTCGTGTTATGTTTCCGCCCAGGTAATTTCGTTTTCTTAGCTACCGTCATAAGTCTAGTTAAGAAAAATTATATTGCATTGCAATGTCAACAGCGTAGCAATCGCCTCGTCGAAAGTCCATCGCGAGCTAGGATCACCATCAATTCAATTTTTTCAATTCAGTTTATTCAGCATTATTTTTACATTCATAAAAACAATGCCAGGACAGAAACAAAAAGCCACAAAAAGTAGATTGACGGGTTTCTGCCCCACAATTGTCATCGGAAACAACGAGAGGAAAACTCATCATACACTTTCATAACAAACACTTAACACAGATTTAAAACATGATACATTTTGGTTTGTCCTAAAACACAAACTTGATGTGCGGGTATGCAAGAACAAGAATACAATCGAAAATAAAACGGTTGATACATACAAACGCATTAGCGACAAAAATGAGCAAATGAACAGTACATACACGTCGGCATATTAAAAATGTACGAGTGTCGGCAATTTAGGACACAGTCAATGGGAAGTTGACAAAATATTCTTTCCACTTACGCTTAGAACGAGTATTTCTATTAATGTTCATGTTTTCTAGGTAGTTTAAAAAACTAGGCATAGCATACTCTATTCGGCGCATGCCGTGGTTTGTTCTGCAAAAGGGTACAAGCCAATTCTCTTTTTGTCTTATATCATAACGGACTTGTGCGGGTGTCCGGAGATTGCATAATTTGAAGAAGCAATTGTTGTTAAGATTTAGGTATTTGTTGTATTTTGTAATTAACTGGTATCGATACATTTAAGTGGCAGGAACAACATTGAAGGCGGCAAACAGCTCTTTCGTGTGGTCCCTATATCCAACGTTCGCAAAATGACGAATTGCCTTTTCTAGAATAAAAACAACCTGTGAATATGGGTTTGAGGTGCATCCCCCCAAACAAGGTTGCAATAACTTAAATGGGAAGAGAAAATTGCGTTGTAAATGCAAAGCTTCACTTCCGGTGGCATTACCTGCCTTAACCTGGAAAGTACGCCACAAGCCCTAGCCAGGTTTACAGCAACCCGTTCGAAGTGTGCATCCCAAGTTAAATTTTGATGGGAAATTACCCTAATGTCCTGACTTCCTTTGCAAGTTCAATTTTCTCAGATCCAAATTTTATTTCAACATTACGATCGATTACCTTCTGCAGAGGGGCAAACAATATTGCCTTCGTTTTCTTAGCATTAATTTGGAGCGAGTTTTGCATGCTCCACGAAAGAAGCTTACGTAAAGCTGTGTTGGCTGAATTCGCGAGTTCGGTAATACTGTCTGACTGGAAAAAAAGGCTAGTGTCGTCTGCGTATACTATATGTTGAGCGTGTTCATCAATTCTTGTTATGTCATTTATGTAAATGCTGAATAGAACGGGCCCCAATATACTGACCGTGACCCACATATGCTGTGCGCGCTCCGCATTCGACGTCCGCGGTTCCGTAAACACCACTAATCAGTGAACATAACAAGCACGGTGGCATTGAAAACACGTATTTACTCCCCGATATCGATTTCAATATCAGTCGGTGCCATACCGGAACGTTTGCATCGCGGAACTGCGGAGCACCACCGGCACCACCACCACACTGCTACTACTGCTTGCAACAGCCGAAGTCGGCATTTTCCACTCTGGCAGCACATTAGGACCTAAAATCCGTACGCAGATGATGAAAACAAAACAGAACACACACACACACAAGCACTGCAACCGCTAACTTAACGCCAAACCACTACGGTTCACTCGGAAATGCACGGGTACCGAGCAGACGCACGGAAAGAACGGAGCACTTAACAGCCCAGCGCGGAGGTTTCGGCGGTCGCTTCATAGACGGCGCTAGCGGTCCGGTCAGAAAAAGCAAATGGCGGCGCCCACTTCTAGCAAGGAAAATGGTGTATATTTTAGCCAGGTCCCCTTCTACACTCTATCTCCCTCGTTTACCAGCCCTCGCAACTTCCGGCTATTTTCTCTCTCTCTTGTTCTGCCTCGCCTGAGAGTTGCAGTTCACTATCTCTACCTCCCCTAACCTCCGACAGCAACTTTCTTCTGCTTCTTCTTTTCAGCACATCGCCATTCATCACGGCGGGGCAAGGGCGAAGCGACTAAAACCTGACTGGAACACGGACGTTGTTGCCAGCATACTCTACAAACGCGTGCTGGCAACACTGCTTCGTCCTGACCGCAACCGACGCTGAACGCTGCCCCTCACGGCTACGCTGGCAACACTTGCAACTTCCGTGTTGCGGTCAGGTTTTAGTCGCTTCGCTCAGCTGTGCTGCCTATCGCCAACAGGACGCGTCAAACGAGCTACAGTGAATCAGTAGCCCAGCTTTATTTGGAAGCTCCTACAATGTGCCCTTCTTGCTGGTTGCTTTCTTCAAACTGCTGCTGAGTGTTCTCCGTGCGATCCTTGTGTGAAGTGTTGCAACGCGCACTGAACAACGACCGTGTTGCGGTCAGGTTTTAGTCGCTTCGCTCAGCTATGCTGCCCATCACCTACAGGACGCGTCTGCCGAGCTACAGTGAATCAGTAGCCCAGCTTTATTTGGAAGCTCCTGCAATGTGCCCTTCTTGCTGGTTGCTTTCTTCAAACTGCTGCTGAGTGTTTTCCGTGCGATCCTTGTGTGAAGTTGGCTCACCGTGGTGCATTTCGTGCAGCACCACCACCCGTTTGTGCCAAGTGAGAGTGGAAGGCGAGCGTCACGCTTCCTGCAAGCTTTCGACATTGGTGCCTGTGCTGCTTCGTGTATTGCCCGGCGTGCTTCCGGCCGTCACTTTTATCTCATAGTTGTGATGGAATATGCCTAGCAGTAGTGACTAATAACTCAGAACTTCTAGATAACCTAGTGTGCTTCAACGTGGTTTTACAATCTACTAGAGCGTGCAAGCTCCGCTTCAGTATGTTAGTAGTGCATTCTAGCCTGTGGGATCTGTAGTCGCATATTTTGACGTGTGTCGGTATATGTATGTTCCGTTCAGAAGAATTTATTGAGCATGTAGTCTTAAGTTTGTGCGAAGGGCGAACAACGAAACGCACAATGCTTTTTAACTGTACATAGAAGCTCTAGTTACAGCTGTGACCTGTGCTACCCACTTATGATGCCTGCTTCGCTTATATTTATGTCAGCAAGGCAGGTACAGACTGCTTCCAAATAATTGCCACACATACAGCAGAAAAGTGCCGCACTGTTTTGTGTTTGCATTCGGCGTTAGGATAGGATGATGTGCTGTTTTATGCCCAATTTGGCCTTTGGGTGAAAATCTGTTTTATACCCACCCAACCCGGATTTTCTGTTTCTACTAGTGGAACAGCTGCACCATAGCTACTTTTACCTTCCAACCACTCTTCAAGAGCTCATTGGTACGTGAATCAGTTCTGGGTGCGAAGACCACAAGGACATTAAACAGACAGGATGGGCGCTACTTGCAACCGATTTATTTAGGGTATGTCGATCAGGTATAAGAAGCATAAAAAAAGGTCACAGGCGTTTGGCAAGAGCACATTCCTTGGAGTAGATTGATAAAGAGGCGGCTCACTCACAAATTGTTCTTTCATTTGATACGAAACGTTTGTTACATTATGTGCCATTACATCCGTGCTTTCTTCCACTATTTTTCTTTTTGTCAACTTGGGTGCACAATTACAATGTTGCACTCAAACGGCCAGTGTAATTTTCTACCGATGGTGCACATTTTCAAGTGGTCCCTGATACATCAGCTGATTTGGCCAATAAAAGCTTTATGTCACGTCAAAGGTGTCTCATCGCACAACTAACAAGGGGCTTAGCATGCTTCTTACCACAAATTTTGTGCATCTTTCCTTGTGTTATTGTTGCACAAAGCATGGCACACTTTAAAGGTACTGAAAATGCTGTCGGAAGATTTCATCTGGAGGCGACCTTTTTAAAGTTGTGCACATTTCGGTGTGACCTTGGTATGGTCTTGGAAAAAGTTTTATTTCAAAAATGGTCTGCAGTAGCCGTTGGTGACACAGCTTTTGCCTTATAAGAGTCACAGCCAAGATGTTTAGAGGACTACACAACAGATAACGTTTCCACCTGCACTATTTTTATGCGGGAGCACTAGGTTCCCCACTTTGTAGTGTTGTGCCCGCTGTTGAGTGAAGCCTGTCATTCAAGCCTGTGTGTGCTCTGAATAGTGGCGCATGCTCTCTCAGGGATTGGCAAGGACAGGGTACTGTTATAGTGTGGAGGCACTAGGAGCAGGGTCCATCTGGACCCACTTAGTGAGTGCTGTAGCTGCACAGGATGCGCAGCGGACGATAGTGCGGAGAGACGGTTAGCATTATATATATATACATTAAGAGAAACTCGAGGGGAAGGCGAAAATTTGTATTACCAGAAATTCATCTTCAGCGGACGTTATTGCGTTGTGGATGTTACAGGTGAACAAAAGTGTTGTTCATCTTAATCATGGCACATGGAGTTCATCTTAAGCGGAGTCTGGTACTTGTAGAGGTGTGAAGCCTTGGGAAAAAGGAGCTGAGCATGGCCAGTGGTCAATTTACTACGACAGCAAAGAGGGAAGCCACCAACTTGGAGGGGCGAAAAAAGCGGGGAGCCCCAGCTCGGGGAATCAACATGGCTTTGTAAGAGAGGCGCAGTTTTCTTACAATATATATATCCGGATTCTGGCCTGTGTGGCTTTATTGCCTCATGCTTGTGCAGTGTATTGGCCCCACAGGCTCCACTGGCGGAAGGACAGGCCAACTATTTCAACTGATATTGAAGCTCAGTGTCACACACAGTCGTCGTACTGAACAAAAAACAAATCAGAACGCTGACAAAGCTGTGCTTCCTCCACTCAAGCGCACCTACTTGCACTTCCTGTAGTAAAATGACTTCCAAACTCTTCTTTATAATGGAGGATATGTAGTTCACAGAAAACAATGAAAATGAAGCGCCGACTGTGCATGCTACATCAGATTGTGAAAACAAAAACATTGTCTTCCAAAGGAATTAGACGCACTACTCCTGCGATATTCCTTTTTTCTAGAAGTGTACAATGATAAAATTCGGTACTGCAAATCACGTGCAAGTAGAAAAAGTAACTGCAAATACAATAAATAGTGTTCGAATATGAATATCGTTGGTTTAGTGTAACAGCTTTGAAAGCTGAGGTCAAAGATAACTTGGGCAATCACGACCTAACACGAGAGTGTGTGCACTGATTAGAAAATGGTACAAAAAAAGGTGAAGAAAAGACAGCGGAGCAGTGAACAAAATTTGGCACACATGGATGTGGTTCTTCAACATGCTGTGAATAGCAGTATATATTTGACTGGATGCAGTCCTTCCAGTCATTCAAAAGAGGCCCTTGCTATGCATGCCTACTAGGACCAGGATGTTACTGCAGGCATTGCCAACAAGTAATAACTCAATGTCTTGCTCATGCCGGTCTCTTGAGTAGATGGTTCTTCCCAGCTCATAAACTCTGTACTGGTAACATTCCACTTCATCTAATGTACACCAGAGTGAACAAATTGGCTTTGGGCAAGGTTTTGCATGCATTAGGCTTTCTTGCATGGCGTAGGTGTCGTGCAATAAAGCCGACCTAAGCAGGCGTGTTTTGCGGTAACCCACTGTAACTGCCCAGCAACTAGGATGTTTTGCTGCCATCATCGAAGACGTGGGTTCAATCCCAGCTGTGGCAGCCATTTTTCTGGTAGAGGTGGAAAAGAAAACCTCTGTATAGAGACTTCGTTGCACATTTCAAGGCCCCCAAGTGGTACAACTTGATCCATAGCTCCTTATGTGGTGTCCTTCAAGGAGCATGTGCAGCTTCGGCACGTGAAACAAAGCCCCCTCCCCCCTCCTGCAAAAAGGATACGTATTTCAGCTGTTGAGGTCACTTAACTACATTAGACTAATAGAGGACCTTTACTTTCAGATTTTGTATTGACTTAGAAATTTGGTGCTCCCTTGACAGACCGGTGTTTTATCGCAGCCCTTCAGGATTTAGGGTATTTCTTCCAACAGTGAGCAAACCATGGTGTACACCAGATATTGCCATTTCAGGCAACAGCAGACAGGTAGATAATGCTATCGGTCGCAGTGAAAAGTTATGCCACCTCTAAACATTTTGGTCAAGTTGTCATCCCATTCATGTTATGACTGGGAACTTTTAAATTTGTAATAGTGCCGTGGAGGCCTTTCCTGCCAGCTAGTGTACACAGACGAACTGACGACTCTTCAGTAAAAATATTGTCTGCACTTAGTGAAAAATAAAATAGGATTTATGGCTTGCTTTGCTGCCATATTTTCATTTCAATCTGTTAAGCAGGACCTGGCAGTCAAGGTTACTTGTAGAATTGACACTTGGTTGATTGATTGATTTTAGGGTTTAACACGGCAACGCAATGCAGGCGATGAGGTGCACCGTAGTGGAGGGCTCCAGATTAATTTTGACCACCTGGGGATCTTTAACGTGCGCTGAAATCTCGTACACACGGGCGTTTTTGCTTTTCGCCTTCATCAGAAAAGCGGCCGCCGCTGCCGGGAACCGAACCCGCGACTTCGTGCTCAGCAGCGCAACGCCTTAGCCACTGAGCCACCGCGGCGGGTAGAACTGACACTTGGACAAGCAGATACAAACTATAATGACAAGATGCAACACAAAAAAAGGAATCGCACTAGTAAATAAATTTTATTCATAACAATCCACACAAATATATACACCGACATACACTTGTAATGCAGGTTTTATGCTATAAGGCGTACAACTGCAATTAACAAATATATTTGTGTCATTTGTGTGCTTACATTCAGGTGTACAAAACTGTAGGCACCAAAAACAATAGTAATGGCCATGAAAGGCACACGTACCCATTGAAAATTATATTCTGGCATTGGAGAAATATTCTGACATGAGAAATATTCTGACATGGAGAAATTAAATTCTATATAACTGCACTTCAACAACAATACATAAACAATCTATGTGGATTATGTGTATAGTCAGCTGAAAAGGATGAAAGACAGGATCTATCTATCTCCGCTGTTTTTTTACTTTGCCGTGGCTAAAACCACGACAGGCTTCATAGATAGTGACCTACCCGAGGCAGCCAGCGACAATGGGGGCCAGTGTGCCAAAAAAGTGCTGGGTAGGAGCGGCACGCCCCGTCAGGAGGGGCTAAATAATCTCCAACCTCACCAGCTTCGCTTTTCTCACAGTGTGACTGCTGGCCCAAGATGTAGTGGCTTTAACAATCAGTACCGACCGTTCCAGTCAGTATGTATACCACCAGTCAGCACCTCGAATTCAGCCCGTAGTCACAAGTCAATATCAGTCAGCCGGACCCGATTCACACCTATGCAGAAGTCAAAGTGCACAACTAAACCACACAGGTACTATATCTGCCTGGTTGACTACCATTATTAATTTTTGAGCATACCCGTTCATTCAAACGTTCAGAACCTTTACCAACTTTCTCTTTACATGGAGAAGCTTTTTTTTTTTGGCATGACGCTCGTTTGTGCACATGCAGAAACGCTTGAGTGTGTGCAAAACAGTTCCAACTTGGCCATATTTCAAGCGTGGCAACGCCGTCATTCTTGTGCGGAAGCATAATGTTTTGCAGTAGCAGGAGCACTACTCGACAAAAATTTCTTCAGGGGCTGTGGCGCTTTCAGATAAGCTGCGCCCCTCTTGTAGCACCTTCCTCAAGGTGGCTTGCCAGCCCTACAAGTGACCAAGTTGGCTATACAACAGTTGACCCCGGTCAAGGCTGGCAATGAGAACCGTACATGTAGTTATCTTCAGGATATCTTTTTGAGCCACGCCCTCGTACCAAAGCGACAGGAACCAAAATGAAAAATGCTTTGGCCATGTCGCTGCTGGCCATGTCGCACGCAAAGAAAAAAGTTTAGCAGTGTTAATAATTCTTTGCAAAACTATTCTTTTTTGCACTTTGGCAGGGCATGAGCAACAAAATCACTGAATCGCTCCACAGCAATCACTTTCTTCTTGCTCCGCAAGTGTCCTGGCTCTAACACGCAGCTCAAACAGACGAGGCACCCTACTCCGCTGACCATGAACAGAAGTTGGGCTCCAGCAACATAACAAGTGGTGCCAAGTTTATACCAAGTTTGTTGCGTCCTGGCTTGTGGCTCCCTGGGAGTAACAGGTCCTGGCAAAAAATGGGCAGTAACAGTTAGACAAATGATTGCAAGGAGAAAAAAATCAATTTCTCTTTTTACAGGATTACATGGCACAATGAAAGTTCACATATATGCATGAGCAAACACACACGCACTCCTTAAAGGAGGGTCCATGTCAATGAGGCATGGGTGACATAACACTGTCCCTTTGGAAGGGGCAACGTTATGCTCTTCATCTTGCTGGATGACGTGGCCAGCATGTCAAAGATGGCAAGACCGAGAGAAGGAATGATGATGCGGAAGGGAGACGGCGGCATTCTACTCGTTCGTAACTGTCACACATAAGAAGCTGCATCATGCTTCCATGACTTTCTTACACTAGTGAGCACCACATCTGCTTCTTGTAAGCACAGTCGTGATCCCACTCATCATTCCCCACCCTCTCATTAGTGGGGTGCGGCTCCTCCCCCTTGTTAGTGATGGCTGTGACAATGTGTAGTGATGCAAGTAGTACAGATAAATTTTAGTATAAGTTTGCTAGGTGCCCTACCTTATTGAATTGCACCTGTCATTTTGTCAACCTGTGAAGTCTGCCGAAATATGCGTGCAAGAAAGAAAAAAAAGAAAGTGCGTAACAATGTTAGACCACACAGAAAGCAGCACAGTAGAAGCAAAGGATGGGGTGAGGACCGGACAAGAGCTAACTTTCGATAAATGCTTTACTGTAGGACCAGCATGTACAAACACATCTGGCCTGTAATAGGAGAGAAAGAGAGAAAAACATAAAAACGAAAAACTGTTGGAAAGCAAAGCTTTAGACGACACCCACAACAATTTCCCATGGGATATCCCTTGAATTCTTCTCACACGTGGCTCTACAACGAGTGAAACCAGAGATTCTGCCAGCCGTTACTTGAAATCCGCGGGGGCGGCGTCCCAAACGCTGCAGCGTTGGCCATGGCCTGGCTAGAGTGGTGGACGCTGCCGCCATAGCCTGCCCGTGCATCGGCATAAAGAAAACGGAGAGGAGCGTCTTCCGAAGGGTGAGACAGCAGAACCTAGCCATCCTGATGTGCTAGCTTGGGGCTACACCACTGCGCGACACAAGCGCAGACACCGAAACAATTTGGCATGTAAGCTTATTGATTCCAATTTACACCGATTTAAAGTTTAGTAAGTTTGAGAATTGCAAGAAAGCTGAGGGAACTTTTATAATCACTATTTATCAGGACCAGTTGCTACTTTTGCCTTTTGTAACATTTCTTAAAACAAAACCGAATTGGTATTCATCAATTTGAAAAATGGAGCCCCATTCATGGCAAGTAGTGCTCAAAAAGTAGCGTTTCTCTAGTGGCCAGATGTGTGTATGTGGTTTGTACGTTTTGTTTTCCCGCCCTGCAAACCACGTGGCGGTTTTCGTCTCTCATCTTTTGCTGTTTGTTTTTGTTTCCTTTTCTCCTCTTACGAGCCAGATGTGTTTATATGCGCTGGTCCTGCAATAAAGAATTTGTTGAAACTTTGCACTTGTCCCGTCCTCGACTTGTGTTTTTACTGCACTATGTTTCTCGTGTGAGTATGAACCAACATGCCAAAACATTTTCTCTTCTACCCTCCAATAGTTTCAAATAAACAGGCCATGCAATTCAGCTGATATTGTGTTCATCGTCACGCTTTTAGAACTTGATTGATTGATTGTAGGGTTTAATGCGCCGACGCCACGCAGGTGATGAGGCACACCATAGTGGAGAGCTCCGGATAAATTTTGACCACCTGGGGATCTTTAACGTGCGCCGCAACCTCGTACACACGGGCGATTTTGCTTTCCGCCTCGATTAGAAAAGCGGCCGCCGTGGCCGGGAATCGAAACCGCGACCTCGTGTTCAGCAGCACAACGCCTTAGCCACACGCTTTAGAACTTCACAGCATAAACAATGCCAAGGTAATCATGCACTGTCGAACCCAGAATAGTGGCTGTACTAGTCACACAGAACAACATAAGTAACAGTCACTAAGCAGTGCTTAGTGTCGGTTCAAGCACTACCACATCAATTGACATTAGGTAAACAACTTTTTTTCATCTAGCATGCATTGCATTCTGTAAGCATATATGCTGGTGTATGCATATATGCGTGCCCGCATATTTTGTATACATACGCACTAGTGGCATAGGCAAGATGCATAAACTTGTGTATAGCTTCTTAGCCAACGCCTTTTGGCCTTGGCCACTACAACACCAGCCAGATTAAATTGTGGAGCAGGAACTCCTGACGTTTGTACTGTGGATCCGGGCAAATTTTGATACAGTCAGGCACACATCACATTTCTGATAAAATGTGGCACTCCCCAGCATTCAGCTGAGCGACAGTGGGCCCACAGTACTGGATGCATTGCATGGACATTTAGAACGTAACGACACCCTGCAGTGTATGGGGATAGCATTCCAGCTTACTCCATTGTGGGGTAATATTTGACAGCTGAAGCAAAAACCACCATAATTGTTTGGCCATCGAAGTCAACCAACGTGTAAGCAAGGTGCTCACTGCATGTTCCAAAACATGCAAACGTCTATTGCAATCTCGTCCTGTCTATTATGTTCGGTTATTATGCACGCTTTCAGTGTTTAATCAACTTCTAATTTTCGCTACGCATTCCCATTGAACGTCCGCAATACCCGCAGCTGCGCCACCGATGTGTGCAACATTTGTGAGCGTCGCCCTCGCCTTACCGCGGACAAATTTACCCGTAAATTTGAACCTCATAAAAATCACATTTCATCACATTTAAATGTTTTCAAAAGAATGTTCGATCACTGACTGATTCGCACTCTCTCACTCACAAGACATCCAATCGTCATCGCATCGTCACAAGTTCTCGAAGCGAAGATCGGCAAATCGTAACGGTCATTCTTCGTGGTTTTCAACAATATCGATGCAACCAGGCAGGTTTCATTCACGGCAAATCATGCCTGAACATCAAAGGAGTACTATAAAAACAACGGCACAGCCGCAAGCAATGAAGCAACCAAGTTACAGCCACGGGACGTGCAACAACGCCGGTAAGCAGGTCGGCCGATTCCACTGGTATTTGTACTATACACAGCTTAACAGTAGAGAATCGCTAGGCTTCGAAGCTATTTGGGCTTCGGGTGCGTCACTTAAGCTCGAAAACCTCGTAATATAGACCGTAAATAATTATTAAGCGGTATTTGAGTTCGATATCTCACTTGCCGTAAACAGACATGGGCGCCGCCATCTTGGAAGTTTGTTAACATCAATGTTACCAGACGAGCATCGACATTTCGCTAAATTAAAAGGCCACTTACAACAATTGCGATTTTGGGTACTCATTAAGCTTAAAAACAAAGCCAAAGTAGCATGGTATTCATCCACAAAACACAAAATTCGCTGTTGCAAATTATGGTGCAATGAGAATGCGCTTGTAGCAATTGTGTCACCATAATGGATTGGCAGAAAATTTTAATGCATACAAGGTATTTTTATTTAGTTATGCTGTCTTTCAGTGGGTGAGCACACTCACTGTCCTGTGTCGCGCTGCTTCTGCGGACCGTGTGGCTTGCTGCTAGAGTTGTCTTTCAAAAAAGTCCGGCATTTATTCGTTATTTTCTGTGACCAGCCACCAGTAACAGACATGTTTTCACTGTTTTTTTCCATATGCTGCAAGCTATGTTCAATCAGGTGTGTGTGGCACCTGAGGTAAGCTTCCACACATTTCTACATTCTCCAGATGTGTGAAATAGAACAAGCTCGCTTTTCCGCCAGATTCATGGCTCACACAAGAAAACTGGTGCTCAACTAAGAATAGCTTGTTCTGTTTGGTTTATTTCAGAAACAATGATATCTTCTATGGTTTGGGCATTGTTGGACAAATACACTGGCACATTGGAGTCCAGCATGATGATACCATTGCCCACTGTGCGTATAAAGATAAAGGAGCATTTAAAAAGTTGGAATGCAAAATAAATGTTCTGAGCTATGTCGGCAGTCCATGCGTGTTTTGTCCTCCATTGCAGTTTGTACAGAGTGATTTTGATATGATTGGTAGCAGAATATCTGACACTGAATTTGCTCACCACTGGCTGCACTAGAAAAAATCGCAAACATGATAATACGTAACTAGTATACTGTGAATCTCTCTGAACACTGAGCTAGAAATAATTCTCAAAAGGGAAAAAAAAGAGTAAAGAAAGAAAGGGGAAAAAAAAGGTTGCTCAAGATTACGATACCCCCAATGCAAAATCGGAGCGCAGTGCAAACTGCAGTCTTCTCGGTGACGGCGCGTAGCTGCTGTGTCTCAGAAGTGACCGCGTCATCAGTGAACACACGACAGCGGGCGCAACTCTGGTGTTTTATCACAGTGCATCACTGCCGCCGAGCATGTCTCGCGCGGCCTCTGCTTACTGCCCTCCCCCTCACACTTTCACCATACTTTCCTCCTCCACCTTCCTGTTTGCTCTATCTCATTTATCTCTGGTGCCCTCTTCTTCATTCGGTTACACCGAAGCCGACAGTAATGTGAACCTCCACCTTCCTGTTTGCTCTATCTCATTTATCTCTGGTGCCCTCTTTATTCGGTTACACCGAAGCCGACAGCGACGTGAAACCACAGAAGCGAAGTGGGCACTTAAGGGGTGCCCTCTAAATAAGAAATGGCAAGCAGATTACCTTAGAAAGCTGTGTTTCAATGAAATTTCTTTTATACCTAACCTATCCTAACCTTGTAGCTGGAACAGTTGGCATTGTTCAATTTACCCCAGTCAGCAAAAGCATGATATACAGCTGTTTAACTCCAGCCCTTGTTTATTTTTGAAAAGTGTTTCTTCCGTTCTTTCCTTACTTTTTTTGCTGCTCCAGCAGCGCTGGGAGCATGAGCATGCAAGAAAAAATGTTTATATGGGTTTCACATGAAAAGTTGTATGGCCATGACACCTTTAACTTTTCAGGGCAGAAATTTGGGCTAGTTGGTGATGGGACTTCGACATGGTAAAAAAGCGCACTAAAACGAGGACACAAGAAAGAGGCGGTGACACGGGACGAGCGCTAGTCTAGCGCTCGTCCCGTGTCACCGCTTCTTTCTTGTGTCCTCGTTTTAGTGCGCTTTTTTACAATGTCGAAGACCTTTAACTTGCATTACAAATTTCTTGCTTCACTTTAACCGAAGCAATTGAGTAATTAAGTGAAGCATCAGTTTTACATTTAAAAAATGGGTAAAATAAGCAAGTCCACCAAGTCAATAAATATTTTAAAGACAAAATGAAATGTCTATTTATATGTTATGTTTAAGTTGGGAAAATTAAAATTCTTCATGATTAGTGTTTGCTATTAATTCAATTTGCAACATTGTTTACTGTTTGAAGCATTTATAATTTACAAAAATTCCTTGGGGCACTTAGTCTGCTGATGTGGTTTTGAAATAACAAGCATTGTGGCTTCAGCTGGCATTATATGCTTCCTGCACTTTGATCTTGTCACTGTACTTGCCTGGTCGACCAAAGTTAGCTGGTGCAGAATCTAGCAGTACACCCGACGTCAAGCACATTCCATACCAAGACACGGTGCTAGTAACTCCAATACCTTTGAGAAACATCATGTAAACTGATAGGTTCGCCTGGCGTGCTATTAAGGCACAATTATGTAGTCCCCCAACAGCTCCGACAAATACCAGGCAATCTGATGGCTCCAGATGGGAGGTTGAGCCACGCAGTCTTGTAAGAGCCACCAAGGACTTGCTTTCGTTTTTTGTATTATTTCTCCTTTTAGCGCACTTTTGTTCATAAGCCATGCTCCACGCGTACCTGATAAATATCAGAGCCATTCACTGCTTATAACACTAAATATTTCGCCTCATGGAGCAGATAAGGCTTGCACCTCATTAATAATGATGATGATAACTGATAGTGGTATCCCTTTTGTAGCGGGGTGATGACATGTCATCTTACCCCCCCCCCCCAAAAAAACCAACTAATATACCTGTGTTTTACACGCATTTAATACTAGCTCTGCTCTTAGAGCAGGCACAAAAAAAAACTTATTAGGCACAGAATACTTATTCTTTCTGTTACACGTGGTAGCTGTCCTAGGCAATATTCCCGTCTGCTTTTCATCCACCAGCATTCTATTAGAATATCTTCCCTTTGTCGCCTCGACAGCCCTGAAGTTGACTTCCTCTGTGCTACCCTGAAACCCTGCGGCTTCTGGAAGCCAAACATTTCCCTCTAGGTTTGGATAGATACCCTCGCATTCAAACACTATGTGCCACATAGTTTGTTTCTTAAAAACTGGGATTAGCGCTTTAAAGAACAGGACACACGTAAGAGAAAATGGAGTGCCAGTCCTGTCCATTTTCTCTTACGTGTCCTGTCCAAACGTGTCCTGTCTTACGTGTCCTGTCCAGTCCTGTCCAAATGGAGCGCCAGTCCTGTCCATTTTCTCTTACGTGTGTCCTGTTCTTTAAAGCGCTAATCCCAGTTTTTATGATCATGAACCAACTAGCCCAGCAACAAGTTTTACTAAGTTTGTTTCTTTTCCGCAGACTGCGTATACCCCATCACTTTGTGTATACTTTCCCACAAAGCTCTTAGTTAACAAGCAATCTGTCCTAGCCTCGAGAAGCAAAATGCTTCCCTTAGAATTATCGTGGAAATTTTCCTTTCTATTGTCCAATTTCTCAGCCCTGTACATTTCTAACGACGTTTTAGCTTCCATTTCTTCTCTGCATTTATTCATTTCTATCTGCCTTGCCTCCTTTTGGTTGCTTTGGCTGTCTTAGCTTCTCCACTGTTGTTTCTGCATTTCATCTAGTCCTCCTTAACCACTGCGTGTCCACGCTTTTCATGTATATGTACCTGAAAACCTTAGCTGTCCACCTACGTCGATCCATTGCTCTCAGCCTCCTTTCAAAACATATTTTACTCTGAGCTTCTCGAACTGGAAATGCCGCTCAGGCCATTCCTCTGTGCTCTGCTTCGTTACTTGTTTTTTCATGCGCTCCTAAGGGCAAATGGCCTACTGTTCTCTGGTTCACTTCAAGGTCTGATTTTAAGCTTATTAATACAGAAATAAAAGTTGGCTCTGCCGCACAACATGCAAACTTACCAGCCTCACTGCATGGCTTGTTCCTTGGGGTAGGTTTTTTAGCACGACACCAAAGCCACGCAAGAAAGCGTACCATAAAAGCCTTGCACAAAAGTGGAACTCTTGCAGCCAATGTTGGCTGCAAGAGTTGGCTGCAACCAATATGTTGGTTAATTTGAAGTTACTTAGCATAAAAAAAAGAGAACGTGAAAGCAATTGAAAAAACAAATGTGCGCGGATACCGCAATCTCACTGGTAGTAACCCACAACGGAGAAACTTGTAATGCTTCATGTGAAGGAAGGGAACGTGAAAATTGCAGTTAAAGGCTGTGGGATAAAGAGAACAGAATTGGGGCTGCTGCGATTACGGCCATTTTGGACCTCTAGTCGCGGCAAACAAGAAGACAGAAAAATCAGATGGCGAATAACTTCACCGTATGAAATTTCAGACGTCGTTATACACTGGCACAGCCAGGTAGATGGCAGTGCCACTGATGCTTTTGAATTATTGGACATTCCAAAAAAATTGGCCAGTGACCGTGTACAGCGCTCGGTGATTGAAACGCGATACTCGGAGCGCGTGGCTGCCGGTGCTTGTTGCGTTACAGGTGAGCGCTTGTGAAAGCGAGCTGACGCATTGTGGTATACGGTGAGGGTGAGAGCATTTGTGACGCATGCTTAGTGCATCTGGGAGACAGCCCTTCAGTGCGTGGTTCTTGACGGCGCCATAGGGGTGCTACATGCCATGGCTTCAAAACGTTGCGGCTGCGTGCTGCGCCGGGCCACGATAACACATCGCGATAAATGTGCATTCAAATTCTTCATAATGCGCGCGGTGCCCGCTCGCCCAGCTTCGCACGGCGCGGCGCAGCACGCACGCACAGCGTTTTGAAGCCATGGCATGTAGCACCCCTATGGCGCCGCCAAGAACCACACACTGAAGGGCTGTCTCCCGGATGCACTAAGCATGCGTCACGAACGCTCTCACCCTCATCATATACCACAATGCATCAGCTCGCTTTCACAAGCGCTCACCTGTGGCGCAACAAGCACCGGCAGCCACGTGCTCAGAGTATCGCGTTTCAATTGCTGAGACTGTACGTAGAGATCGAAGTCAAACATTATGATTAATTTTTCATTAAGGAATGTGGCATCACTACTCGTTTAAAAGCACCTTTTGTTACACAAAAACTTGCACACACCTATAAAGTTGCAATCAAGGAATGCGAGGCCTGAATAAAACGGAACACTCGGTGGATGAGTGTGAGAGGAAAACCTATGGGCAACAGATGGATTTGGATAAAGCAGGATAGGAGAAATCGGAAATGGAGCAGACAGGCCTCTGTTCTGGAGTGTACACAAATGGACTTAGGATGATGACTACGGCATGACCAATGTGAGAAAAATTCTCGTCTGGCGATGTGGGGCCGGTCAAGGAGTGCCCCGTGTCAGCAAAAAAGTAGCCATGGCTACCTATTCTTCGATTACCTGCGGCTCCTTTAATCTTAAAACCCCACTTGCATTGCTTGAGGAAATTTTTGGCCGAAACGCAATTTCATTAGTAAATTGCAATAAATAACTGACTTCTAAAACGACCATGTACAGCAACCCCTGTAGTGCAGTCTTAGCGATAAAAAAAAAGAAACAGCAGCTTTGAATGCACTCAACACCAATGTTTGGGCACCAAATGTGAGTGCATTAGGTGGGTGCACCACATGGTACGCAGTATTTGTTCATTGTTAGCATCGAGTGTCTCCATTTCACTTTCCCCTGAACAGAATAAGTCGCGGCATGTATCCTGTGGAATCCATTCCATCTTCTAACTCCTGCACGCGAGCGCTAGGAATTCTCAATTATGTTTCCTAAAAAATTACAACAGAAATTGTGGTGACAGGTGCAAATTGTATTTTTACACACACACACACACACGCGCGCGCACGCACGCACGCTTATATAATCCAGCTTCTCAACAGGAATATACTTTCACTGCACTGTCCCTACCAAAGACAGACTGCGAAGCGCAGATTTTGCGAAATACTTACACCCGCAACGAGAACAGTGACGCCCTTAGCCCAAGGCATCGACAAGCAGTCTCTTGAGGTAAGTCTGTCTCTCTTTGGAAACAGCGCAGGTCACCCGTCGGCCACTCGTACACGTGCACCAGCTGTAGTGGAAATTTTCGACCAGCCCCTGTAATCGAAGCAGTGAGCGACGTTTCGATGACATAAGATACCGAAATAAATACCTCCGAAACTGTGCCCGCTTTGCATTTGTGCATGCAACCCAGAACCCCTGTTCTGCTTACTGAGGCTGTGAACGTTCACCTCGGTGTAATAACTGTCACCAGTAGTAAGCATAGTAACACCATAGCTAGCAGATTCGAGCTCAGTTACGCATATGAGCCCCTAAGAAAAAAAAAAATCACGACGCTATGCTTACGGCTGCGCGTTCGCAAGAAATATGGCACGTAGCTTACCCACTTTAAAATGAGCCTACACTTCTACCACGAGCCCTTAGGCCAGCAACACCTAGAGTGTTTTCTTCGGGGTATAAAAAGCGCAATATCAGATGACTAAACACTTACCTCCTGACGAGCTTATCGCTACCACCGACGTAGACGGCCACAAAATCGAGCTCGCTAAGTCTCCTCCGCCTTTGTGTCATCGAAGCTGAATGTTTAAAGTTGCGGCGCAGACTGACGTGAGGCTCGGTAGCACCCTAGGAACGTCAGCTGGAATAACAGCTGCCATTTCAAACCACAACAGCGTACAAGCCGTCCGTCCGTTCTGTTGAAACGGTGCCGCAAAAGCACGGACAGACGAACAAGAAACAAGAAATGCACATAACAACGTCGTCAGCGTTGTCAGCATGGCCAAAGCCCCTCGATTTTTCACACGAAAGTTGGAGAGATTTTGAGGCCAAAAAGACAGCGTTGCCAGCATAGTTGGGTGCGTTTAGGCCGATTTGGCGGCGGTTGTGGTCAGGTTTTAGTCGGATGCGGGCAAGGGCCCCCCGTCTATCTCCTTCCCTGTTCTCTCCGCCCGCGTGCACGGGAGAAGAGGAAAGGGGGCAGCGTGCACAGTCGTTTCGAAAGCGGGGAGGTTAAAGGGGGGGGGGGGGGGGGGAAGAGCACGAGTGGATTGCAGGGTTGGACTGAAACGGGGGAGATGGGATTAGGTTGAAAAGTGCACACCCCCCTCTTTCGGTTTTGAGCCCGATTTTAACGCGCGCACTTTAAGCTACATTTTAGCAAAAGAGGGTGCGCGTTAGAATGTTGAAAATAGAGAGCTATAGCAGATCGGAAAAACGGTTCCGGTACGGTACACGGTAGCCGCTACGGCACCGTACCGGGAAGGCTCGTTTTTAGAGTTATAGCAGACCGTAACTAGCGGCCATGCTGTGGACCCGCCATGCTACCGTGACTGGGAGCGACTTGTGTTGTACGTCGTTTGGCAATTTTTCGTGAGTCTGTGGCGCTTCCTGTGCTGAAATATTAGTTTTCAGTTCTCAAAAGCGCTAAAGACAGTATTAGAAAAAAAAAACATCCAAAGCCCCTACGGAGATTCGAACTGCGTCTGCGTGAACATGGAGCGGCATTTTAACTCTACGCCATTTCAATAGATGGCGCCAGTAGGTCAAGCTCAGTACATACGGCTGGCTGTTTCTAGTTATTCGTTGTATTTGAGTCCCTCGCACTGATACCGCCTGTTCCTCACTCGCCGATTTGCTGTTCCTCACTCGCCCCATGTTGCTGTTAATACTAGTTAAGTAGCCGTATCGCCTTTATTTAACCTAAAAGAAGCTATCGGACATGCGTCGTTCGACGACAAAAGCCACGGCAGTTGGGCCGGGACCGTGTTTCGCTTGCTGCTTGAGCTGTCAGAATCGCGTGGATTTCACTTGTTGCAACCTCATTTTTCTTAAACGATCTCATATTTACAACCCGTTCGACTCGGCGTGAGCCAATCGTACGTATCCTAAACTCTTCCAAAGCGGCCGGCCGCTTCCGAACGACGGACACGGTATGTCTCGGTACCGCGCGGCCAAGTCGCTCCGGTATACGGTAGGGTTCTGCGCATGCGCGGTGGCGTCCAGACGGTAGACGTTACCGTACCGGAACCGTTTTTCCGATCTGCTATAACTCTCTAATACGGTAGCCCCTTTTCCGGGAACCCCGCCGCTCCCCTCACCTCGATTCTTTGAACGGCGCTCAACTCAACCCGCCCCCGTCGTGTCCATGTACACGGGGCTTGTGATGCCGTTGTCTTTGTAGAACCGCCTGATTTCTGCTGACACAAATGTCGTGGTATTGTCCGATACTATCTTTTGAGGTAGTCCGAACGTTGCAAACAACGCACGCAGGGCGTCGATGACTGCCGCAGATGTTGGCCTACTCATTTGTATAACTGTGATGCCTTATTTATGACAGTGTAAGTCAACACTTTGTTGTTTCAACCATACAGCCTTTTACCTTTTTTGTTATATTGACTGTACTGTATTCCTTTGCTTGTTTCCCCCCCTACAATAATGCCCATGAGGGCGATGTAGGTACCTGTATAAATAAATAAATAAATAAATAAATAAATAAATAAATAAACTTCCAGCCATTTCGTGTAGGCATCCATCACATCTAGAAATGTTATTCCTTGGATTGGGCCTGCAAAGTCAACGTGCGGGGTGTGCCATGGAGTTGTTGGCTTCTCCCAATCAGGAATGGGGGCTCTCGGCGGAGCTTGTTGGTAAGGTTGACACGTTTGCGCAGCTGCTAAGCTTGACACGTTTGCGCAGCTGTTTCGATGTCGTAGTCTCTTCCTGGCCACCACATGTAGCTGCGAGCGGTCGCGGAATAAATGGTCCCGGAACAAATGGTCCCGGAACAAATGGCCCCGGAACTTATGGTCCCGGAACTAATGGTCCCAGAACAAATGGTCCCAACCTCAAAGTAGGAAGAAATGGTCCCACCACTACTACGGCTTAGCGCTTGCATGAGGGAAGGAGGGGGCAATGTATTTATATTTATGCTTGTACCTGTGCACACTGTATTTTGCGTCTGTTCGTACACAGTATATATTTGCTAATGCTGAATTTGCTTGAGCTCAGTGCTGTATACAAACCTTTTTTTGTCGCACGTGTACGATCCCCCGTGCTTGCTTTGTTCGTACTTTTTTTTATTCCGAGTGCCAGGCAAACCAGTGGTGAACCTTTCAATCAAAAATCTGCGTGTACTGGGCCGCCCTCGGCCGGTGTTTAAAGTGAATACAATAACGGGCTACCGTTATTTTCTTCGTGAATGCAGTTTTCTTATGAAGTGGAGCAACACAACTGTTTAAATTAACATGGCTGACGTGCAATACTCGCAAGAATACAAAATTTTGTTAATGCTTGAGAAGTGAGTCTGACCATTTGTTCCTACACCCAGCTGCGAGCGCACCTCAGCATGAATGAGCGCCATGACTTGCTCGTGTAGTGCGTGCGGGATAACGACTCGTGACCCGAGTGTCACGCAGCCGCGACGGAGACTCAACTCCGTTGCTCTTTTCGCAGCGCTCGCAAAGCATATACGTGCCATACATGTAAAGTGGCGTCTTCCCGCTCAGGCTCGATGTCCGAGGCCAAAGATACCTTCAATGTAGCCGCGACATTTGCGGAATTGAGTAAAAAGCTGGACTCCTTGTTGCCTTGTTGATGATTTAAGTATACTCTTAGATAGCTTCGGATTTTCGTTTGATGCAGTAATGATATCTGAAACGTCGTTAGATTCTGATGTTGATTTTCAGCTACCCTCGTTTTCTACTTTTACAATTAATCTAAGTGCATGTCGTGGTGGCGGTGTATGTCATCTGCTTAGCAATAAGTTTAAAGGGGAAATGATAGACCAGTTTTGTTATATCGATCCCAATGTTGAAGTTGTATCGGTAGTAACCAACAACACAGTGATGTCAGTGTTCTATAGACCCCCCAGGGGTAATACTTCTTTCTTGGGGTGTATGGAATCCTATTTGAGCTTCATTACTCAGCACAAATATGAAGCCATCATAAGTAGTGATTTCAATATAGATGTGTTACGTAGTACCCCGGTCAGTACTAATTTTATGTGCTATTGAAATGTTATGATTTCCACATTACATCTAAGGATCCCACACGTATCACTTTGAAACGGAAACACTCATTGATATATTTATTACAAACATTGACCCCTCCCTTGCAAGGTCTGGTGTCACATGCTGCGATCTCAGTGACTTCATCGGTATTTATCTCTTATTAAACAAAATTATCCCTAAGAGTAAACAACGTAATGCATACACAACTCACTGTGTTACATAAAAACGCCTCGAGGACTTTCGTGCGGAACTTTGCTCAGTGGACTGGAATGACGTGTACAATGAATCCGACACAAACAAATCTTATGAAATATTTATGTCAATTTTTATCAAGATATAAAGCAAGCACTTTCCCAATGAGCACAAAAAAATCTCCAACAAAGTACGGAGACCATGGATTTCACCTGATTTATATAGCCGCATCAAGGAAAAAAAAAACAGGTTATATCAATCATTCATTAAATCGAGAGATGCCAAAACCCTAAAAGACTAAAAGAATTCAGAAAACAAAGAAACAAATTAACTAACGACATACGCAATGCAAGAAATCGTTCTTATGAAAAACAATTTGAATCACTCCACCTACCTAATCAGCTGTGGAGGAAGATCCGTTCGTTAGATGCGAAATCCACTCACAACGTACTTACTGATAAAATTGTATGTGATAGGGTTGAATACACTGGTTGTAAGCTCGCTGATGCCTTCAATATCTACTTCACTCCTGAAACTACCCCTGTCACCAACCAGTTTAACTGTTCTTTACAAAGTTGCTCTGACACTATATTTCTAACTCCTGTTTCCGAAACCGAAATCATATCAGTACTATCAGACGTTAATACTAGTTGCTGTCGAGATGCCCACAATATTCAAGTCCGGCCTGTTAAGCACGTGATTGACACAATTGTGATTCCACTTACTTATATATTCAATCTATGTATAGAGACCGCCACCTTTCCTTCGAGTATGCAACTAGCAAAAGTAACGGTTCTTCATACAAAAGGAGATAAAAATTATTTCGGGAATTATAGACCCATTAGCATTCTACCAGTATTTTCAAAAATTTTTGAAAATATTATACTTAGGAGATCCGACGCATTTCTGAACTCCCACAGTGTGATTACTGATTGTCAATACGGGTTTAGGAAGGGTAGGTCCACAGAGCTGGCCCTCATCAACCAAAAAGAATACATACTAAACAATTTCGAACAGATAAATATCGTAATCGGAATTTTTATCGGTTTTAGTAAAGCGTTCGACCGTATACACCGTGAAATTTTGTTTTATAAGTTAGAACAATATGGCATAAGGGGCCAAGCTTTAATGTTGATGTAGTCCTATTTATCATGTAGAAAGCAGTACGTCCAAATGAATAACTTCAATTCTACTACAAGGCCTACCGTTTGTGCTGTTCCTCAGGGAAGTATTATAGGGCCATTATTATTTAACCTGTATATAATGACATAGTAAACCTTGAACCCAGCGCACGTTTTGTAATGTACGCGGATGATACCAGTATTTTTTTTGTCGGGTGAATCCACAGATTTATTTTCCCGTGCGAACACAATAATGGAAAAACTAGCAGCCTGGTCAGACGCTAACATGCTTGAAGTCAAAAGCTGTAGTCAAAGTCAAAAGCTGTAACTTTCCGCCCGAAAAATAAACCAATACATTCACACATTCAACTATGCTATAAGTCACAAACCGTTGAAATAGTTAAATCTTTCAAAACATTGGGTGAGGTGAGGTGACTGTGAGAGGGAAAGAGGTTCCCAGCCTGCACCACATATGTATCGCAGGGAGAGAAAGGGAAGGGGAAGGGGTAGAAATGTGGGTTGAGGTAGTGGTACGAAGGTGGTTGGGGCAGGAAAAGGAAGGGGTAATGGGGAAGAGAAGATAGATCAGCGACCACCGCCCGGGGACGGGAGCACTATCAGGGTTTTTTTTTTTTTTTGAACATGAAAGGAAAATTTCCTTGTTTGAAACGAAAAATCGGAAAACGCTACAAGTATTAAAAGAAAAATAACAAACAGTAAACCTTAACAACACTTCGTTCTAAAAATTGATCTTCACTGTCGACCTTGGATCCTTGGTAGACGTCTTGTCTTGTTTGTTCTTGAACTTTACTTGATTCTTGATTCTTTGATATTGTTTTGTTGATCTTGTTCTTCATGATTTGTTCGTGACCTGACTTGACCGGTATATAGATCTGCTACGCCTGATGGTTTGTGATTATGTGTTGTTGGTCTTCTGCTTGGTTTCCTTGTGTTGTTAAGGTGTAAGAAGGGAATGACTGGAGATGTGGGCGGAGGAAGCCTCACCAACATCGCGTTTCTGCTCCATCCCCGTATCATATCCCATCTTTTATATTGTCACGATTGATCGTGTTGGTGTTCTGTTATGTTTGGTCTATTCTTAAGCTTGTAGAATGAATTCGTTAATTTTTAAACCATCTCTTCTAAAATTAGTCTTGTTTCCTCTTTCTTAATTATTTCCGGTTTTCTGTTCTCTAAGTGTTCTCCTAGTTTTTTAACGAGTCGTTTCTTTTCATTTATTAAGGGTGGGCATTCTGTTAGATAATGATCAAAGTTCTCTATATTGTCACGGGACACCTAGGCGGCCAATACCCCATACTGCCATGGCTCATCAAAGAAGACGACGAGGATGATGAAGAACTAGCTATGTTCCTCTCAGCTATGTCCCATCGTTCCTCTCATGTGTGTACTGCCACTACGTAACAATATCCTTGCTACACTTGCATGTAGATGCCTGTGTTATTCTGAATCTTAAAAAATAAAACGGGAATCTACCCTGCCCTGTCAGGGCTTGGGAAAAGTAGAAGTTTGTAGGAAAGTGGTCCGGGATAAGAGTTACGTTCTTAATCCACCTACAAGTATAACTTGTTTTGCCATCTTTATTCCACACCTTATTCCACTCCTCGTTTAACTTGGTATATAAATGTTTCGAAATGAATGATTTTGTTATTGGCACAAAAGTTGGTTCTCCGTTTCTTGCGGCTTGTTTCGCCAATTCATCTGCAAAGTTATTGCCTATTGAGGAGCTGTGTGCTTTCACATAAGTGAGTTTTATACTTACTTCTGCATTCTCTCTAAGGACTATTTTTAATTCGTTAATTATTGGATTTGTGTTAAGTGGATTTTTTAGTGCTTGGAGTACCGACCAACTATCGGTAAATAGTTGATGGCTATTGTTTGCTTTGTTTGTTATTATAAATTCTATTGCCTTTTTAATGGCTATTAGTTCAGCTTCGTAGTTGGAACTGTATTCTGGAAGCTTAAATTTTTTCGTTCTTACTATTTGGTTGTTACTGTTAAATATTGCAAACGCTGCTCCTACTTCTTTTTCCGTCTTTAAACCATCTGTATATAAATGATGGTCTACTATTTCTTTTGTGGGAGTGATTATAATACCGCTTTTATTTGCTGGGTGATCTGTCCAGATACCGTATTTTTTCATGATTTGATTACTTGTGTATAGCTTGTCGTCAGAAGAACATGTTTTGCCCTCTTTTAGTACTCCATATTGTTCAATTTCTTTTTCAATTGTTAGATACACTGGCGGCATTTTTGCCATAATGTTTAAGGACAGGTTTGATGTTCTTTTAAAAGCTTTCGTTATCATTAGTAACGGTAACCTTTGGATCGCCTGTAATTTTCTTAAAATAGTTACCTTCCGAGTGTACCACACCGGTGCTGCGTAGGTAAGGATTCTTTCAATGCCTCCCTTATACATAACTCGCACTAATTCTCTTTTTGAACTCTTGTCGTCGTTTAGCGTCCTGTTCAGGTTGTATGTTATCTTAGCTATTTCTTCTTTTAGATATTTTAGATGAGGTAAAACTGTTAACTTATTATCTATTATTACACCGAGTAACTTCATTTCGTTGACTGTTCTTATTCGGCTTGAACCTATTTGGAGTATAGGTGGATGGGTTCCATACTGTTTTCCTATTATTATAGCTTGTGATTTGTCATTATTTATTGGTATTCCATTGCTTACAGCCCAGTCATTAGTTATTTTTAATAATCTGTTTGTTTCTTCTTCTGCATCTTTCCTTGATTTAAACTGAACGATGATTACTATATCACCTGCGAAAGCTCGGATGTGGGTTTCATATGGGCGTTCTTTACCTGGTAAGTCAGTTATGGTGATATTCCAGTAAAGTGGGCTAAGTGGTGAGCCTTGTGGCGAGCCCACGTCTAATGGCTTAATAACCTTAATATTGTCAGATTCGTAGACATTCTTCCTCCTTGTAAGTAGACTATGTGTTAGTTTAATTAAATTACTGTAACATTTTCTTTTAGCCTCACATTTTTCCTACAATATCAATCACAGTGAACTGTTGCATACCATTTCCTATAAATATTTAGGCATTCACCTAACCGAAAACCTCTCATGGTCATCCCATGTTACAGCTATATGTGCCAAAGCATCAAAGACATCAGGGTATTTACGTCGTAATCTTAGTAATTCGCCTTCGGGTATTCGTAAATTGGCCTACCAGACATTTGTTCGCCCACAACTCGATTATACTTCATCTATTTGGTCCCCGCATCCTAACTATCTAATCGACATGATCGAATTGGTCCAAAATAGATCCGCCCGTTTCATCTCCCGTCATTACAGCCACCATTCCAGCGTAACAGAAATGAAGCTTGATCTTTCCCTCCAGCCTCTAGTTCTTCGCCGCGATATCGCCCTTTTATCATTGCTCCACAAATGTGTTTAAAACTTCACTCGTTCCACATTACCTATCCAAATCGCATCAAACACGTCCAGTAGATTAAATAACCAATTAAGTTTTTCCGTATGTATGGTTCCACACATTCGTTTAACTTTCCTGCGCTTCCTGTGGCCATTCGCTTATGGAATAGCCTTCCTGACAGCATTACTGCTGAAAATAATCAGGAAAAATTTCGGCATCTTCTACACGAGCACTTGCAGAGCAGCAGATATAATTAGGCATCATCTTGTTTCCTTTACTGGGCAAGGTGTTTGAAGTGCTGGGGTTTTTTTCCCTTGCCTTAAGCCTTTTTTTTGTGCGTGTCATGTGCACGCTATCTGTCGCAAATATGTTAATTCTTTTTTCGCATTTCCTGTCGTCAAATGTTACTGCGAGATATGTACCTTTCATTTGATGAGGTTTGTGTGCTATGAAAATTGTAGCACTTTTTGCGTTATTTCCCTGCAATGTAATTATCCGTTTTTCTTCTCTTGTTTTTCTCTGATTTTGCCATGTGTGTACTGAGTTTTTAGTTCTTTACAATCTTTTCTGCCGAGTGTTCGGTGCTTGCACCTTCGGCAATTTTCATGTAACCCCCCTTACCCAATGCCCCCGGTCCTGTAAGGTATTTAAATAAATAAATAAATAAATACACATTTGTATTCTTGTAGTTTTTTTGTTACTATAACTGGGTTAATAGAGTTGAATGCGTTCTTAATGTCCAAATACACGGTTAAGGTGTTGATTTTGTCTAGTTTCGCTCTTGTAGCCCTCTTCTTTATTTCTTGTAAATCCTCTACTGTTGATGTATTATGAGTAAAGCCATACGGATATTTATTAAAATGGTTATTTTTATAGAGGTGGTGATATAGTCGGTCCTTAACTAACTTCTCCAGAACTTTACCTAGGATGGAATTAATAGCTATGGGGTGAAATATACTTTCCTCGCATGTCTCGTCTGGTCTCGTTTTGGGGATAAGTATTACCTTTGATTCCTTCCATCTTTCTGGAAAATATTCGTTCATAAAGCAGGCGTTAAATAAATTAAAAAATAACTGTTTGTGCTGCCTGAAGATTGCTTGGATAACAGTGGTCTTAAGCTTGTTCGGTCCTGGTGTTATACCTTTCCTAAGGTTATCCACAGCTAATGTTACTTCTAATTCGGTAAATGGGCTGTCGCTACTTCCAGGATCTCCCCCTTGCTATTCAACCTAGTAATGATTGATGTGGCCAACCATCTTGCTAGCCTCCCCGACGTCAGGCACACCATCTACGCCGACGATATCACCCTATGGGTGACGGGAGGCATCGACGGCCACATTGAAGCTACATTACAACAAGCCATTGACGTTATCGAGGACCGGCTTCAGAGCACTGGCCTAATATGCTCCCCGACCAAGTCTGAGCTTCTAATCCTACCTCCTCACGAGCGCCGGACCCGTACCTCCATGGCTGCAAACATCACCCTCAGAACAAGAGACGGAACCGCAATCCCACACGTAAAGACCCTGCGTGTACTAGGCCTCCACCTACATGCGCTCAGACAGAACGGCCTCACCATCAGCAAGTTGGAAACCAAAGTCGCCGCAGCCACCAGACTTATAAGGAGGGTGTCCACGCGCCATGCAGGCATGAGGGAGGCTAGCCTTCTCGATTAATACAATCGTTTGCAATCAGTCACATTGCCTATGTGGCAGCCTTTCACAATTGGAAGGCCGTCGAGCGCCAAAAGCTCAACATCATCGTCCGCAAGGCATACAAGGCGGCACTCGGCCTCTACCTACACACCAACACAGACAAGCTCCTCGAACTGGGCGTTCATAACACCCTGGATGAAATAGCCGAAGCCCAGCGCATGGCACAGTTCACGAGACTGTCACAGACCCGCACTGGACGCTACATCTTGCAGCGCATTGGCTACCACAGACAAGAATCACAGGACAACAACGTCCCGTTATCCCTGCCACAGAGCCTACTGCGCAGCCTCCACGTGCCTCCGGTTCCCCGACATATGCACCCGGAGCATAATCAAGAACGCCGACTCGCCAGGGCGAAGGCGCTTACCGCTACACACGCTGGAGACACCGGCGCTTACTACGTTGACGCCGCGAAGTATCCCAACCGACCTAATACCTACGCCGCGGTAGTGATAGCAGCCGCGTCAGGAGAGACGTACACTGCAGGAAGTTTCACAGCCCGAGACGACCACCACGCAGAACAGCTAGCCATCGCGCTAGCCATCACGAACCCTAAGTGCACTACAGTGCTTAGTGACTCAAGACCCGCAATACTGCGCTATGCCACGAACCATGTGTCCCCCGGTGCAGTGAGGGTGTGCGGTGCCCTACCCCCCCGGACGATGCCAGTAACTCTACGGTGGTTCCCAGCGCATCTGGGCCCCCTGGGTCTCCGCGAAGGGCATGACAACAGGAACGAGGAGGCCGACCGGGCAGCGCACGCGCTCACCTGCCGCGGCACGCTTGATAGTCCGGCCTCCTCCCCTAAGTCGACCCAGCCTGTGGAGACAGAGCCACTGATCACATACGGGGACATCCTCGAGTGGTACCGCATTAATCGCCGGACTCTCCCGCCACCTCACCCAAAATTGACAAGAGAAGAATCAGTGATATTTAGACTGCTACAAACGAACTCGATATTAACCCCGGTGCTAGCCAAGCACATGTGCCCTGAAGTGTATGTAAGTGATAACTGTGTATTGTGCAAGAAGGAGAGAGCCACTGCGGCTCATATCCTATGGAACTGCGAAGTGAATCGAAGCAAGGCCAACGCAGCCACAGTGATCCCGCCGCAATTTATGGACGCGGCGAGAAGCAAGGACTACAACATCCAATTTCTGGCCGTCCAGCAGGTGTTGGCTGCCCTCGAACGCCAGCGACCCGAAAGTGCTACCTCCTTCGGAGGTTCAGCATGAAGACGTAGCAGGGGACGTGCGGCAGACCGACGCGACGTTTAGGCCACGTCTCATCTGCAGGTCTCAATAAAGTTGTTTCCTCCTCCTCCTCCGTCCCCTGGACATTCCGTTTGACTACTACTAGTATTCTTATCCCCCGTTCATTTTTTCACCGTCTGGTGCTCTTGGACTTGTGGTGTTTATTCTGGGTACAGTTTCCCTAGTAAGTATTCTATTGTCTCTTGGGGAGTTTTTGTTATCTCCCCATCTTCTTTTACTATGCTCTTAAAGGTTACTTTAGTCTTTAGCTGATTTCGTGCGATTTTGTATGGCAAGTTGAAAGGATTTTTTGTTAATTTTGACGTTAGTGCTTTCCAACTATTCTTTTTTGCTAGCTCTGTCAGGTTATAGCATTCGTGCTCTTTGTAGTATTTCTTCTTATACTTCTCTCTCATGTCTCCTCTAGATTTTTTGGATGTTCTCCTATATGCCCTCACTCTTTTGCGTTCAATCTCTAACTCCATGTTCCACCACGGGTTTGGTTTTTGTTTGGATGGTTTTTTTCTTTTTACTGTACTTCGCTCTCAGTATCTCAAGCTTGTTATGAAATGTATTAATTACGTTTTCTATTTCATCTGCCGTTCCAATCCTATTTTGTACTTCTTCGAACCATAGGTCGTTTGTTGTTTCATCTACCATTCTAGCTTCACCTTTTAACGTTAACCTATAGACTTCTACTTTGACATTTTCGATTATAGTTCTTATATATCTATGGTCACTATTATATAAAGTCTTTAATACCTTCCACTCCTTAATATCTCACGCTAAAACTGCGTTAACTATTCATAGATCTATCCACCCTCTTGCCCTACTTGTCCTAAATGAGGGGGGCGAATCTTTCTTATTTAGTAATGTTAAAGCATTAGTGACGATAAGCTCTAAAACTCTTTCCCCTCTTTCATCAGTTTTCTGGCTGCCCCAGATTTGATTTCGCGCGTTAAAGTCTCCACCTATTAATACCTCTACCGACCTATGTCTTTGTACTATTTCTTCTATTTTTGAAAGTTCTCTGTTTTTGTCTCCGTTTGGTGGGCAGCAACAACTTATTATTAGTATTTCTCTGTTCCCTTTTGTTATTTTAGCTGCCACTAAGTTTTGAGCTATAAAAACTGGGAACACTGATAGGTTTTTGTGAATTATAATGGCTAATTTGGGGTCTTTGCTGGCTGCGATTAGGATATGTTTAAGAGGAAATCCTATTTTATTTTTGAGGGTATAAGGTTCTTGTATTAAAGAAATATCTAATTGTTTATCTTGTTGGAAATTAATGAGGGATTGATTTGCTTTGTGTGCTCTAGCTAAGTTAACCTGCACTATGTTGAGTTCCATTTGTGAGTTAGGTACTACGTTTTCAGTTATGCTAGTCATTTTAGCTAGGGCGAGTGATGATCCTCTTACGTTCGTGTTCAATCTTGTCCCAGTTGACCGGACAGCCCCAGGACATCATTTCGTGGTCTCTGCTTTGCTCTCTGCCATTCACGTCACAGGCCTGACAGTGGGTGTCCTTCCTGCATTCGTCTCTCTTGTGGCCCCGTTGCCCACACTTTACGCAGCGGATCGGGGCTTCACAATCTATAGCGTTGTTTCCATGTTCTGCACACTTGGTACATCGCGGCAAGAAGAAATGATAAAAAAATCACGCCATATCCACGGAATGAATGATGATAAGTGGGGCGAAGCTCGAGAGGGGGAGATCATCGGTAACCGTAACTCTCCCGTGAATGTTCGCCCATTACATCATTAAGAAAGACGTAAGACTGTGTGCGTACATTGTACAAATGAACTTTTATTTTCGGAGTCAATGCTCCCAGGCCCAGACCTGGTGAAAGACCCCGCGCCATCGAGGACTACCCCGCACCTCACCATAATTTGTCACGTAGGATGAGACACAACGATAAAGAAAGAACTTTTATTTAGGGCGAACTTGTGCCCGAACAAGAGGAGAGGAAACGAGCAAAGGTCCTTGCGTCTCGTTCGATCTCCGAGAACGATTGCCTGCGTTCGTGGCGTGATCTCTTGCGTGATCTCCCCCTCGCAGTGCACGTGCGCTCGCGCCTCCGTTGGCGAACACAGGCAAGCTCGCGCTCCCGGTGCCGAGTTTGCGCTGCCGGTTGCAGCCGGTTCTTGCGCGTGCAAGGCGGCCCACTTTGCGACATCTCCGAAAGCATGCGGCGGTCACGTACCACGAGACACAAGGGATGGACAGACCCATGGCTTTAGGAGCTTCGCCCCTAAAACTCGGCATTTGCTCCATCCGATGTACAGGTGTGACCTGTTGTTCAGCGCCTGGTGTCCCTCTCTGTTAAGTGCCAATTTGCTGTTGTTCCTTGTCTTCCTTTACAGGTTTTCTTGACCTCGATATCTCTAGTAGTGCAAGGTAAGTTTTTGTTCAGTAATCGTTTGAACGATCGTTCCTGCTTCGTCTTCTTCGTCAATTCCAATCACCTTTATTGGGTATCTATTCTTCTTAGGTCTCTTGATTTGAAGGTCCTTTGTTTTTCCTTGGAGGTGCGTCTCAATCTTCGCTTAGCCTTCCTTCGACGTGGTGGTGATTATTACACCTTCCCTTCCGGGTTTGATTGTAGCGTCTCGGAAACCAAGGTCAGGTGGATGGATGCTCTTTTTGATTAACGATGCCACCTCTTGTTTGCCCATTGTCCCTGAGGACACAACCATGGCGTAGGTTGGCTTCCTCTCTTCTGGTTTATCTGGTTCAATTTTCGACGCCATACAAACGCGGCGGATCTCCGCAATCGCTGCCCCAAGCGCCTTCCTCGACTAAAAGAAGCGTGTGGCCTGGCTGTGCACTGCTTTTTCCTCCGCCACCAAGACCTTGCAGCCGCGTGTGCTCCGGATATCGCCGTTCCAACGCGCGTGCAAACCCGCGCCGACACCCTGGGCCGCTCGCCGACATGTTCACTCGGCTTGCGAATGTTTTTTTTTTTTTTGCTTTTCGTAATGGGTGGGCTGTTGCTCTCTCTTGCTTTCGTACTGTTTCTAGAGGTCGCTAATTCGTCCTCCCGTTGACCCATAATGATGCGACGTGCTTTTACTAGGAGTCACTAGGAGTACACGACGTGCTTTTAATACCTATGCGGGTATTCGCACAACCAAGGTTCCCTCATTTCATTTGAAATAAAACAGTTCCGCTAGCAAAGCAGGGCACAACCACTTCAACAAATGGCTAGTAATTGTGCGACAATCGTTCTCGCGCACACACGTCCCACCCGCGCACAAGTCACCCCTAAAATCTACGGAACGCTCAGAACGAGTCACTGAAAACGTTAGGGCTAACCACTTACGCGGACCAAAGTTAGAGAGAAACTCTCCTTCGTTACATACATAACGCAAGAAAACGAGGTTGACTACTCACTTACCTTGACTTCTCGGCAGTATTCCTTCGTCCGGCAGTTTAAATCCATGGAAATAAAATCACCGAAACAACGAAAATTGAAGGTGCGAATCTGCCCGTGTCGGTGCCGGCGAGTAGCTCGCGCAACGATACAGAGTGCAAATATCCAACAGTAAGCTTCGCCGCGCAGCTGCTCTCATATTCGTCCTAAAGAAAAACTCGTTCCTTATATTACACTCGCTCTGATAAAAACGCGTTGCAACAAATTGTAGCAATCAGCATAGATGCTCAATTCACTGGTAAATACAGATACTCGTTGCCAGTTATACACAATAATAGGTTAATCATGGGGTTTTTTTAAAAATACAGTAATTTTGCCGTCACTCGAGGTTACGGCAGGCGAGAACCTACGGTGAAATTGCGGCTGCAGTGCCGTGCCGGGCGCTGTAATTTTACAGTTTTTTTAACTGTGTAGAAACATATTTTCAATAACTGACTTTGCAGTTATGGCCAGCACAGTATTTGGGACAAGCACGCGATGCGGAAAAAACATGTATAAGGTTGAAAACGGAACTCTATGGTTGATGCTTGGTGACTTTCACGGTCAGTTATATCTTAAAACAAGAAATTGAGCGTTATTATCATCTTCTGACTGGCAATTGTAGCCTTGCTTGCAGAAATTCAGTGCGGTGCACTAGAATCGTGCCCTGTAAACTTTGGCCGAGTAGCTGTTGCGCGACAAAAAAAGATCAACATAACGAGCCTCCCCATTGCAGCTCCACCTAAAATTTTTGAAATGAAACAGTACAAAAACTTATTAGAGACTCCGTCCGAATAGACTGTTCAACTAAGCAGCAACACTAGACCCCCGGAGATACCGTTGTATGGAAACTAAACTGGCAGGCGGCAGTGTGGAAGGCCGGTTTGAAGCCCTGTCCTCGCCGGAACAGATATCTGGCGACTGGGTGTGATCTTCGGACTAGCATCTGAAGTTCTTATCGCAGAAATCGGGTTAGGGTTGGGTGAAATTAGGAGCGGCAAGCTTTGTTCAAGGATTAGTCGTGGACGCCCAAGGCGCCATGGCAGGTAGCCTGGAAGTTCGGCAACTGCAAAATTTGAATTTTGCAGTTGCCGAATATTTTGAATATTTTTGAGTTGCCGAAAATTTGAACCGCTAAATTTGAATTTCGCGTTGCAGAAATTAAACTGAAACTGTTTTAAACTGTTCAAGAATGGTCGTGGAAGTTCCACACAACTTAGAACTACGTGCGGAAAGGCAATAAAATGCCTAAAATCATAAAGTAGCTTTGCAAACAGGCACTGCTTAATATTTTCAACCGATTTCTGAGATTATTACCCTCATAGTGCAAAGCTGACGATGGAAAATCGTTTGCTGGTTCACCTTGCATGCTCTGATAACAAAAAATAAGCACTGATGCAGTGTACCCCAAGACAAATCCCAACAGTCATTCAGGCTGTTGGACCGACAGCCAATCCGGAAATTCGGCATATCGGTCTGTTGGTCTGATGCAGTTTGATGGCAGCCTGCTGGCCTGATGGCAGTCTGTCGGTCTGATGGCAGTCTGTCGGTCTGATGGCAGTCTGTCGGTCTGATGGCAGTCTGTCGGTCTGATGGCAGTCTGTTGGTCTGAATGCAGTCTTTTGGTCTGAATGCAGTCTGTTGGTGAAGCTATAGGTCCGATGACGAGATTTACTTAGGACACATGCTGTGAGGTGTGTCACTGGTTTACAAGTTTGGCAAGCATGTAGGCCTTTTAGCAAAATAAAAATAGAGAAGTTCATTTTGTGCTGCTCACTCATTTATTTGCGCTGCATATCGCCGTGTTGTTGCGAAAGGTGCTTTCGCACCACCTTTAGCCTGGCTTCAGTGGGCTCCGCAGACGCAGTCCTGGCCACATAGATCTGAAAAAGAGCTGTAGATAGAGAGAATAATTAAGGGTTCAATGACCTTGTGAACAAAAGACCATGCGGTAAAAGGGTAACAAATATTGCCAAACAGGTTGCCAGTAAAAAGCAACACTTTGGGGAATAAACTAATACCTTGCAGCTTTTTTTTTCTTGTAAGCTAACACATGCTGGGCCCACCGCAAACCATTATTCATGAATGGCATTCAAGCACAATGTGAGACCATTTATTGTGCCAGAAGTTTCCTATTAGGGGATGCTTGCTTTTGCTAAATTATGAGTTAGCTATGAGTTCTGATGCCAGATATCACATGCAATACCTTTCAGGGATGCGACCTTCTCTGGTGTCAGGGCTTTTTTCGGCTTCGTTTTTGCATGGCCCTTCTTCACTTCGTTCCGGTGCTACATTAATCTTCTGTGCAGATTGCCTGTTTTGCCAATGTACACTGATTTGCATTTGGCGCACGGAATCTAATAAGCAACACCCGGAAGCTTGAAGCGTGAGAGGGGGTCTTTCACGCTGACAATGTCAGAACGTAGCTTGCTAGTGGGCACGTGCACGATGTGCACAATGTGTTTCTTGAAAATGCGTGCAAAAGCTTGATTGATGTGTAGGACGAGAATTGCAGCACGTTTTGACACAGGCCTTGTGGACGCTTCCGCCTGCTAATGTCAATGCAGATTCCTGCTAGTCGCCCTCTTCGCTTCTTTTTAAATATAATGGTTTAGGCAGCCACAAGGACTGCATCAAAACGTGCAGCAGTTACCTACATCCCACACATCAGTAAAATTCTCGCACGCATTTTCAAGAAACGCAGTGCACACATTGTGCATGTGCCCACTAGCAAGCTGCGTTCTGACATTGTCAGCGTGAAAGACCCCATCTCACGCTCCAAGCTTCCGGGTGCCTCTGTCCCATACAAAAATGCCTTATGGGCGTCTATAGAAAAATGTATGGTGAGCTATGGCCGCCTATGGGTCCCTATGGTCACCCATAAAAGTGCATAAATTAGGCTATAGCCAGCTATTGAAGTTTTTATGCATCCTGCACTAAAGAATGTAAACCATACAATTATCTTTAGACGACTATAGAACAACCTAGTGTGTTTAGTCTATAGAGTCACAGCTGTAGCCAGCTAAAGAAAAATCTATGGCTTTAGTTCTATAGGCCAGCCGCGACAAAGCTCTTTTGGCTGGCTATAGACCATTGTTTAGCTTTAGGTCTACAGACTTGAAACCATTCAGCTGTCTTTTACCAGCTATTGAAAAGAGTTCGTGCTAAAGCTAAAGAGAGAAAGCCATAAAAGCTCATTTGGCTGGCTATGGGCCGTTGTTTAGCTCTAACTCTACAGACTCAAAACCATTGAGCTGCCTTTTGCCAGCTATTGAAAAGGATTCGTCCTAAAGCTAAAGAGAGAAAGCCATAAACGCTCATTTGGCTGGCTATAGGCCGTTTTTTAGCTCTAACTCTACAGACTCAAAACCATTGAGCTGTCTTTTGCCAGCTATTGAAAAGAATTCGTCCTAAAGCTAAAGAGAGAAAGCCATAAAAGCTCATTTGGCTGGATATAGGCCGTTGTCTAGCTCTAAGTCTACATAATTGGAACCATTCACCTGTCTTCTGCCAGCTATTAGAGAGAATCTGTCCTAAAGCTAAAGAGAGGCACCCATAAAAGTTTCTGCGGCTGGCTACAGCGCAATATATAACTGTAAACCTTTAGACGCGTGAAAATTAAGCAACATTTAGCTGGAGTTAGGAAAGCGTTTGGCGCAGAATTTAGAGTCTTGCATACATAAAAGCTTCCTTAGCTAACTACATAGTGACATAAGCCTCTAAGTCTCCAGCCGCTAATAAAAAAGTGTTAGCCTATAAAGGTATAATTCGAGCGCAACATTAAATTCTATTCCGCTGGTTGCAATGTGACTTATGACGCGTAATTTACACTCATGATTTACCTAGCTACATCTACAACACAGACTGAACAACGATGATGAGGTTCATCGGCCAGTTATAGGAAAGTTTTTGTTCAATAACGTTAGGTACCTAATATACCAACAATACGGGAAAAGTACGATTAAAGGCAGCTACAGACAGATTAACGCTCAAATTCAGGTTGCAACTTCGGATACTGTGCGTCGGCAAAGCTTGCGAATGAACGGAGACCAAAAGACGTATAAGTTCGGAGAATTCTTCCTCTGCGGCCGTTCGCTGCCGCGGTCAAGTGAAAAAGCGGGCTTCTCTGAAAACGGCCTTCTCAGCGTCGAAGCAAATAATAAAAAAAAAGAACTTTCGCGGCCCCCGTTCCTGCGGGCGCAGTCAGAAATATGGTGGCATCTGCGAACAACCGCGTTTCTTCTCCCGCGGAGCTCACTTTGAAATTAGTCATTGAGAAAGGGGGAGAGCGACCCAAGCTGGACCGAAGGAGGCAGGGAAAGGAAATTCTGGGAAGCATTGAAAACGTAGAGGGGACAACGACCGGCCGGGGAGGTGCGGCGTGAGTGCCAAGCGCGTCGACGCTGTAGCCCGGTCGTGCGAAGGGAAGTTTTCGTGGAAAAGAGGGTCAGGCGTTCCGTGCTGTGTTAGTATTCGTGCGCGCAGCAATAATAGTGGCAGAAAATTTTCCCTGAGTACTGATAACAGATATAGTTGTTTCGGATGAAGAAAACAAAACGTTAAGCGATGTTGTATTTGCCAAATAAAATCATTACCAGAAAACAAGTTAGAAAAAGGTCGAAAGATGGGCACGTACCCGCACTATTTGCTAGCGCGATGGACCTGCTTATACCAGGATGTACTCAGTCAGCCACATCTCGTCTCCTTGCTCATGTGCGCGGGCATGGCACGTGTTGCCAAATGTTGGAAATTTACGACTCGAGTCACTCGACTGCAATGTGTTCGTGTTGATGGCGTGACGCCAAGCAAATGTGCCGCTTTTCGATGTCGGCGGTGACAGTGTTGCGATTAATTCAACATCAACCCGAAGTCATGCGAAAATGGATACCTGCGGTACCGCGACAGGAATTTCATCGTACGCAAAACACCAGGGTGAGTGATCTTACGAACTGAAGAGGCTGTGTTGTGCGAGAAATGCAGAACTTTTTTTGGTGTTCAAGAATACGTTTCCAAGCTACCCTGCACCACATGGGCATTGCAATGTACACAGAAGTGAAGATTTCGCCGCGGTGATGAGACAAATATAATTATTTTTTCGCAAACTGAGAAAACGTACAAGGAACTAAATAAACGGACTTGGGAAATGTTTTTTATTATTGCAATATGTGCGACCGTCTTCATTGTTTAATTAAGAGTGCATTTCCATTTTTAGCCACCATACTTGCAACTTCGTGCATTGAGTACTGAGTGAAATGAAGGACTTCTGAGTGTTCTATTTTCTCTGGACTACCCAGCACCTGTACGTATATGTGTCTCGGTGGGCGTTCGTGGAAAATGTGCCGCGTAGTGTGGCTGTCGAGCGAATGACGTAAGCGTGAGCCAGAGTGTTGGAATGCGTGTGCTGTGTGTTTCGATCGGCTTATGTGAACAACAGTTTACTGGCGGCGAAGTAGCGTAGATAGTAGCCCTTTATGTAATGGATGGGATGAATAAACCCCTTGGTTTTGCTTTTCTTGTTTGCCTTTGTTTAAGCCTTTTGTGAATGAAAACTGGCGACGTGTTTGCAGTCGCAACCTTGCAATCCCCCTATATCGCTGAAGTGTTCATGGAGCATATATTACAGAATGCAGATGGCCACACAACCTAAGTGCCACAGGAGAAGTTCTAGAGATCCGCAAGGCTATATGCCGGCATGGCAGCGCGTTAATAATTTCCCAGAGGCTGCTGCTGTCGCTGTGTTTCAAGTAGTGGCGATTCTCTTCTGGCTGCAGCCCATGCAAAAATATCGTATGGTCGGCTATTGAAAATCCTTCTTATGGTTGTCTTTAGCTATTTTGCCCAATTATCTTTAGACAATTCTATGGCTGTCTTTAGCCATTTCTATGGATATTCCTATGGGTGTCTTTATCTTCTTCTATAGCCGTAGCGATATCGAAAGACCTAAAGAAAGCCATAGAACCGGCTATAGAAGAAGCTAAAGACAACCATAGAACAGGCTATTGAAGAAGCTAAAAACACCCATAGGAATGTCGATACGAATATCTAAAGACAACCACAGAACCGGCTAAAGAAGAACCTAAAGACACCCATAGGAATGGCGATACGAATCGCTAAAGACAACCATAGAACCGGCTATAGAAGAACATAAAGACACCCATAGGAAGTCGATACGAATATCTAAAGACAACCACATAACTGGCTATAGAAGAAGCTAAAGACACCCATAGGAATGGCGATACGATTCGCTAAAGACACCCATAGAAACGTCTAAAGAATATTGGGCCAAATAGCTAAAGCCGACCATAAAAAGGATTTTCTATAGCCGACCATACAATATTTTTGTATGGGTGAACTCTCAGACGGGCGTCGTCATATTCGTGCCGGGCTCGTGAAGCTCGGCAACGTCAGACGTCGTGAAATTGCCGTACACGCTCGCTAGCGCGCGGCCCGAACTCTCCCACCGTTTCCTGCCCTTGCATACTATTTTCTCCCCCTTGCACTTTGTAAATTCTCATCTGTTTAACGCGGCCCGAACTCTCTCACCGTTTCCGGCCCTTGCATACTATTTTCTCCACCTTGCACTTTGTAAATTTTCATCTGTTTAACGACACCTGCGTCCTCATCTCTTGCCTGCTTTTCTTCCAGCACAACTCCGCCAGCACTCGGTCGAAGCGTACGCTGTTGGGGCGCGTTGGGGAGCGAGTACGGCAATATCCCGACGCTGTTGCCGAGCTTTACGAGAACGGCACGCATTTGTATGGCCTCACCTGATACAAAATTACTTGCCTACAAATCGCTTGTACGGCCGATCCTGGAATATAGTATAATCTGCTGGTTCCCTCACACAAAACACCTTATTGCTAAACGAGAAAATGTCCAGCGGATGGCCATTCGTTTCATCTACAATAAATATAAACGCTACGACTCACCCACGGAATTACTCAGACGAGCTGAGCTACCTACAATAGGTCAACGAGCCAAAATTTTACGCCTAAAATTGTTGTTTCAACTAATCCATGGCGGACTAAAAATACCCTGTAAGGAATTCATTACTCCATCTGTTTCCAGGTCTACAAGAACAAAACACTACAAACATCTCATTAAGTACAGGTTCCTCAATGATTCCTTTAAATACTCTTATTTTCTATGTGTAATAAGAGAATGGAATTGTTTTCCTAATGAAATTGTTACTAGTTCATCCCTTGATAATTTTGCTTTTAAATTGTATACGTTTTTGCAAAATAATCCTTCTTGATATGTGTTCTATACTCTCTATTGCTGAATCTTTCATGCGCTTCTCATTGTTATCATTTGAATTGCCACGTGTTAATGTGTGGAGTCTGTTTGGCTGATATTGTTTTCACCTTGACCCCTGTTCCCGCTTTCATGAATTGTTTAAAAAGAGCACACTTATTATTCATGTATCCCCCAATCCTGCAACAGCCTCCAGAGTTGAGGCTAGCAGTATCAAGACATAAATAAATAAAGACATAAAAAGGGGGGGGGGTGATTCCGTGCAGTGCGCTAGCCACAGAATTCCCGTGGCTGGCCAGCCACGGAAACACGCCAGCCACGGAATCAAGTGTACGCTTTTTCGCATGCACTTCCAGGGAACCTCCTGTTCATGTTATTTCTCGGTATACTGCGGGTATTCACGAAGGAGGACTAATCACAGCGTCGTGCCACTCACGCAAAATTGCGACTGCGATCTGCAGCCGCAAAGGCACTGTTTGAGAGACACATAAAGAAACGCCCCAGTGTTAAAGAGCCTTGCGTGATGTGAAATTATTAGCAGCCGTGTACCACAACGCGAGCATCGTAGCCAAGGTATAGCTTCAGCGTAAATTGATGCTGACTTCTGCGGAAACGGTGGACTGGGCGCCACACAAGTATACTAACTCACGTAGGCTCTCAGAGCAAACGAGATGGTCTAGCGAATTACTGATCCATAAACACCACAACTCGTTCCAACCAAATACAGAATAATAAAAAATGCGTACTTACCCGAGCAAACACGATGTTTCCAACGTACAATTCTCCTTCACTGTCGTCTTCATCTCGCGGACACACGAACACGCTTTGTTCTGATGCAATGTCATCCACTTTTGACGCGCACTATTTTATGCGGCGATGATAGTTCTTCCGGGGCCCCCATGTTCAACACACGCGTAGGTTGGAAGGGTCGACATCACCCATAAAGCTTTTATAACTATGATTTAAGCTTGAATTAGATAAAACTGATCAAATCACGCCAGCAACCACTCGGCACAAAACGCCATGAAAAAACACACAAAAAGTGAGAGATAGTTGCCAGACTTCAAATGCAGCACCTCTATGTTTGACCGAAATTGTGTTAGTACTGTAATATTGGTAATTATCTTTCTGCTTTCAAAGTCTAAAATGTGTTTATAACTTAAATTTAAGGTTTTTAAACGCAAAAGTGAATACACATAAAGGAACTGACGCATATACTTATATTGTAAAGAGGTTTCGACGTTTGTTTTCGTTTTGTTTTCACGGCGGCCTTCTCAAGGCAGAAGGTGCGAGAAAACGAGCTACTTTAGGTTTAGGAAGAGGGTGGTAAATGTCGGCGTGAGAGAAAGCAAGGAACAGGCGCTTACCCTGGTCCTAAAAAAAGAGCTAATGAAACCCTCACCTAAAAGAAAGCGAGTTTCGACGAGGAATCGAACCATTGACCTACAAAACAGTAAACGGACGCGTTACCATTGAGCTATTTCGGCGGTCCGTGCGGGTGTGCCTAAAACAACTCTATATTTACATAAGTTGTCAACGAATATTGTCGCTTGGTGTCTAGTTTATGCTGAATTTTTGAAATTCTGGCTGTCCTAACGATTGTTGCTCACGCACCGGTCTTGCAGAAGAGGCCGCATTGCTAGCGCTGCAAGCGATTGAGCCAAAGCTCCCTTATTTGACTCAAGAAAAGCTATCGCAGCCAACCCGACCTTTTCTGCGCAAGCCACGGTAGCCACGAATGAAATGGAATGTGCCGTTAGAATTATGGCGTGGATAACGCTTGTTTCTCCGGCACCGTCTTGCAGACAAGCAACGTCGCGCTAATACTACAAGCGATGTCACTCCTGGCATGTCAGGCGCATCAAACCCGTCGTGTAAAACGACTGCTAAGAGTGCGAAAACCTCTGAGTTTGTAACAAGTGAGGATTATTAGAAAGCGACCGAAGCATCCGGTGGCGGCGAGGTAATTGGTACAGCAAACAGGTAGGCAGAACGGCAGTGACGAGCGAAAATGATTTTACACGATCGCCCCCGGCGGCCTGCGCAAAATAGCAAGACAGAACCACTCCATACACGCCCTCGAAGAAAGCTGTAGAGCCGATTCAGCTTGTTGTGGCTGAAGAGCAACCGACGCTGCAGCAACTAACGATTGTGCTTGCCGTGGTATGAGCCAAAGTATATCTTCACATCGTGATGATATCGTCCGTCTGACTGTTCCTTATTGAAGGGAAAAATAACACCATCTTCCCGAGGGGAACCCTGAGGTGATGCGAAGCATCGCAGAGTTCCAATCCAATCCAATCCAATCTAATCCAAGCTAAGCCAAGCCAAGCCAATCGAATCCAATCCAATGCCCCTCGCGAGAGAGTGTTCGCTATCGGAGAGGAGAGAGGGTGAGCGGCGGAGAGCGTAACTGGCGCGGCGAGGAGAATGGGGGAGGGGTGGAAGCCGACAACGCCGACAACAACGCCGGATGGATGCAGGGACAAGGCGAGTGAATGAGATGCGTCGCATCTAAAAATCAGAACACAAACTTTGACGTCTAGCGTCTATGCCAGACATAGACGCTGCTGTTTAGGCCCTAAAAAGCACCTTGAGGGCATCTGTCGGTTCTGTCTGATGGCGCGCTCGCGCCGCTGGTTACGAACAAGGCGTCTGTTGGCGTTAACTGATCATGTTGGCGAGCCGGTAAACGCCATCACGGTTAAACTCCCTGTTGGAAGACTACGCTGTTGGGACGATAGAGTGCTGAGAGAGCTTCTTATTGGCCCCACAAATGCCATCAAGGTTAAACTCCCTGTTGGAAGACTAGGCTATTGGGACGATAGAGTGCCGACATAACTTCTTATTGGCCCCACAGGCGTGCTGTCAGCCCAACAAGAAAGTCTTGTTGGACTTTTTGTCCGGCTAATTACGACTGGAACGAATTCTTCTTTGGTAGCAGTGACGCGCGATGACCACACCCCTTTTCCACACCCAGATGCTTCAAACGCGTGTCAAAAATCATGTTCTTGTTGTAAAAATGAAAACAAAAGTGATTTTGAAAGGCCATTTTCTTATTTAACTCCAAACAGCTTTACTTGTTCGAGCAACTCCTGGAACGCTATGAAAAAGCGCTCTCACACTATCATTCCAATTGAACGATTTTGAATAACCGTGGTCGCGAAAGAGTTAAAAAGGATCACGAGCTTTCAAACCAAACCATGTACCTCCTGAGTGAGTTGTTCAAGTAAGTGATAAGACGCACAAGAGATGTTCCTGCATTTCTCATGCTGGGCGTCAGGCAAAGTTGCCTTAACCTGGCTTCCCGTACGTGAGTTGAACCAAGTAAATCTGTCATCGTTTACCAGCACAGGGTGGCAAAATAACTGTAGAATGTTATAACTCCCCTTAATAAACATAATAGTAGCAATGACTATGCTTCCCACTGTGGTGCGATAAAGAAGCGCACTCAAGTCCTGAGCGGGCTGGCTTAGCCACTGTGCCAGTGTTGTTCATATGTTCCGCAAATTGCGCTGGGTGCTGCAGCTTCCTGCCGTGTCACTGTCCGGTGCCTACGGGGACCAACTACTTAACAGCCGGGACTGGCTTGAACTACCTTATTGCATCATGGTACCCTGTGGGGTTGGTATGTTAGTACTAGTACACGACCACAAAATCGGTACAGGATTGGGACTCTAGGTTTCAGAGGCAGTCAGAGTTCCTCACAAAATATACTACAGGGAAACAAGCATTTGCGATCACATGCAAACTTGGAATTACGGAAAAAGAAAACTTTTTATAGGGTTCATGCTTTCCGTGAAAACTTTAGTGGTACAGTGCTGTCCACTAATAATATAAAAAAACAGAAAAAAATTACGTTATAGCCAATCATTCAACTATAAATGGACTGCTATAAAAAGTGTGTCCAACATCGTTGTTGCACCTGACTCAAATTTTCCACTTGCAGAGGAAAATGTAAATTGCAGAGCATGCAGTTTGAGAAACAATGCCTTCATTTATTACGTTTAACAAAAGCATCAAGCAATTTGTGCCAGTTTATTTCATGACTGCCCAGGGTTCTCCGTTTATTTATTTCACCACCGCTCGCTGCCCCACTTCACCGCCCAATCGCTTCATTAGGCCATCCGTTTGAAATGCGCTCCTCAGGAACTAAAAACTACCACTATGCAAGAGCAATACCAGCAGCAGTGGGCCGCCCTCCCGACATCTTGTTATGTGAAAAGGAGTTTTAACAGGTGGCTTGGAAATCTCAGATTGTCAGCTACAAGCCAATGTTTGCAGTAAATTTTTGAGCTTATAACTTTCTCATTCTGTTCAAGAGCTTTCACTTTTCACTTTGGTGGAAGCACCACAATCCCTGGTGTCCAACCAGACCTGTTTCATTTTTGTGATTCAAATTTGAAACCACTAAACTTCCTGCCCCCCCCCCCTCCCACCGCTGTTCTCAAAATATTCGTATCTCAAAAATTCCTCGGGAATGTGCATCGCGTCGCCGATTCTGTGGACGCAATGTTGACATAGTACGACCGTGTGAATACTTTTTGTCCAGAATTCTGCTGCACCAAACACGCCATACTACGAAGACAGGAAACCACCGACTAGTTTTTATGTTTTTAGTGTTATTTTAAGAGAGCACATTATTAGAACACGGTGTGAAAGTTGTACATGACTACATGAGAAAACATCTCCAGTTACGTTGTCGACCTGTTACCCAAGACACATTATGCTCGCTGCAACTCTTCAGTAATAGGGGAACTGCATTATGTGAGTGCAACTTATTGTACATCCATCTCAAATGCCATGGCAACGAAATCAATGTAGCTTATAAGCAGGCGTTCTGCTCTTACCGAAAAAAACGAATGCTTACGTCGGAATGAATGCAAGCACTGCAGCCACCTCGTTGCAACATTTTATGTCAAGGCAACAGTAGGCACGGGGTGTAGGCAGGGGCGTAGCCAGGGGGGGCACTCAGGTCCCGTGCCCCCTCCCTAGATGTTTCGTGCAAGCTGGGGTGCTGCTCAAGTTGCCTGAAGAACCACCAGAAGTGGCTTGCAGGCGTGGAACCTGCCGTTTGTGGTACCGGGGTTCTTGCACCCGGCCGCGGTTCCCCAGAAAGACACTGAGCCCCCTCGATCACACCTTTACTGGGAGTCCCGCTCCGCCAAGGTCCACTGCTCAGCCGATCCGGCTGCACACACGTAGCCCAGCCCAGTCCGCCATGTTCTATCCTAGCTCGTCTCGCCCCACATCTTCCTCAGCCGGCACATGTCCATCCCGTGAGATTGTCCCCCGCCATTATTGCGGGATTGCCACACTCTCCCCCCTCCGAAGAAAAGGCCAACGCACAGTCCTCGAGCCAACCAAATATAGACAAAGAGTAATTCGAAGGCATCGGCATCAGAGCGCCAAGATGACGTCACAGTCCACGAAACATCTGTCAACAGCAAGCTTGAAACTCGGTACATCCTCCGGGACAGCAGCCACAGGATCAGATCAGCCTAGGAACAGCCATGGACGCCCCTTGATCGCTGGCGCCACTAGAGGAATCCCACCAACCGATGACGGTCTGTTCCACAGCACCAGAGGGAGGAGATAGGGCCTCCCGGCCAGAGGTACGCAGCGCCGGAGTGGAACCGAGAGCACCATCGAAAAGTCCGGTTCAAGGCCCACAGCATACACGCCAAGACAACACAGTGTAGAGGAGAGAGCAGGAACGGCCCGGAGCAAGTGCCGTGGAACCGAAGTGGCCCCAAGGTCACGGAGACAGGAGCTCAGGATGCCACCGGGGCATGCCAATGCGCATGTTGATGCGGCAGTGGTAAAAGTCCTCCAAACGGTGCGGCGGTGAATGCGGGCGGAGCCGTAGCGAATGCCAAAATGGATTCTGGACGTGAAAGAAGTAAAAATTAACGCCCTTAAACGAACACAATTCTATCTGGGGAAAAAAATGAAAAATAAAGAAGCGCATCACGTGGGAGTGATCAATCATCAAATTCAGGGCCAAGAAAAGGTAATCCCAAACAAAAAAGTGCTTAAAAAGGATACTCTAGATACATCTCATAGAAAGTTAACATGACGGGTGCGCAGACGCCATTGAGAAACAAGAGGCGTTGCGGCCAAAAGCAGGTCAGTCCACGTGGTACTGTTTAAGGTCTGCTATATTAACCGGGCCTGCATGTTCACCTGTACTCCTGTGGCGTAAAAGATACGTTATGGAAGACAGCTTCTCGATTACGGTAAAAGGGCCCTCCCATTTAGGGGCTAGCGACGCGGCAAACTTGCGTGAGGCATCGCTCAGTGGATGAGTGCGCCGGAGAACCATGTCGCCAACCCCAAACTGAACATCCCGACGGCCCCGGTTGCACTGCTCCGCCTGCTGGAGACGAGCAACGTCAAGCTGCTCCCGGGCAGCCTGTATCGCGTCGCGCAGGCGCTGGCGGACGGCCACAGCATGGGGCGACAGACCAGAACCCGCCTCCGTTTCTGGAAGTGTCCTGTCAAGAGGAAATGGCATTTCCCGACCGTAGTTCAAATAAGCCGGCGTAAACCCGGTTGAACGATTCACCGTGGTGCGAGTGGCAAATGCAATCTCAGGCAGCCTAGCATCCAATCCTTGTGTTGCTCCGTATGAGCAATTAGCATCGCCTTGAGGTTGCGATTCACACGCTCAGTTATGTTTGTCTGAGGGTGATAGGTGGTCGTACGTTTGTGTTTCACGCCTACAGCTCGGCAGTTGTCCTCAAACAATTTGCTCGTAAAATACGTAGCATTATCCGTTATGAGCTGTGCGGGGAACCCAAAGCGCGAAAACACTTCCATTAGGCACCTCCATACATTCGGTGTATTGACGGTACGTAGCGGGAACAGCTCTACCCACTTCGTGAAATGGTCCGTCACCACAAACAAATAACAATTCCCGCGCGGGCTGTGGGCGTAAGGGCCCATGATATCGCAAGCAACGATTTGCCAGGGGCTCTTACTCTCAACAGACTGCATCAATCCGGGCGGGCAACCGACTCGGGGTTTCGCTGTCTGACACACGTGACAGCTCCTGGCGTACCGCAGCACATCCTGCCTCATTCCCGGCCACGTGACAGTCCGACATAACTTCTCATAAGTTTTGCTGCCAGAGCTGTGTCCAGCCAGAGCTGAATCATGAAAGTAACGGATGAAAGCCCTCCGAAGCTTACGCGGTACAACAGCGCGGAATGGGGAATTAGCTTCGTCATCGTCCTGCGGGATATACCGCAGGAGGAGACCGTCTTCCGCCAACACATATGTATCAAACTCACCGCTGTTGCTGGTGGGAGCTCGCCCTGTGCCCCGACGTGCTCAATGATCTTACGGTAGAGTCCGTCGGCACGTTGCGCCGCGAGAAGATCTGCCCTGCTCACCAGCGTACCCCAGCGTGCGTCAGCATCCACTGCAGCCACCAGCGCCGGCGCTTCCGCGTCCGAAGATGGCGGCAGGGGCGCGCGCGATAGCGCGTCAGCGACATGGTTCTGCGAACCCTTCCTGTGCTGGATAGTAAAATCGTAGCGCTGAAGCGCAAGCACCCAGCGCGCAAGACGACCAGCAGGGTTCTGCAAACGCTGCAGCCACGTTAGTGCCATGTGGTCTGTCTGAATGGTGAAAGAGGCACCGTCAAGATACATGTCAAATTTCTTTAGTGCAAACACAATTGCTAGACACTCACGTTCTGTGACCGTGTGATTGCGCTCAGCTGGAGTGAGCGTATGGCTAGCAAATGCGACTGGACGGAGAACGCCCTCAAACTCCTGCATGAGCACTGCGCCCAGTCCATAGTCGCTAGCATCGGTCTGCAAGACAAATTGTTTGTTAAGGTCCGGTATCCTTAACCCCGCTGTTTCCGCGATTGCGCGAGACAGTGCTTCAAAAGCTTGCTGTTCAGCCTCCTCCCATTGCCATTTCACGCCTTGCCGTAGTTGCTGGTTTAGCGGACGTGACAGCTCCGCACAATGAGGGATGAAGCTACGGTAAAAAGCTATCATGCCCAAGAAGTGCTGCAAGCTCTTAACGTCACGCGGGCACGGATACTCTGTAATTGCTTTCAGTTCGGCATCGTTAGGACGAAGCTCTCCGTTGTTCACAACAAAGCCGAGCAAGTCAACCTTGCTTGACGCGAGTTGAACCTTTTTGGGATTGATGGTGAGGCCGGCGCGTTTCATGCGGTCGAGCACGTCTCTGAGATGCACGAGACGCTCCTCAAAGGTGCGCGAAAAGACGACGACGTCATCCATATAGGCCATTGCGTTCTTATAACGTACATCGTCAAGAACGATGTCCATTAATCTTTGAAACGAGCTCGGGGAGTTCTTCAGCCGAAACGGCATGCGCACAAACTCGAAAAGACCCCTGTAGCATGTGAAAGCTGTTTTAGGAATATCATCAGGGTGCATTTCAATTTGCAAAAAGCCGCGTGAGCAATCTAGAATGGTAAACACGCGGGCACCACCAAGCGAGGCAATGATGGATTCTACGGCAGGAAAAGGATATGCGTCTCTTACAGTTACGTCGTTGATACGACGGTAGTCCACGCAGAGACGCACACTGCCGTCTTTTTTTGGCGCCAACACGACTGGAGATGCATGGGCGCTCTGCGACGGCCGCACAACCCCCGTGTTGAGCATCTCGTCAAGGGCGACATCCAGTTTCCCCTTCTTCTGGATGCTGAGCGGCCGTGGATTGCAGCTCCAAGGAGGGGAGTCTCCCGTGTCAAGGAGGGGCGTCTCCCGTGTACAGATATGCGTTGACGCCAGAAAAGGTATCAATTGTGCGTCATTGCCCAATCTGTAACCACCACCCGCCAAGTCAAGCAGTAGGCCCTCGCGAATAATGAAATCCCGGTCCAAAATCATGGGCACATCCAAGCCACGGCAGTACGTAAAGCGCTGCCGACACCTTCTGCTTGCGTAAGAAATGTGCAAGCGCACAGCCCCACGCGCTTCAACCACAGCACCATTGGCCACTTGCAACCGGGTGCTGCATTTGCGCAACTTAACACCACGTGCTCGGCAAAGTTCAAAGACGGTATCACTAATGAGCGACAAACTGCCGCCGGTATCAACCAATGCAGAAACATCCGTTCCAAGAACGTGAACAAAAACATGTGGTGCTATGGGCTGTGTTCGTGCTTCAACACGGCAAGCAATGGGTAAAAAGCACCAGTCCTCGCCACCAGCCAATTTATTTATTTATTTATTCATTTATTTACAGTACCCTCAGGGCCATAAGGCATTAGAGAGGGGAGTGGTTAAATACAAAAAAAGGAATGACAAAAGCAGTCAAAAGAAGTAAAAAGGTTATAACAATGGCTTCTAAATATACAATTGTAGCTAATGCATTATAAGGTATAAACGAATATATCAGGTTGGCTTCTTAGTATACAATTTTAGCTAAGGCGTGACAAAACAAAATACAAATTAACACATCATTATACAATGTTAGCTAAGGCTGTTTTGAATGATTCATGATCAATAATGGCAGCGGTTGATGCAGGAAGATGGTTCCATTCGACTGAAGTCCTGGGTATGAAAGACTGAAAAAATGCATTTGTCCTTGACGATGATATTCCGATTTTATTAGCGTGATCCAAACGAGACGATATGAAATGCGGAGGCAAAATGAGCTGATGACGTAGATGTCGGTGATAGAATATCTTATGGAACAGACAAAGACGCAAATTTTTACGGCTATAAGATAGCGTTGGTAGTTGAAGGCTACATTTCATTGAAGTTATGCTAGCAGTGCGATTATAGTTAGAAAGAATGAAGCGAACACAGTTATTTTGTACCATTTCGAGTGATTGTATTAGCGTATCATAACTTGGATCCCACACTGATGCGGCATACTCCAGTTTAGAACGAACGAGTGTTTTGTACATTAGTAATTTAAGTGATGAAGGGGCTCTTGAAAAATTGCGTCGGAGGTATCCTAGCGTGCGGTTAGCATTGGCAATTACATACTCGGTGTGAGTGGTCCATGTAAATCAGCTGAAATGTGAACACCAAGATATTTATAGGATGATACATGATTTAAACGGGAGTTATCAATAAAATAAGTAGGTAACTGGTGGGCTGTTCTTGTAACACGTAAATATTTGCATTTGGTAGAGTTAAGTTCTATGAGCCAAGTTTTGCACCAGGATGAAATAGTATGAAGATCAGATTGCAAGACGGCTATGTCATCAGCGCAAGTTATTTGTCAGTACACAACGCAGTCATCGGCGAATAAGTGAATGTTAGAAGAAACGGATGCTGGTAAGTCGTTAATGTAAATAAGGAAAAGAAGAGGACCCAACACGGAACCTTGCGGCACACCAGAGTGGACGGGTGTTAACTCGAGTTATGATTATTAGCGGATACGAATTGCGAACGGTTGGTAAAAAAAATCTCAAGCCAAGATAGAAGTTTGAAATCGAGGTTAAGCTGATGTAGTTTAAACAACAATAGTTTGTGACACACCTTATCAAATGCTTTGGAAAAGTCAATGAATATACAATCGGCAAACGTGGACTGATCAAGAAAAGTATGCAGTTTATGGGTGAATAATGCGAGTTGCGTTTCACATGAATACGTTTTTCTGAAACCATGTTGTGACAGAGAAAAATAAGAGTTCGATTCTAAAAATTTAACTAGGTTAGAAAACAATATGTGTTCAATTAGTTTACACGGAATACTAGTTAAAGAAATAGGTCGATAATTAAGGGGTGAGTGCCTGTTGCCAGATTTGAAGAATGGAACCCCCCTTTCCAATTTTAAATTCAATTGGTAGCACACCGTGATCGAGCGACTGTTGATAAATTTTTGTTAGTATAATGGAAGAATAGTAACTAGTACTGATTAGAATTTTTGGGCTGATGAGGTCGCATCCAGGAGCAGAGGATGGTTTTAATGATTTAATAAGTTTTTCAACACCACAAGAATCGATGGTAATTGGGTGCATCTGGTTGTGACTGTAATTGCAAGGTAAGGGTAGTGGGACATTAGTAGTTTCGGAGAAATTCGATGCAAAGGCTTCATTGAGAACTTCAGCACTTCGGTTGGAAGGAATAGCGGTATTATTTTCATCAACAAATGTTAAGCAGTCACCATCCTTGGGGGGGGGGGGGGTTAATAACGCGCCAAAACTTTTTTGTATCGGTTGATAACATCGATGGCAAAGTAGTAATCAAAAATTTTCTTTAGCATTTTTAAGAGCAGTGACGTAATCTTTAAATGCCTCTTTGTAGGCAGCCCACCGAACGGAGCTAGGGGACAGCCTGGCTAATTTATATAAACGTTTCTTTCGGTCAGATAAGCGTTTTAAGTGAGTAGAATACCATGGCGCGTTATCATTAGAAACTATGATGCGAGTGGGTATGTACTATTATGAGCAATATGAACGGGAACACAGGAACGCGTGGCAAACAGCCTCGAAACAGACTCGGAGCGATACGCGGATGGCGCTGTGAAAACCAAAGGGGGAAAGGAGGGCGCTCTTCCACTAACTGTTGGCACTCCCACCACGCTGGCATTTCTACAAAGCAGCAGCTTACGTCAGTTCGCCGATAAATGGTATCGTCCGACAGCCGATAAGACGAACGGCGGGAATGGGAACAGTTGTTAGAACAGCGTCCCCCTTTCCACTTTGTTTCCGACGGCGGCCGCTGCGTATCACTCACAGCTGGGTCCGAGGGTGTTTTCTGCGCGTTCCTGTGTTCCCTTTCATATTGCTCGTAATAGTACGTATCTGTTACTTCCTTAATTTTGTCAGAGAACATGTCCCAGTTAGTTTGTACCGAGTGACAGTCGAAATCTTCGAGGAACGGGTCGAGAAAACCAGATAATTCTTCATTAAATGCGTCAAAATTGCCTCTTTCGTAAAGCCGAATTGTTTTATTCTTATTTTTAGATTTCGGACGTGGTAAGTTAATGTCAAACGATAGCATGCAGTGGTCACTTAAGCCGGGTAGGTGCGCAATACTGGATACGTAATCTGGTCTAGAAGTTAGTACAAGATCAAGAATATTGGCAGACGTTTGCGTTGATCTAGTTGGCGGCCTGATCAGCTGTGATAAAGAAAAAACTGAACACGTGTTGAAGAAGTCATTAGCAAAGGTTGAAAAAGGCTGCAATGTGGGCGGTTCATTTTCACAAAATATGTTTGGAATGTTAAAGTCACCAATTAGGAGCAACGGGATATTAGTATGACGCGTCCAAACCAGGTTGATAACATCGTGTAGCTCATTTATAAATGTAGGAGTATTATGGGGTGGACGGTAGCAAATACCGATGATAAGCTTTCGGGAAGTTAGTTCGATGATAGCCCAAATTATTTCTAGGTTGCTTTGCACATGGATACATTGTGATGGAATGTTTTTATTGATGGCTAGGAGGACGCCGCCCCCCGATCGCAAAGTGCGGTCACAACGAAAAACCGAGAAACGGTGTGCTGGAAAAAATAATTCGTGATCTGAAATGTGCGGCTGTAGCCACGTCTCAGTTAATACTAAAATGTCTGGTTTAATTGTCTCAACTGCCGATGTTAGTGAGTCACGCTTGTTGAGGATACTACGAATGTTAGTAAAAAGAACTGAGACACGTGACAGGTCCTGACCACTTCCCCTGACGCGCCCCTACGAGGACGTAGTAGCGCGCGGGTTCAAGCGACGCTGATCGTTAGTGATTGAGGGTCGTCGTACGTCTTCGGATATTTCATTAGTAGCCTTATTGTAGATGGAGTGCGTCTTGTTAATAACGAGTGTTTTGTATCGAAGGTGAAAGAGTGGTTCGCCTGGTTGATTTTTCGCAAACGCAGTTAGTTTGTTACGAATTTCCCGCGTTGCAGGGCAGAAATCTTCGGACACCGTTATGTCATTTTCTTTAAGTTTCTTGCGTGCAGAAAGTGCTTGGTCCTTTGTTTGAAAATTTAACAATTATTGGACGGGATTTAGTAGGAGAAAAAGACCCTAAACGATGAGCGCGTTCGAACGCGTCGTCCGAAAAAGTGGGGAGAACGTTAGTGAGGACCCCCTTCACGAGCGATTCAGACTCCTCCCAAGTCTCGCGGACTGAGTCCTGGAATCCATAAAAGATCAGGTTATTTCGACGAGATCTATCCTCAAGATCGTCCACACGCGACTGCAAGGAATCATGATTAGTGACTACTGTCGCTATATCCTCGTGGATACGCTCGAGCACTTCAGTTTTCTTTTCTACTGTCAAGAGACGCGTTTGGATGTTTTCTATGCTGGCTTCAATTTTCTTTTGTCCTGCTTGGATAGATTTAAGGCCAGCCTCTAAATCAGCCTGACACTTCGCCGCATGTGTGGAACGGGACTGCAGATCCTTAAGTAGGTGAAACACGACGTTCATCTGCTCAGCAGGGTCATCGGGCAAACTTTCAAGTGCAAGAATATCGGCAAAGCGAGTCTTGGGGGGACCGGGATTGGTTTCCACATCGCCCGAGCTTAGTAGCAAAAACGACATCGAGAAACAGTCGGCGATAATGTCACACAACACCCCGGGGCACGGGAGCAATAGCAAAAACGATTGTCCCTTCTCTTTGCGTATAACGGATAAGTATTACGCACCTGCAAGACGTAGAGGCGAGAAGCGTGAGCCATGCTGCCTAGACTGCTCCCGTGCCCACTGAGGTGGCTGGCTGGCAGGTCGCGTTTTATACAGGCCGGGCTGGACGGTGTTGACGTAGATGAGGTGGGTGCGCCGAAGTCCGTGCGCATGAAGAAAGTCACGTTCAAAGGTTGGCTGTGGTCCCAGGGGTAGTGATTAGTTATCTTCACCGGCTCAGGAAAGATTGTAGATGCGCCTGCCGAAACAGACGCTCTTGGCAAACGAAGCAGCACCGCAGACATGAAGAAAGCCTGCAAAACGTAGAGGCGAGAAGCGTGAGCCATGCTGCCTAGACAGCGATGGGTTAGTCACCATCACTGCCTCGGGCTGCATTCCTTCATCTCGATGGCTATTTGTATTTCGGCGACCAGCCATCACACGGGGACACTCACGACGGACGTTTTCTGGCTGTCCACATCGGTACCAGCCGCCAGCTTGATTTCCGTTGGGCACGTAGCCCCGCGACCCTCCCGTCTCGACGACCGGACGAGAAGGACCTCTGGAGTTCAGAGGATTTCGTTGCCGACCCCCAAGGGAGAGACTCGGGTCGGGGAGCGGTGAGCCTGCCAGTAAAGAGGGCCTGTTTTCCCAACGCAGGAACCCTGGCTCTAACCGCTGCGGGGAGTTCCCGCCGTGGGCTGCACCATCTAGTGGTCTTCCGCGCTCCAACTGCCTGTCGCCAAGGGCAGAAGGACCTCGTGCGCGGGGGGAATTCAAGCCCGCCGCTGCCGTACGCGGCTGTGGACTTCGCTGTGGCGAAGTCTCATAGGTGTCTCTCCATGCGCAAGCTGGCTCAAGTGCTTCCCCTATTGGCGGAGGGGGTACATAACTCAGCTCTAATATCAGAGCGTCCTCGATTGCTCGAGCTGATCGCGCCACCTCCTCCAAACTGGAGTAATCACGGCCGTGCAGGAAAGGTCCGAAGCGCGGATGGCAACGCCGCAAGACGTGCTTTACCATTTCCGCGTCAGACGCACCCGGGATAGCTCGCTTGAAGAGCTCCTGGATAGCTCGAATGTATTCGAGCAAGCCTTCGCGCGGGTGCTGCGTACGTGCCTCCAGCTCACGGCGGATGCGGTAGTCGTAGTCGGGAGGCAAGAACTCCTCGCGGAAGCGTGCCTCGAAGTCAGCCCAGGACGCGAACGGGGTCTGGAGGCGCCACCAACGACCAGCCGATGCCTCCAGGGCAACCGGCAGGACACGGGTCAACACGAACTCGTCCGAAGCACCCGACGCCGTCTTGTAAACATTGAGATCGCTCAGGAATTCCGCCACGGTCTTGCGGTCATCGTAGCCCGTGAAGCGCGGCACCGCAATGCTCGGCTGGAACGATGGCCCATGCTCGGACCCACCGCCTTCTAGCCCGAGACCCGCCAGCCGGTTCGTGAGGTTCTCGCAGAGGTCCATGATCGGGCGGAGCACGCCGACGAGCCCAATGGCGTCCGCATCCCTTGCGGGCTCACGCGGAGCAACCAAGGGGCGCCGACGGGTAGAAGCTCCACGGCCAGGCATGTCCCTGGGAAGAAATAATCTCGCGCGCCGCGAAGCGAACACGGGAAGAAAAAATGGTTATAAACAACAGAAGCCACTACAAAGGCGCCTCAAATCACGAGGAGGGCTACCGAAAAATCCCGAGAGCCACTCAAAAACGCCAACGTAATTCGCCCCGCAAAATGCCCACCGCGGAACACCAAAACGAGGAAGAAGACCACAATGCCCTTCCCAGGAACCACGGCCGGCCCCACGTTCAGGGCGCCAAATGTGGTACCGTGGTTCTTGCACCCGGCCGCGGTTCCCCAGAAAGACACTGAGCCCCCTCGATCACACCTTTACTGGGAGTCCCGCTCCGCCAAGGTCCACTGCTCAGCCGATCCGGCTGCACACACGTAGCCCAGCCCAGTCCGCCATGTTCTATCCTAGCTCGTCTCGCCCCACATCTTCCTCAGCCGGCACATGTCTATCCCGTGAGATTGTCCCCCGCCATTATTGCGGGATTGCCACAAGTTTTAAGATATAAAGCTGAAAACAAGGGCTGTGTCCACATCTGGTCCCTGCGCCTGCTCCAGATGCTGTACATCTTATCATACGTAGGCGGTCTACATTTCGCGCCGGATGCACCGAGCTGCGCCGGGAACCTTCCGCGACCCGATCGAGGCTCGCGGCAGGTTCCCGTTTGCCTCCATTGAGTGTTTGCCTCCACTTCCGCCCGACGAACTTTGGGGACTGCGAGCCACTCACGAGCACTCATGATCACGCTCACGAGTGCGTGCCCGCATAACCGCCTGCTGTACGGATGAATGAATCACCCGTGGCCTACCGATAGACCGGCGAACGGGAATTTAGGTCACCATAATCATTATGTAAGCTCCTTCAGGTGGGCTTTACTGTTAGCATTCAGCGTACACAAATCGCATGTTGAAGTCAGTTATTTCAAGCTTTGTTTGAAAAACAACGCACAAGAAGCCTTGCCTACACATTTTACCCTCCCATTTTTTCGTAGAGTACATTTTTTCGCTCACGAGTGCGTGCCCGCATAACCGCCTGCTGTACGGATGAATGAATCACCCGTGGCCTACCGATAGACCGGCGAACGGGAATTTAGGTCACCATAATCATTATGTAAGCTCCTTCAGGTGGGCTTTACTGTTAGCATTCAGCGTACACAAATCGCACGTTGAAGTCAGTTATTTCAAGCTTTGTTTGAAAAACAACGCACAAGAAGCCTTGCCTACACATTTCACCCTCCCATTTTTTCGTAGAGTACACCCCCTCAACCCCCCCCCCCCGGAAAAAATTGCTGGCTACACCCCTGATAGTGGGCATCATAAAGCAACTCCAAGGCAGAAAGAAATGTCACGTCTTCAAAAAAATTTGCAACGTCAAGAATTACCATCCATGAGCAATAAATATGCCTCCAGCTGAAAAAAAGAAAAAAAAGGAGAAAAGGAATTTAAAAAACAATGTTGAAACGAACTGTGTACTCCTCATTTGTCAGCTATAGCACGTGTTAGAAATCAAAAGTTCTTAAAAACTCCCTGCGTCAAAGCATGAGGAAAGATTTTCTGTGGACCATGATTTCTGCGTAACCTATGCAGTTCTGATTTTCAAATAAAAGAAACCAAAATGAAGTCAAATGCCTAAAGTTCTATCACGAGAGAAGCAAAGTGTTCAAAAATAAAGCTAACAAAGCAAAGCTTGTGAAAACAGGCAGAATTGAAAATCACAGGTGTAAATTAGAATTTCGCTGTGCACAAGCCCTTTTTAATCCCTCAGAAGAGTTGCAAGGATGCTGACTATACTGTGCTTGAACGCGTATCCAGAACTACTGCTCAGTAGTGTGAAACACTGGTGGCTGAAAAATGAGGCAGTGTTTATGTCATTACCTGAGATGGGTGAACGACTCAGCTCATTACCTTTGAGCTCACCTTAGACAAATTAGTGCTCTGAAGTGGCCTCGCAAGCTCACATTTACCTTGTGTGATGGTATTGGTGGCTAGGACTCGGGATCAACGTCGCACAAACGACACAGGCACTTGAGAAACTATGACGCATAAGACGAAGACGGACATTTATCGAGACGAGACGAGCTAACGATATCACAGTACGCTACGGCTACAAATAGGCCGCAACACTAAAGTCAATCCTACAGACACCAAGCTCTGTATGCGCGTAAAGGAATCAACAGTTCACAGTTAAGTTTGAAGGGACACCCGTGATAGATAAAACGTCTCACTTGTTACGGCGCACTCAATGATAAGGTGTTGGCCAGTCCCAGTTCTCGGAGGCTGTCGGTAGATCGGCACGGGGGGAACACGACGTCACACAGTCGATTCCGGCGATTCAATGCGCGGTGGACACAGGTAAGGCACGGATGGCACTGCAGCCTTGCTCGTTTTCCGGGCGTCCTGACGACGGCCTCGGTGGAGCACGGCTACCGCGTCTTGTGGGTAGCCCTCATAACCATGTTCTTCCGAATCATCCACTGTCACCCAGACACGCTCTCTTCTTCCTCTTCCCCCGTCACATTATTGCCTCGGCTATTATAGCCCCGTGTACATGGACGCGACGGGGCGGGGTGAGTTGAGTGGCGGGTTCAGCTTACCTCGACGCGTCCGAGTTTATATGAACCCCGTCCAAAGAATCGAGGTGAGGGCAGAGGCAGGGTTCACGGAAAAGGGGCTACCGTATTTTCACGATTCTAACGCGCACCCTCTTTTGCTAAAAGGTAGCTTCGTCTTTGTGTGCGCGTTACAATCGGGCTCAAAACCGAAATAGGCTTTAAAGCGGCCAGCAGCATTTCCATGCGCAACGGACACGAAGTACCCGCAAAATCCAACTCAATCCAATAAAAACAATCGGTCAACACCACGTGAGTGAATTTCGGTGCACTGATTCCTCAATGGCATGCCGCATACCCTGGTCAGCTGTTGCACATTTTTTTGTGCTTCTGCTTAGCCCCTAACGCTTGGAATTATGAAGATCAAGGCACTTGAAATCGCAAGCAGCTTCAGTGTTCCCCGCTATAACTTTATTTCCAGCAGCAGCTGGATAAGAAACCTTGTGAAGCACAATTCATTTTTGGCTTCCAGAGCTGCATACGCCAAATAAAATCTCCCTCTTCCAGGTACGGGGTGTCATGTCTTTTCCATCTGCGCAGTACCGTCAGTGTCACATTTTTTTTTTTCGAATTTTCCTGCGCGAAGTTACCCGCGCGTTACGATTGGGGGCGCGTTAGAACCGCGAAAATACGGTATTCTGCTGCCCGCGGCCCGCCGACTCAGCCCGACGAGCGAGCTAACCCACCCCCTGCCTCCGAGTTGACTGGACTCGCCGCGACGGCTCTCTGACCCACCCCGTCCGCTTATACATGGGGGTGTCGAGTCCAAAAAACCTGTTTATTTCGACTCAACGCGCCCTCGTCGGGTCAATGTAAACGGGGCTTATGCAAGTTCTCTTCGGGCGACACCTAGCCGGAACATACCCCCACAAAGTGATTGTCCACGTTTAACGGTTTAACTTCGTCGTCGTCGAGGCTGTCTCCGATGCGCGCACCCCCACTGTCCTCTACCTCATCACAATGCTCCCCACTTAAGAAAGTTGTTGGGGCATACAATACACTTTTAAAAAAATCAGAACCTGAGAGACACATCACACAAAATCACACTGTTTGGATCAGAAAGCCCTGCGAATTGTCACTACACTCGGCTAAGGAATTCAGCACCGACATTTTCACTACTCTTAATGTAGTGTACAGAAAAGGAGTATTCCTGCAAAAACAGGCGGGTTTCTTCAATTGAAGGCGAAGTCACTCCATACGTCTGGCGCTTGTAAAACCAGAATAGAACGTGACCCCTGGTCCAATAAGCTGCAAGTATGGTCTTGCTTGGGGGGCAATCACCGTGGGTGTTTCGCAGATGGCACAGGATTTGATGTATCTCTTCACGTCAGCATAGATGTTCGGCCAATAAAATTTCTGCAAAATCCAGGTGGTTGTTTTCCGAACACGTTGGTGCCCAGCTACCGTATGCACGTGTGCCGAGTAAAGGACTGATTCTCTCAGCGAGTATGGGACCATCAGTTGCTTGTAATGTCTGCCAGAAGGCAGCTGAAATTTGCGGTAGAGCAAGCCCTTCTCTCGGAAGAACTTGTAACGGTTCCCGCTCCGTGAGGTGAACTATATGCCCGCTTCCTGGAAGCACATCTTCAGCGTGGGATCTTCTTCTTGCTGTGTCTTTAGTTCTTCTGTTCTAATTCTATTTATGGCAACGTGACTTGCCTTGCCCCGGCCTTTTCATTCTTCTTCACAGAAATCACCTTGGGGCCTTTAGTCGTCTCGCGTTGCTGAGGTGCGGAGGAGTTTCATCGGGGGTTTCAGAAGTGTCTTCAGATTCTGCTGAATGATGCTGCCAGTTTGGGTCAGGATCGTTCGCATCTCTGACACCAAGTACATTACCTAACACTAGGTCATAAAGAGGGTCTGGCATACAGTTGGCAGACTCTTCCCGAAAAGTAGGGCGTTCGTACTGTAATATATGCCTCTTCAAGACGGTGAGTTGTCTTGTCCGGGAAAATCACACTCTTTGCTTGCCCCGTGAGACACTCTTCCGGGACCAAGCCTCTCGTTACAATAACAGTGTCGCTGCCAGAGTCACGCAGAACTGATATCGATCTTCTGACAAGTTCTCCGACTACAACTGGAAGGTCTGTGGCCAAGAAAGTGGTTTTGGTTGATTTCTGAGGAGTCTCAAGCTTTCCGCTCGCCCGGTCTATGCGGAAACTTGAGCTCGAGTAAGGAACCTGGGTTCGCCGCGGACGGTTCACATCAAGTGTAATCGCGTTGACTTGATCTCCCAACTCCTTCGAACGGCAGTTTTCAGCTGTATGACCGGCCTGTCGACATACAAAACAATGAATATGCGGGGCCGACACGCGGCAGTCAGCGGCATGGTGTCCAATCCTATTGCAAAGAAAGCACGTGGGAGCTTTTCTGACAGTCCCCGAGTCGTACCTCAGCACTGCTTCTTTCCCGTCTTCCCTAGCTCGACTCAGGTTCTTCATCGCCTGAGCTTCCAGATACTGGTCGCATACATCTGCCATCTCCCTCCTGGTTAGAACTTCGCGTTCCTTGAAGAATACAACAAGCTTAGAGTGGCAGCATGTCAAGAACTGTTCTGCGATCATTTTGTCGTGGCGTCCTTCAAAAGTCTTCGGTACCCCAGATGTTTCTAGCCACCGATCAAAGTAACCTGATAGGCGGGACCACGGAGCAAGATATAAAGAGGAGCGCCGACTGTGGCCCAGAAAAAATATTTTGCTCGGGCCGATAATGTCCACGCGCCGCCGCCCACCCAGCTTTCCCTTTGCTCTCTTCCTCCTTCGTTCGCCCTCTCGTCGCTGTGCCTCTGTACATAGCTCTTCCCTTCTTCGCTCTCCCCAGAGGCATCTTTTCTTGCGCAGCGACGTCTGTCTTATGCCTGTCCTACTATGCAGGAGGCATGCGTGCACGCGCGGAATTTAAACACCCGTGCGCGGCAGAATAGACGGCGCAGATAATCGCACGCCGCCGCATACATGGCGATCGCTTATGCCCGTAACGTTTAGTCTGACATTATGAATATCCACTAAAAATATTGTACTAACCCAGCACATGTAAGACGCAACTGAACGACGACGACTTCAGAAGCACCGAAGAATGAGCAAGAGTAATATGGAACGCCACAACATAGTCTAGCGTGATTCTGCTTACGACGAATCGATGCAGCGCAAAGGTTATCCCGCTCTCCGGCCGCGTGCTTAATTATTTATGCTGCTTCTGCGCACGAACAACGCTTACGAGGGTCGCCCGGAGACTCCATCGGCAAACGGCAATGATGCACATTTCTGTGCCAATGACTGAATTGGACGGCTGCCCTGTTGTATCAAGTGTACAAAAACACTGTCAGCTTGATAAGGAACCCAAGAATATCAAACGCATACTTCATTTTAACTCATGCCGCAACTTACCGCCCGATGTTCACTGTCGCTCTACGGCCGTGTTATCTCGTCGATAACACCGCGGTCTCCAAATAAAATGCTGTGATTTGTATGGCTGCAATTTTTTGGCCTACCAGGGTTCCCGGCGTTTTTTGTTTTTTTTTTCGTTAAGCGGCTGACCAGCAAAACAACCGGCTCGTTAAACCTCTTCTTTCGGCGAGTTATCGCGAAATGAAGGCTTGTGAAAAGACCGCACTGTCAGGGACTTGATCTTGAGCAGATTGCTACGTCGCGGGCAGTCGCGGGTGATGTTATCGCATTTCTGTTCTTTTCTGATGAGCGTGTAAGTGCCGGCCCGTGTTCTAGGCACACTCTGTTTTGGACGCAACTTGCAGAACTGCGAGAAAGCTGAGGGAACTTTTATAATCGCCAGTGATCAGAACCAGTTGCTTCTTTCGCCTTTTGTAAAACCTGTTAAAACACAGCCAAATTGGTTTTCCCAAATTTACAAAACGGAGCCACATTTTCGGCAAGCACCGCGCAAAAAGTAGTGTTTGTATAGCAGCCATATGTTTGTATGTGGTCTCTATATTTTGTTTTCCCGCCATGCAAACCAATCCTTAACGTATCTTTGCCGTACGGCCACTCAATTCCTTCGTGTCCGGGTTACCCGGAAGGTGCTGTCGAACAAGTTAATCAACTGTGCGAAAGAGGCGCGCAATGAACGCGAAGCGGCGCCGAAGCAGGCCCAAAGCAGTCCGTGCCCAAAACTGCCGTCGCCGAAGCAGACGACAGAGCCGACGAAAGGCGTTCCGCCAACTCGCCCGCCGGCGCACGGGGAACGCCGGCCGCTTAGCCGCCGCCGGCTAAGGTCCCTTTCGCTGCGCCATCTACATTGTGCTCCGCGAGTTATGGACATTAAGAGCCCGCCGGAGAGAGCGAAGTCGGCGCTCCTGTTTATCTTGCTCCGTGGGCGGGACATGAACCGCATCCCTGTTTCTCTGTCTTCGGCTTTGGCATTCCTAAACTTCTCATTATATCCTTGAGAAGTGAACCTGAACCGGCAAAGAAGGGCTAACTTGATTTTCTGGTAGTCTAGGGAGTCCTCAGGAGACATCCTTCCGATCACGGTTAACGCTTCGCCCGTCAAGCACATGCTCAGGCCGACTGCCCATTTGTCTTGCGACGAGCCTTGCGCAAGGGCAACCCGTTCAAATCGCAGTAGATAGGCATCAAAATCGTCTCTGCGATCATCAAATGGGGCGATAAACTTGTGCGGACTCATCGGCGTGAGGGATTCTGAAGCTGCCTGTGATGTCGACGCGGACCCTTCTCCTTGCGGATTACTCCGGGCTTCTTCCTGCACTCTCAGTTTCAGTAGAAGATTCGCGTGTTCGCGTTCCTGTTTCACCTTGGTTGCCTCACACTCAGCTACCCTTTCCTCTCTCAAACGATTCTGTTCCGATCTAACAAACTCCCGTAGTTCTGCGTCTTTTAGTCCGAGCTGCGTTCCGACGGTCATTATTTTTTCAAGCTCCATGCCTATACTGTACTCCGCCGATCTCGAGTCCTAGTTTGCTCTCTTCAAGATGTTAAAGAAGAGGTCCTGTCGCGGACGCCAGTTGTGATGGTATTGGTGGCAAGGACTCGGGGTTAACGTCGCACAAACGACACAGGCACTTGACAAACTATGACGCATAAGACGAAGACGGACATTTATCGAGACGAGACGAGCTATAGATATCACAGTATGCTACCGCTACAAATAGGCTGCAACACTAAAGTCAATCCTACAGACACCAAGCTCTGTATGCGCGTAAAGGAATCAACAGTTCACAGTTAAGTTTGAAGGGACACCCGTGATAGATAAAACGTCTCACTTGTTACGGCGCACTCAATGATAAGGTGTTGGCCAGTCCCAGTTCTCGGAGGCTGTCGGTAGATCGGCACGGGGGGAACACGACGTCAGACAGTCGGTTCCGGCGATTCAATGCGCGGTCGACACAGGTAAGGCACGGATGGCACTGCAGCCTTGCTCGTTTTCCGGGCGTCCTGACGACGGCCTTGGTGGAGCACGGCTACGGCGTCTTGTGGGTAGCCCTCATAACCGTGTTCTTCCGAATCATCCACTGTCACCCAGACACGCTCTCTTCTTCCTCTTCCCCCGTCACATTATTGCCTGGGCTATTATGCAAGTTCTCTTCGGGTGACACATAGCCGGAACATACCCCCACAAAGTGATTGTCCACGTTTAACGGTTTAACTTCGTCGTCGGCGAGGCTGTCTCCGATGCGCGCACCATCACTGTCCTCTACCTCATCACACCTTGCCTGTAGTTCTGGACCTTACCCGGCAAGCTCGCCTCTAGGTCAGTTCAGTACAACTGAGTTTCACCTCGGCAGAGCCGCAACCCACCCTCAGCCTCACTTCAATGTTGACCGCGTGTCAACCTCAAGCCCATAAGCCAACACTTTTATCTCAAGTTGATTCGAAACATTCTTCGAATACCTAGCGGCCTTTATGCACCTGAAATGGACACTTCATATACACGGTGATCAAAGGTAAGTCAACAGGTTTTTTGAAACAAAGGTGCTTAGATTTACGCGAAGACCACCTCTACAGTGAGATTATGCGCCCAGGGGGACACATAAATAGGAGATAATTATTGATTTCGGAGGATTAATTAACTAAAATTGATTATTACTTTTAAGCGCTGCAGTAACCAGGCACGTTTTTATTGGAAAGTTAGACGCAATCATGTTTCTACGCAGTTTCAATTGGCAGAATTCTTCCAGCGCATCCGTAGTCCTAGATATCAAACGGCGAAGTTTAATTGCTCTTTCCATGATTACGCATGCTAGAAGTCAGGACCGGCGCATAGCTATTCCCTTTTGTTCTTTGTTTCAATAGCGGTTCCGAGTACTGCATATTGCGATAACCCCAGCCAGGAATGAATGGGTGCCAGTTATCGATTTTTCCTGTGCCTGTGGCACATCCCAGAAGGGAGGAGCTTTGCGCTGGTGCATACTGTCTTGCATGCGTACACATGGGAATGGCAATTAATTTTCGCCTCTTGATATCTCGGACTACGGATGCGCTAGAAGAATTCTGCCAATTGAAACTGCGTAGAAACATGATTGCGTCTAACTTTCCAATAGAAACGTGCCTGGTTACTGCAGCCGCAAAAAAGTTAATCAACTAATTTTAGTTAATTAAGCCTCACAAATCAATAATTACCTCTTATTTATGTGTCCCCCTTGGCGCATAACTTCCCTGTAGAGGTGGTCTTAGCGTAAATCTAAGCGCCTATTTTTAAGAAAACCTGTCGACTTAACTTTGATCACCCTTATACTAGGCACAAGTGCTAGTTTTTGAGGCAAAAAGTTTGCCACGTGGCCACAGCGCTGAGTAATGGGTCTAAAGAATAATTAGTGTATGTTGTTTAGCAGGTCATTATTCTTGAACAAGCTAGATGATATTGCATTTTTTAGAGATGACACTGGGAATAAGCACTGTGCCTGTGTCACATTTGCAGCCTCGTGTTATAAGTCCTATTAGCTGCCAACGTTCTTAGAGAGGTTTAGAAGGTGTTTTGTTTGAAAGTATAAGTAGGTTGGGTTTCAAGAGCACAATCAAAAATGCAAGTATGCGTCAAAGTGTCTGCACAGAAAAGAATGCACACTGATATTCAAACTCATTGAAACCTAAGCTAAACACTCCATCCTATTCAACCCGGGGAAGTTATTCAGGGGGTTCACATAAAAACAAATGGCCCCCTTCCTACCACGCTAAACCAACTTAACCAAACAAGTGCAAGGGGTGAGTGGTACTAGTTGGATGATGGTGCAGTTGTGCCAGTGCACGGATTGTATAGTTTGCCTGGAACCCTTATTTATAAATAAGGGTTCCAGCAGGGGGATGCAACTCGGCCGTTTTTCTGTCCCGTTACGGCAGCGATCCTAACGTTTGGGGGTGTACTACATACGAGCATAACTGAACGTTGTTGTTACATTTTATATTTATTACCAGGTTGCTTATTAATTACGGAGCTTGTAATATGAAAGTGAACTTAAATTTTGCAGTTCGAGACCGCGAAAATACGAGCGCCACCCGGAGTCGCAAACGAGAACCGCGCCTTTTTACTTGGCACCGCTGGAAAGGGGCGTTTTTTGACGGGCCTACAAGTATGCTACGATCCCCGGTATGCTACGATCCACCTTCACGGGTATGCTACAAGTATGCTACGATCCACCTTCATGGTGTACCACCGTGGAGTTTGTTTCATCGAAACAAACGCTTGAATGTGTTCGCTCCGCCATCACAGATCGTGCTGTACTGAGTGGTGTCAAAATTCTTCACGCCAGGCCGGCATAAAATTCTTTTGGATCCCGGCGGTCCGATCTGCATGCTGCTCGTTTTGCTTTTCTACGCTTGTACGACATAGGAGGATGCGGTTGCAGCAGTAGCTGTATAATATAAGTGACCATACACGTGCACTATTTATTTATTGCATTCTGGTTGTTTTCTTTGCCTCTTGAACTACACATGAAATGCGTGGCAGAGCATCTGGCGATTAATCCAATGACTACATTAGGTACACATTTGTTTATACGTGTGTTATTGATTTAATGCGTTTCGATCGTGTATTTCTCATTAAGGCTTTCCACAGCATGCAGAAAAATGTATTCGTAGCAACACGTAACATAACTAATAAAACAGTGTGAGCCTGTCCGCACTATTCTTATTACCTTTGATTGTCTGCGTTTAGTTTCTTTTCGAAGCACGCGTTGTTATTATAATTATTATTATTATTATTATTATTATTATTATTATTATTATTATTATTCTGATTATTATAAATATTATCAGTATTATTGTTATCGTTATGATTATGATATATAATATTGTTATCGTTATGAGAAAAGTATCAACAATTACGTACTTGGGTTCGAAGTTCACATCGGATATCCGTTGGAATGAACATGCAGATTATATATGCAGTAAAGCCAGAAAAGCATTGTGGTCACTTCGAAGAAATGTGTTTAATGCCACCCCTGAAGTGAAATCTTTAGCGTACAAAACCTTAATACGACCAATTATTGAATATGCTAAAATTGTGTGATACCCGCACACTTCCGGAAGTCATTCTAAACTGGACAAGATTCAACGGCTTGCGGCAAGATTTATTTTTAACAAATATCGTCGCTGCCACTCCCCCACCCAGTTATGTGAACTTGCTGACTTTCCTTCTTTAGAACTGAGAACTGAATATGACCGATTGAAGTTTCTTTTTCTGATTATTCATGGCCATGTTAAAATTGACAAAAATGACTACTTTCGCATATCTCCCGACGAATATTTTCGCAATCGTCACAGCATGTATATCCCACCTCCGACTGTTCGTAATGACTGCTTTAAATACAGTTTCTTTCCTAGAGCAATAAAGCAATGAAATATGTTAACAGACGCCGCAGTAAAGACGACATCTATAAACGAATTTCTCGAAATTGTAAAAGGCACACACGTTCGCGCTAAATGACCTGGCCAAAAGTGAACCATGTCATCACCTGTGTTTGTAGCGCATTTTATTGTTGCCTCAATGTTGCATTTCCAAAAGTATATTGCAATGTTGCAAGAGTATATTGTGTTTGCATTTCTGGAGATGTGCTTTCTTTTTCATTCTTGTAACCCTTCCACTCCTGTAATAGCCCAACAACGGGCTGACAGTACGAATGAATAAATAAATAAATAAATAAATAAAGCCTATCTATGTCCACAGCTGGAGGAAGGCCTCTCCCATACACGTTTGGCTCAAAGGGTGGGTCCATAGGTTCATATCGTGTTGTTAGCATTATGTTGACTAAGTAGTGACTAGTACTATTTTTATTACCTTTTGATTGTCTGCGTTTAGTTTGTTTTCGTAGCACGCGATGTCGTTGTTGTTAAAAAATTCCCCGCATTTCCCCGAGGGGAAGAATGTGAAAGTGAGAATGCACGAGTTGAATTTGCGCGGTTCGGTAATGTTCGCGAAAGAGAGATCACACACACACACACACACACACAACTACAAAGAAAGAAAGATGCATTTATTCACAGACACCTATTTGTGTTGTCGTTGTACTTGATTGCTAGAGCGGATTTCAGCTTTGAAATTTCGTGTCAGTACTCCTTTAAGCAGGTGCATTAGCCCTTCTCACGCCCGATTCTTGGCCAATCCCCCACGTGGGTATGTGCCATGTCAGCGGCCAGGCAGCGCGCGCCCATCTCCCCCCGTTGCCAAGGAAGACGAGGAGATTCCTGGCCAATCCCCCACGTGGGTATGTGCCATGTCAGCGGCCAGGCTGCGCGCGCCCATCTCCACGTGCGCGGACATCGCCGGTGGACGCAGCTTCAGGGTCGCTTAAGAAGTGCATTGCACTTAAAATGTTAACATTGTTACGGTGTAGCCTTCCTTAGCGAAGTGGTGAAGCCACTGCTATGGAGAGACAGCCCCTGCACGCCATGAGGCCAATCGTGGAGGGCGAGAAAGACTACAATCAGTGTGGCGCCCAGCAAGAGCTAGAGCGGTCATCTGCTGTGTCTCTTATTTTCCCCTTTTGTAAATAGCGTAAATACATCTAATTCTAACCGCGTCTACCCCGGGTCATCTTGGTTAGGTGCTACAACGATCCCGTGAGACGACGGAGCTTCGGAGCGGACGCCAGCTCTCTCAGGACACCATGCCTACCGACTCTGGGCAGCACCATCAGCCGACCATGCCACCGTCGATTGTGTTTACCCACCCCCGGGATCCTGGATTTTTCTACGGCACCGGTGACGTCGACGTCGACGACTGGCACACCATGTATGCGCGTGTAAGCCGCCATACCAACTGGGATCCCACGTTCATCCTGGCCAACGTCGTGTTATATCTCAAGGGGATGGCCCTCACGGGGTATGATACCTATGAACATGGGCTCACTAGCTGGGACATCTGCAAAGAGAGGCTGAAGAGGGTGTTTGGGAAAGCCCTCGGACGTCAGCTCGTAGCCAAGCAAGAATTTTCGACGCGTGCTCAGACGGCCAAGGAGCCGTATTTAGCATACATTCAAGATGTCATTTCCCTTTGCGCCAAGGTCGGCTCCACAATGTCTGAATCCGACAAGATCGGCCACATCTTGAAAGGCATTGCTGACGACGCCTTTAACCTACTTGTTATTAAGAACTGCTCGACCGTGGATGAAGTCCTTGCTGAATGCCGACGCTTCTAGGAAGCAAAATGGCGCCGCATTGTGCAAAACTTCACTAGACTCCCAACACAGCGGCCACGTCGTCCTGCGAGAGCTCACAACCTCCTCCGCGCGACTCTTCTTCACCCGAAAATGTGGTGTGCATTGTGCGCCGAGAGCTGGAAGCCATGGCTCCACTAACTCTCGTTTCCCCACCAGACCACGTAACACCCACGCTATCCCTGATCCAGACCGTAGTACGCCAGGAACTTGATAATCACGAGCTCGGTTCGTTGTGCTCCCTAAGTCGCCCTTGCACCCACGTTCTTCCCCCCGCCACTGCTCTCCGTGCCTCGTACATACCTCCTCGATATCGCAACCCGGATGAAGTGCGTACACCTGACGGCAAACCAATTTGCTTCAGCTGTCACCGCGTTGGTCATGTTTCTCGCTACTGTACAAGCCGCTGGCCACCACGACCCCGTTCCAGGTTTTATAGCTACCAACACCCAATGACGACCCGACCTTTTGTCCCTCGCCGAACCGAGGACGCCCCGGATTCCCGCTCGCCTGTCGAACAACCTATTGGCCACCACAGTCGCTCACCGTCCCCTCGCCGTCGCCTGTCGCCGTCGCCCCAGCCCCGCCGTTTCTCTTCTCCCCCCTATCCTGGACGCCCCATTCTGGAAAACTAGAGGATGCAGCGCTTAGGGGTGACGCTGCATTGACGTCCCGTCCCGAAAATCCTCCTTTGACTGTTTTTCCCCGTCCTAACCTTCTGGAGATCACTGTCGATGGTGTATGTGTTCAGGCGTTAGTGGACACCGGTGCGCAAATTTCTGTATTAAGTTCGGACCTTTGCCGACGGCTCAAAAAGTTCGCACTGCTTCCCCTTCCTGTGTTGTGCGAGTCGCCGATTGGGGCACGCCACCCATTCTTGGCACGTGCACCGCTCGTGTAACCATCGCAAATCACCACATCCCTGTATTGTTTCATGTCCTACCACACTGCCCTCACGATATCATCCTTGGAGTCGACTTCCTCACAGAAACTTGGACTGCCAGTTTCTCCCTATATCACTGATGAAGTAGAATGTCGCCTTCGGTCGGAGAAGTTCACCCGTTTGCCACCAAAAACTGTCACATACGTTAATTTTTTTTCTACTCCTGCCGTATTCGATGGTTCGTACGTCCTTGCTCCGATCACTGACGTGCTGCTGTTAAGACAGGTGACTCTTCCTCATTCCCTCCTTACAGTCACCAACAATCACGCCACCCTTCTGCTTTTGAATTTCGGTTCTTCCCCACAAGCCACAAGTCGTCTACGAAGGAATGTCCTTGGCGAACTTGCGTTCCCTTGACCACTGCCACATTCTGACCCTAACGACTCAAGGGCATTCCGATTTTCGGAATGATACGCCAAACCGCGAGGCCAAATGTGATGAATTTGTTAACATGATTGGCACTGATCTAACAACAGAGCAAATTAACGACCTTTGAACCCTTTTGAGCTACTTTCGAGACATTTTTGACTTCGACGACCGCCCTTTAGGCCAAACAACCTTGGTGAAACACCGAATAAACACTGGCGACGCGAGCCCTCTCCATCGGCGGCCATATCATGTTTCCGCCGCTGAACGCCAGGTCATTCAAAAGGAGGTCAATAAGATGCTTCAAAAAGACATCATCGAGCCTTCGTCCAGCCCTTGGGCATCGCCGGTGGTCCTGGCCAAGAAGAAAGACAACACCTGGAGATTCTGTGTCGACTATCGTCATCTCAACAACATTACTAAGAAAAACGTTCATCCATTACCCTAAATAGACGATGCCCTCGACTGTCTCCACGGCGCCAAGTACTTCTCCTCTATCGACCTTAGCTCAGGCTACTGGCAAATCGCCGTCCATGACATGGACAGAGAAAAAACTGCTTGCATTACACCGGACGGACTTTGCGAGTTTAAGGTCATGCCGTTCGGCCTTTGCAATGCGCCAGCGACATTCGAGCGCATGATGGACTCACTCCTTCACAGATTCAAGTGGTCCACCTACCTTTGCTACCTTGACGATGTGATCGTTTTCTCCCCTACTTTTGTGACTCATCTTTCTCGTCTATCGGCCATCCTTGCCGTTTTCCGGAAAGCCGGTCTCCAGCTGAACTCCTCCAAGTGCCACTTCGGACTCAATGAAAGTACAATCCTCGGCCATCATGTCGATGCGCGGGGCGTACAACCTGACCCAGCAAAGGTCAAAGCAGTTCAAAGCTTTCCTGTCCCTACTTATTCCAAAGATGTACGCAGACTTCTTGGGTTATGCTCATACTTTCGACGCTTTATTCAAGGTTTTGCCGACATTGCACGCCCTTTGACACAGTTTCTTAAGAAGAATGTGCCTTTCACCTGGGGGCCTGATCAAGAACGTGCTTTTTCGACCTTAAAAACTCGACTGACAACACCTCCCATCCTTGGTCACTTCGATACTTCCGCCCCTACAGAAGTTCGTACGGATGCGAGCGGTCATGGGATTGGAGCAATTCCGGCGCAACGACAACGCGGCCAAGATCGCGTGATCTGATCGCTTATGCAAGCCGTCTCTTGTCCCCAGCCGAACGGAACTACTCATTTGCTGAACGTGAGTGATTGGCACTGGTATGGGCAGTCACCAAGTTTCAACCGTATCTTTATGAATGGCCCTTCTCTGTGGTCACAGACCACCATGCCCTTTGCTAGCTCTCATCATTGAAGGACCCCACTGGAAGGCTCGGCCGCTGGGCTCTCCGGCTTCAAGAATACTCATTTACTGTTGTCCATAAGTCCGAACGGTTACACCAGGACGCCGACTCCTTGTCGTGCAATCCCGGCGACAGCCCAGATGGAAATGAGATTGGAGACCAAGTTTGGTCTATCTCATGCCTGCTCAACGTCGGAGTCGAACAACGACGAGATGAATGCTTGCGGCACATCATCGAACACATACACTCTCCCCAGCAGGGTGCTACCCTTCGTCACTATCTCATCAAGGACGGGACTTTATACCGTCGAAATCTTCGTACAGATGGCCCCGATCTTTTGCTCGTCGTTCATGAACACTTGCGACTGTCCGTCCTTCAGCAACTTCATGACGAACGAACTGCAGGCCACCTGGGCATCGCGCGGACCTACGACCACGTTCGCCACCGGTTCTTCTGGCGGAAGATGTACCGATTGGTGAAGCGCCATGTAACATCATTTGATCCCTGCCAACGACGGAAGACCCCTACCGTGGCCCCCGCCGGCCTCCTGCAGAACATCGACGTCCCCATTGAACCCCTTTACCGTGTTGGCCTAGATTTGCTCGGACCTTTTCCTACTTCCACTCTAGGAAACAAGTGGGTTGCCGTTGCCATTGACTATGCAACTCGCTTTGCAATCACCAGGGCCCTTCCAACCTCCTGTGCTACTGAAGTTGCGGGCTTCCTTTTACATGACGTCATTCTACACCATGGAGCCCCTCACCAACTTCTCACCGATAGAGGGCGGTCCTTTTAGGCTGAAGTTTTTTAGCCCAAGTTTAGCCCAATGCTAGATATGTGTGAGTCCTAGAAGCTGATCATAGTAAATAGGGAACAAAAATTCGAGGGTCAAATAACGTGGGAGTGTGGTAGGAGACAGTCGAGTATTGACTACAGCCTTATTTTAGAGGGACTTTATGAATGGTTGGATGGAATGACCACAGATGAGGAAGGGGGCCACAGTCTGAGCAGTGACCACAAGCGCATAAACCTGAGTTTTGGGAGACTGGGGTGCGAAAAAACGGGTCGACCGGGGCAGCGCACAAAGTTAAACAGCAAACAAATTGCGGATATAGCCAAAAGCATAGAGGCTGACATAGAAAGAAATCCTGGAGAAGAGTGGCAATATGACAGGCTCATCAAGACTATGCAGGAAAAAAAAGTCAAGGCAGAGGGGGCCAATCGATGGAGAGGAAAAAAACATCCAAAACTGGTGGAACAAAGAAATAAAGGCGGCGATAGAGAGGCGTAAACAGGCGTCTAGAGAGCACAGGCAGGCCAAAAGGATGGGGCTACATCAGGCGGAGGTGGACCTAAAATGCGAGCAGTATAAGCAAATGAAACAGGAAGTGCAGCAATTAGTACAGGCGAAAATAAAGGGGGACAGCGAGCGATGGGTAGCGCAAATACGAGGAAAGGGTAGAGACGCGCCGAAAAGGTTTTGGAACCATGTGCAGGCATTAGGGAAACGTACGAGTCCCACAGAAGGCAATACTATAGAAAACGAGCAGGGGCAGATGCTGAAGGGAGAGGAAGCATTAGCATACCTGCAAAAAATCATCACGGAGAAGTTCGGTAAGGTGGATGAAGAGGCCCTGCAGCGACACAGAGATGTCGCGGCGGGTAGGGCGAAATGTCTGGAGATGGATGGGGACAAGCTGAAAAGGAAAAGAGCAGAGGAAAAGGTCCCTAAGAATACCGCGGCAGGCACGGATGGGATACCGATGGAGTTGATTAACCAGTTAGGACCAAAGAGCGAGAGAAAGCTACTGCAAGCCATCAGAACAAGGATAGAAGAAAAGGCAATACCGGCCGCGTGGAAAATGAGCAGGATGAACTTAGTGTACAAGGGTAAGGGAGTCAGGACAAACCCAAGCTCGTACAGGCCAGTAACCGTCACGTCAGTGCTGTACGCGTTAGCAATGCAGGCAGTGAAGTTCGAACTAGAGCAGTGGGTGGAAGAAAATAGGATATTAGGGGAGGTTCAAAATGGGTTTAGAAAGGACAGAAGACTAGACGACAACTTATTCGTGGTAAGCCAATGCATAGAGGTGGCGAAGATGCAAAACCGACCTTTGTGGTTAGCCTTTCTGGACATTAAAGCGGCGTATGATATTGTAGACAGGGAGCGGCTTTGGAGAATCCTGGATGACGAGGGAGTTGGGGCAGAATTCATTAGCTTACTCAGGGAGCTATACCGGGAGAACCAAGAGCAAATAGTGTGGGAGGGGGTAACATACAATAGGCCTGTATACACCTATAAGGGTTTGAAACAAGGATGTCCTCTCTCTCTCCGCTGCTGTTTATGATCTACATGACGGGGTTAGAAAGGAAGCTAGAAGTCAGCACGATCGGGTTCGACTTATCCTACATAAAAAACGGGCAGGTGGTGGAACAACGGGTTCCGGGACTAATGTATGCAGACGACATATTGTTGATGGCGTACAACCGGATAAGTATGCATGGCTTGATGGATATATGCCACGAAGAAGCGACGCAACCTTTAGCAGAGAAAAATCGGGGATCATGGTCTTTAATGACGGCGAGGAGCACAAAACAGTATCAGTGCAGCAAGTAGAAATACCATTGGTGAAAGTGTATAAATATTTTGGAGTATGGCTGAACAACAGCGAAGATTACACGTAGGCGCATGAGGCTCGCCTTAAGACGAAAGGAAGATGGAACGCGGCTATAATGAAGCATAGAGCCCTCTGGGGATACAGCAAATATGAGGTGGTAAGGGGAGTCTGGAAAGGGGTCATGGTACCAGGATTAACTTTCGCTAATTCGGTTCTGTGCATGAAGCCAGAGACCCAAGCGGGACTGGAAGTAAATCAGAGGGCGGTAGGCAGATTGGCCCTAGGGGACCACAGTAAATCTACAAATGAAGCTTTACAAGGGGATATGGGCTGGTCGTCTTTCGAGGCGAGGGAGGCGCAGAGCAAGATAAAGTTTGAGGAGCGACTTCGTGACATGCAGGACGAACAATGGGCCGCGAGGGTGTTTAAGTACCTGTATTTGAGGAGCGTGGACACGCGGTGGAGACGGAGGACCAGACAGCTGACCAAGCGGTACGGAAAGTCGGTAGGGGAAAGCGGGGTTTACACAAGAGTTAAAAAGCAAGTAAAGGCAGCAGAGACGACGAAGTGGGCACGGAGAATGGAAGCGAAAAAAACCCTGGAGACTTATAGGGCAGAGAAATGGCAATTAAGAAAGAGGGATTCTATCGCAATACGAGAGGCAGTGCGGTGCTCTTCGCGGCACGGGCAGGGTGCCTGAGAACCCGGGCATACACGGGTAGCTACAGGCAGCAGGGTGAAACGTGTGCATGCTGCGGCAGTGATCGGGAAACTATAGACCATATTGTCAGGAGCTGCACAGAGATACGGCCACCGTGGGGTGAGGGGGATACGACGCTGGCGGAGGCTTTGGGATTTGGGGCGAGGGGGAACCTCAACTTCAAGGCCATAGAGGTGACGAAGAGGCGACTGGAGTGGTGGTGGAGGAAAAGTAGGGAAGGGATGGGTACGCAGGCGGAGTAATCATGCGGACGAGAATTTAGAACAGCGAGGGCAGAAAAATGGGGGGTGGGGGCGATGAGTTTAAAACAGAAAAGAGGGAGAGATGGGAGGGAGGAAGCAAATCTATAGGTTAGCTGGGAGTAGGGCAAGTAAGCGTAATAAAACAGGCAAGTCGGTTGCTGACAACCGACGCCCCGATTCAAAGGGAAAACCACTAATCATCATCATCATCATCAGTTATCGAAGACATCCCGCGTTCGTGTGGCACTAAGCACAAGTTCTCTACTGCGTATCATTCTCAAACGAATGGGCTCACTGAACGCCTTAATGGTCCGATTACCAACAGGATAGCCATGTATGTTTCACCGGACAATCGCGACTGGGATGTAACGTTACCGTTTGTGACATTTGTTTACAACTCGTCTCGGCATGACACCGCCACATATTCGCCATTTTTCCTTTTGTACGGCAGAGAGCCTTCCTTGCCGCAGGATACCTTACTTCCTTCGTCCAAGGTTTCTGTGACAAAATACGCGACCGATGCTATCACCCGCGCTGACTACGCCCGACAGATTGCCCGTGCCCCCATTAACCAGTCCCAAGCTCACCAAAAGGCTGCTTACGACAAGCGCCACCGTCATGCAGACTATGCCCCAGGATCTCTCGTCCTTCTATGGTCTCCTCGCCGCCACGTGGGTCTGTCATCAAAACTACTTTCACGCTACACCGGCCCTTACAAGGTGTTACGACGGATTACCAACCTGACGTACGAGGTCACCCCGATTCAGCCTTCCTCTTCCGTCGCTACGACATTGTCAATGTCACTCGGCTCAAACCCTACACCTCTAAGTTGTCGGCTCCTTCATAGAGCACACCGGGACGGCGTTTACGCCTCCGAGGGTACCCTTCCTTAGCGAAGTGGTGAAGCCACTGCTATGGAGAGAAATCCCATGAGGCCAATCGTAGAGGACGAGAAAGACGACGATCGGTGTGGCGCCCAAAAAGAGCTAGAGTGGTCATCTGCGCTGTCTCCCCCTTTGTAATTATCCCCTTTTATAAATAGCGTAAATACATCTAATTCTAACCGCGTCTACCCAGTCTCAGTATTATTGTTATTATTTAATTATTATCAGTAATATTGTTATCGTTATTATTAGAAGCCTATCTATGTCCACAGCTGGAGGAAGGCATCTTCCATAGACGTTTGGCTCAAAGGGTGGGTCAATAGGTTCATATCGTGTTGTTAGCATTAAGTAGTGACTAGATGAGCTAATATGTGATCTGCATTTTGTCTTCACGTGAATCCATGGCATATAGCAGAATGACTTTGTAGCAATTTCGATTCCCGGCCGCGGTGGCCGCTTTTCTGATGGAGGCGAAAAGCAAAAACGCCCGTGTGTACGAGATTTCGGCGCACGTTAAAGATCCCCAGGTGGTCAAAATTAATCCGGAGCCCTCCACTACGGCGCGCCTCATCGCCTGCGTTGCGTCGGCGCGTTAAACCATACAATCAATCAAATCAAATCAATCAACTTTGTAGCAATAAATATACAAATTAAGCAATTACTTAATACATAATACTATAATACATAATACTGTAATACATAATAACATAACACTGTAATTCGTAATACAGTCATAAGTATAATTCAGCAACACCTATAATTTATAATTTACGCTTCAGTTCATTGCTTCCAGTTTCAGCTTCAAGCACAAGAACGATATATTCACGAGAACGCAGTTACAGCTATAAGCCGATAAATAATTAGACAATTCAGGCTTAACCTGAATTGTCGAATAGCAGTTTTGTTATTCAATTGCACTGTCAGTTGCTTTTGTGTATTAAGATTGATGTTTGTGTGACCACTGGGCTGCCCCGTCCGCATACAAGCTCCTTCGAGTGCTTCTGCAGGAAGGCAAGAAAATATATTGTATCATTCGCGAAATAAACTCAACTTCAACTTCAACCTGGGATAGTAATTTATTACATGTTTTTCATACGGTTTTTATAACCGGGTTATGGCAGGAAATACCTGAGGAATACGTAGCGCGCGAAAGTAAAAATGCATGAATAATTGTTTAGAGATCCTGGTGTGGGATGGCTGCTTTTTTCTGCAGAAATGTATTTTGGATTAGGAGGAAAGGTAGGTCGTTGCCACCACACATTATGATCGCACGAATAGAAAAAAACATTTCCGCGTCTCTTCATAATAACGGCTGATTTTAATTAAAAATTTGCTTTTACCGTTGGTGTTGTCACAAGTCGTCTTTGTAGACCAAATCAATTTAAGAAAGAAAGGTTGCTAATCTATGAGGCAACGTTTATTTCGAATACAGATGCCAGTTTTTACTCAAAACGTTCGTTTGTGCGCCTGAAAGCAGCAAGCTAGAATTCACTCGAACCCAATTATACACACGTGCTTGTTGATATGCCAGATCTTGAGTTTGCCTCCAGGGTCCGAGGAGGCAGGACCTGGCTAATTTACCACCTCTCCAGATCTACAGAAGCTACAGGCTGTGCTCTAGCAATTTCACCTCCAGAGACTACGCGGACCTTGGACAGCTGGATATCTAGTTATTATCATAAGGCCATGTGCCATACACTTTTGTATGCGACTAAACGCGTAAAATATCTAGGTTGTGTTTTTAATGTGTAAATGGTACTAGGCAATAAAAATTTTAAAAACTGTGCTCTTTATTCTTGTCTAGATTGTGTGTACTAATAAACCGAAACAAAGTCGTAATTAGAACAAGTGGTGCAAAAAGAAGTGGGTGCGAGAACTTCATCAATCAGAACAAAGCAATTGCCCTTTTGATCATGTGGCGGGTTGCGCAACAGGAACAGGGTCATTCGCTGGCCATCTGGATATCTTCCACTCGGGCAATGTCCCTTGCATGTGCGTCCCAGTTGAATTTGGCGTTAAATTGCCCCCACCCATCGCTCGGCTTTTCTGTCATCATCAAGATGGCGTCTCCCAGTGCAACGCGCCGCAACGCGTCTGCAACGCGCCGCCATGTTTTTGGTACCAGCCCCAAAAACCAGGGGTTTGTCCGGCGCTGCGAGCGAATATCGCGTCCCACGCACGGTATAGGAAGTTTCACTCCCCTGGTTCCAGGTACACACATGATAATATGTTATGTACTATCTTACCAAGTACGCGTACCACAGGCATAGAAGAGGAAGTTTCAATCCATTCATCAAGATTTCTGTATGCCTGCAGTAAAAAATCAGTAAATGTGTGAATACAGGGTAACACAATGGGCATTCGAGTTAGGTAGCTCAAGCCATTTATCACGGTAGACTTGGTTCGACTTTCTTTTCGTCAAGCCTTTGAAGGACAAATGCGTGCATCGCTAACATGGAAAAATGTTTTTCAATGACACCATTTCAGAAAAAAAGATACCGAGTTTACCAGACCAATGGCACTGGGAAAAGCACAAGGGGCGCTCAGTGACACACATTAAATGAGAAACCCCCAAGCAAACTTAATTGCTGAGATTAGAAGTATTACAGTAAGGGAGCAACCCGCCGCGGTGGCTCAGTGGCTAAGGCGTTGCGCTGCTGAGCACGAGGTCGCGGGTTCGATTCCCGGCCGCGGCGGCCGCTTTTCTGATGGAGGCGAAAAGCAAAAACGCCCGTGTGTACGAGATTTCGGCGCACGTTAAAGATCCCCAGGTGGTCAAAATTAATCCGGAGCCCTCCACTACGGCGCGCCTCATCGCCTGCGTTGCGTCGGCGCGTTAAACCCCACAATCGATCGACAGTAAGGGAGCAATTTCAGAAATCAGAAGTCGCGAAGGCGTAATGTGCATCAGCAAGGTGCATGCCGCATTACAAGTCTGGAAACACATCCACCATGGAATCCCAGGTACACGAGTTAGCAGACATTGGCTTTCACACAGAAGAGCAAAACGAACAAGTGAGAATAATTCACTGCGAAGCAAGCATCAACATAGACAGCAGACTTTTAGTTGGAGGTAAGATATACCACATACCCCCGCCGCGGTGGCTCAGTGGCTAAGGCGTTGCGCTGCTGAGCACGAGGTCGCGGGTTCGATTCCCGGCCGCGGCGGCCGCTTTTCTGATGGAGGCGAAAAGCAAAAACGCCCGTGTGTACGAGATTTCGGCGCACGTTAAAGATCCCCAGGTGGTCAAAATTAATCCGGAGCCCTCCACTACGGCGCGCCTCATCGCCTGCGTTGCGTCGGCGCGTTAAACCACTCAATCAATCAATCAAGATATACCACATGCTGAACACTGTATCTGAAATATATTGCTCACGGTAAAACTAGCACCATGACAGAGAAAAGGCTACAAGGTACCATTGTGGGCATACAAGCGGTGATACCTAACCTCACTCAGCTTAACGTAGTCTAGCCGAACTAACAAATACAATCACTGAAATCTCCAACCTAAATAACCCCAGTGCTAACTCAAATGGCAGCCGGAAACAAAATACACGAAAAAAAAGTAGCCGGAGTCAAACTCCCTCCCTGCATTGCACCAAGGAGCTATACGCCATCAAAACCACGCTGGATTCGGGTATGCCCGACGTAAATTTAGACACTACGTTTTCAGTGTAACTCAAATCCAACAAAACAAAAAAGAAATGCATGGCTAATTTTGTTAAGTGGCGATTTGACTTTGTAATGTACCGCCTTCTCGCAGTGTACCAGAAAATATACTCGGAACGCGGGTTTGGTGACGGATCAGGGTATATCTTGCTGCGCCTCCAGGTTTCGCCATGGCGAGTCCATTCGCAAGGTACTTTATTTTAACTTCAAAGGGATACACGAGAACTGCTGCTGGGTCATACTGTCCGCGGTTCCGATACAATAGCATCGAAACAATAGCATCAATTTCGGCATTGTCATCAGCAGTATCGATATCGTATCACTAGTGGATCGCCTCCCCGCTCTCGAAAAATTTCCAGCGCCACGCCGCCTTACTGTGCAGCGCTATCGCACTGCCGCGCTAATAACACAGGCTGAAAGAGCGAGCGGGTACTTCTTAAATTTCCCTGATCAGCAGCACGCGCCTCCTTCCTTCAATGGTTCTCAAGTGGGAAGCATTTTGCCCCTGGTTATGAGCTTGAAGAAAAAGTATACACTTCAAGAAAGCCAAAAGTAATTCATTTAATTAGGAGCAGGATGGAAAGTTGGGCGAGTTGGTAGGTCGACATGATGTAAAAACAGCGCGGTAGGACAAAATACACGAGGAAAGGAACGAGATAGGACGAGCGTTGACTATCAACTGAAAAGTTTATTTGACTGGAAAGACATATATACATAAAAAACAATTGAAACGACGCATGCGCTAACATGTTTGCCAAACCAACACTGATGGCGAAAAAAAGTGGGAAACTAGTTTGCTCCTTCATAATGTCAACCACAAGCAAGATAAGCCACTTGTTTATTATGTAAAGTAACTAATGCCTTACTAATGCACTCGTCACCAAGCTTTTTTATATAGAACGCCTCTATTATTTCGCGCTTTAGTTGATTAGAATGACGAAACATTAGGACCGTTTTTTCAAATTGGGGCTGACATGAGCGCGTAGGACACAAACGACAGTTATCAGACAAATGAGATGTAGGTGTGCCTTTCATTGAATTGAAGTGCTCTCTCAAACGCACATTTACACAACGGCCCGTTTGGCCAACGTAAGCATGACCACATGACAAAGGTATATACAACACCAACACTGCACGGTATGTACTTGTTCTTGCGGTTGACAGTAAAACTGTGTGGACTATCTGAATTTGTGTCTCGTTTCTTCCTGTCTACTATGGCACAGACTTTACCTAGTTTATTTGGTGCTGATATGGCAACCTGCACCCCATATCTGGAAGCAACCTTTTTTAATCTTTGAGTGATACGGTGGATGTACGGAACTACCGCGAACTTTTTTTTGTTGATCTACTTCTTTTTGTGCGCTATGCTTGTCGCAGCCTTTTACCGTTCTTACAAGCTTACTGCATGCTGACGCCAGCGCACTAGTTGGAAAACCAGCTTCTTTTAGCTTTTTGACCTGTTCTTTGAAACTAAAAGCTAAAGAAGGTGGTTTGTGCCAACAATTTGTTTGTGCCAACCAAATTGTAATTAAAATGCTGGATTGTTTTTTTGCGAGTTATGCTAAGGCAAGCTGTTTTCGACACGTTAATTTCAATTCCCCATTGAAGGCACCAACATGCAATATTAGCTAGTGTGGTGTTAAGTCTAAGCTGGTCATCAGTAGTGCGGATAGTGGTGTAGATCACGCAGTCATCAGCGAAGTCTCATTTTAACGTTAAGCTCAAGGCACATATAGATATCATTGACATATATTAGGAACAAGATGGGCCCTAAAACGGAACCTTGCGGTACTCCGGAAAAAAACTTCCAAAGAATCAGAGGAATTACTTTTGCACACAACCAGTCTGCAAGTAAAGAAGCTGTTAGTAGGGAATCTTTAAAAATTGCTTCAAGAAAGGGACATAGCTGCTCTGCGTAGCGCCGAAGGAAAACATTTGAAATATTATCAGGACCCACTGATTTCTTAACATCGATTTGTAACAGCAGGTTAAGAATACCTTCCGTAGTGATAAGGACATCGGGCATTGAAAAAGGATGCACCGGAGCAACAGGGCAGCTCGGTGCGCATGTGCGCGTAAATACCAACTGAAAATATCTATTGAAAGCATTGGAAACTGCCTGCGCGTCGTTTACAACAGTACCCTCAATTTCTACTTCGGTTGTTGGGTTTTTAGGCCGTGCCAAGTAACGCCAAAATTTTTGTGGGTGATGCATCATGAAGTGAGATAACGTATGTGAAAAAAAGCTTGCCTTGCACTTCTAATTTCCGCCTTAAGCTGAGATGCAAGTTCACTTAAAATGACTGGGTTCCTCTTGTTATTGCGATTTCTGCATCCTTCTTTTAAGGTGAGTAACACGGCGGTTGATCCATGGTGTTTTTCTTCGTGTGCGTTTTAGTTTCGTTGGGATAAAGTTTTGTTCACAGTACGTAATTATTTTTTTCAGTTGAATCCACATACCATTAACACCCTCACATTCCTCTAGAGAAAACGTCTCTAGTGCTGTGTCGAGGTAATCAATAACACAAACATCATTAGCTCTGGTGTAGTCTTTCACGGCTATCCGTGAATTTGTGCCATCGGGTTTGGGATTTAAGCCATCAAGGTTAAAAGTTATGATTAACATTTTGTGGTCAGATATTCCATCTTCTACAGTGGCTTTACCGGATAGGTTATCAGAAATAAAAGCTAGGTCTAGTATGGAGCAAGTATTTCCTTGAATACGGGTTGGTTCCTGGACCAACTGGGCCAATGAAAAATTGAACATTAAATTGTATAATAGCTCGCTGTTGGTGGTATTTCTAGTACTTCTAAAGTTTGTCCAGTCAATAGCGAGATTTAAATCTCCAGTAAGTATTAATTGGGTACGGGGGGTAACCTTATCAACCAGATAGTCACGCACTTGTAAAAGGTAATCATCAGACGCATTTGGCTTTCTGTAGATGCCACCGATCAGTACTGGCTGGAGCATCGCGAGCAAATATTGTGCACCAAACGCTTTCATGATTCGCGATACCCTTTTCTCTACGATATTGCAAGCCGCGTTTTATTGCAATGGCAACCCCGCCCCCGCGACCGTCACGATCTGACCGAAGTAGGCAATATGACGCAGGAACAATTTCAAAATCAAGTATGTCTGGGTGTAGCCCCGTTTCAGTTATCACGACAATATCAGGAGTGTACGAAAATAACAATTCTTCTAGTTTAGCAGTTTTGTTAACAATGCTACGGGCATTGAAACATAACAAGGAAAACGGTGTAGTGGCTTTAGCGTGTCACGCGTTGTTTTTCGCGGGACTATCGTGACGTGCCCTTCTCAGGGAAACTCTTGCATTTTTTTGTTCATCCCATACATACAAGTCGTCATCTATCTTCAGTTTATCGAATACAAGAGTGACCTTGCCACCATTGTCCCGATCTTCCTTTGCTGATTGCCATAGTTTTTTGCGCAAGTCCCGAACTCGTGCGGAATAGTCTTCAGATATCGATATTGTTGTTCCCTTCAGTTTGCCGCAATTACGAAGGACTAACATTTTTTTCGGAGAAATTGTACAGCTTAAGAATTACTGGCCGCTCTCGATTTTGTTTTTTCCTGCCGATTCGGTGCATACGTTCTACAGATGTAACATTGACCTTGAGGATATCTTTAAAAATGCCCTTAACAACCCGCTCTTGTAAATCTGCATTTTGTTCGTCATCACCCTTTTTCAAGCCATAGATTAATATGTTATTCCGGCGGCTCCTGTTTTCCAAGTCTTCAACCTGAACCGATAACTCTCGCACCAGTTTATTTGTTTCTACGGTCATTACCTCATGCTCGGCGAGTCTATCCTCGCATTGTTGTAGGCGAGCTAACTCTTTTTCTATGGCGGTTAATCTTTCCTGTACCGTTGTTTCTACTTGTTTCAAGTTTTCGGAAAGAGCAGTGAGTGTTTTATTGGTCTTCGTTTGTTCCTTTAGGATTTTCTTGAGAAGCTGGCTGTTTAAGGCGGCTCCGGAACTAGAATCTGAGTCTGAGCGGGGTCCAGGGTTTAACTCCACGTCACCTGATGTCAACAGCAGTAGCCTAATGACAAGCAAACAATCACACAATGAAGAAAGAAGCTCTGTGGGCTTGGCAGCACTACTAAAGTGAGCGAATCGTCTCTAATAGAGCAGACAGAATGTTTGTCACCCACCTGGACGAAAAAGCAGAAATGCATGAACAACCGGCCGAACACGGTGCTACCAAGCCCACTGAAAGGCTGCTGAAGATGGCTCCGGGTTTTATGCTGAAGCTCAAGAGTGTCCACTGGCGTCACACTGTTGACAACATGGTAGGGGAGCAGCACTTGAGGAGCTGCTTTCCATGACGGTGCTCCGTTGTCGGGGCTGTCCGGCGCAGGCGCGACGATGCTTCCTTGCGGTGGAAAAAGTTCCGCTGGGCCGACGACGGAATCCACCCGCAGCAGGGCGATCTGGACGAAAAAGCAGAAATGCATGAGCAACCGGCCGAACACGGTGCTGCCAAGCCCACTGCCAAGCCCACAAAGGTACATAAAATATCTTTATCTTGTGGTCATGCTTAAGTTGGCCAAACGGGCCGTTGTGTAAATGTCCGTTTGAGAGAGCACTTCAATTCTTTGAAAGGCACACCTACATCTCATTTGTCTGATCACTGTCGTTTGTGTCCTACCCGCTCATGTCAGTCCCAATTTGAAAAAACGGTCCTACTGTTCCGTCATTCTAATCAGCTAATGCGCGAAATAATACAGGCGTTCTGTATAAACAGGCTTGGTGACGAGTGCATTAGTAAGGCATCAGTTACTTTACATGATAAAGAAGTTGCTTATCTTGCTTGTGGTTGACATTATGAAGGAGCAAACTAGTTTCTGTCCTTTTTTTCGCTATTAGTGTTGGTTTGGCAAAGATGTTAGCGCATGCGTCGTTTCAATTGTGTTTTTGTATATATGTCTTTCCAGTCAAATAAACTTTTCAGTTGATAGTCAACGCTCGTCCTATCTGGTTCCTTTCCTCGTGTATTTTGTCCTACCGCGCTGTTTTTACATCATGTCATTTAATTAGACTGCGAGCTACATTCGGTGATGAAATATGGATTGCCCGTCGCGCCAGAGCGCTTTCGCCGGAGGATTGGTTTTCAATTACAAGCTGGCTCGCGGCGAGCATTCCGGAAGCCGCGTCCGGTGAATCACACGATGCTGGTGCCGGGGCCGTATCACGATCGGTCAGGCATTGTAACTGCTTCCCCCGCATAGCTTTTTAAATGCAGAGCATTTCACAGTAACTCACGATGTCACCCGCGTTGTCCCGTCGTAGTCCGCACCGTCGTTGTCCTCACCCCTCCCCCTACAATATATAAAAGAAAATACTATCCGGCGCCAGGTTTCGATCCCTCGACCCTGCGGGCGGAGCGCAATGTACATGGTGCTCTACCCACTGCGCCACAAAGCCGACACTAAATGGGACGCCTCTAACGCGCCTTATATCGTTGACTGATTCAAATTACTGCTAACGAGCGCTCTCTCGTCAGCAGTTGCCACAAGTGCAACGACATTAACGTAACGCAAACTACTTAACGTCGTGCGCCCCCGGAAATGCTCTGCATTTGATCGTGCCCCTCGCGAGGGGGATGCTTCACTGCGTGTCTTCCTACTGGCCAGTACATTCGTCGCCATCTGTTGGATGTTGTGCGAACCCTTTGCGGTTTGCGGCGCGCGATTTGATTTTTTGCTCTTCTTCACCCTCACACAGAATATCAGGTCAAAGACTATACGATCAGGCCGAGATTTCCCCTTCCGCCATCGCTGCTTCTATTCCTTTTCGCCCCTTGTGAAATCGTGCACTGCCGACGGCCGCTGCATCAAAGCCGCCAAGATGGCGGGTCGAGCCAACTGTGTCGCCTGCTCGCAACGTGTCACAGCCAAGCAGCACTCTTTTCGCTGTGCTTCGTGTGGCAAGTGCGCGCACACAAAGTGCATTGCCTGGCCCTACGAGGATCTCCAACTTCTTCGCGCTGGCGATCTTCCTTTCCTTTGCAACGCTTGTTGGAAAGCGGCACCACCCGTCAAGCCCGACGAGAACACCGGACCGGCGGCAGAAAACGTTGCTCTCGACCACAACGCATTCTTTCCCTACCCCGGCGATGTTGGTAGGCAACTGAGCAAGATGAATGACCTGCTCATCAACGCCGTGGAAGGCATCTCATTTTTAACGGACGAGCTCAGCCAGCTACGGGAGGAGCACGCCCGCCTTCGAAGCGAAACCACGAAGGCATCGGAAATACAGGCGGCCGCAATTGCGTGTCTTCAGAGTGAGGTGCGTGTCTTGCGCGAGGAGCTCCGCCGCCGCGGGTCACCGCGAAAGCCCTCCGCAGTGCTTGACGCTCCTGCCACACAAAGCCCCCTCAGCAGCTCTGTCCCGGCCTCCTCACCCACCAGCCAGTCGCCCATATCGAGTTGCTTGAACGGCCCCCCTCCCGCGTGGAGCCCTCTTCGCCCCGGCGGCCTCAACAAAAGGCAACCCCGCAACCGCTTCCCCGAGGCTTCCGTTGGGGCAAACGAAAACAGCGACCTTCAGACCCTGCCCCGCCAGCCCCTCAAGAAAGCCTTGTTTGTGTCCCATCTTCACCCCGACACCTCAGTTCCAACCGTGCTGAAACTCGTCACGGATGTTTGTAAAGATGGCAGCGTCGTGTGCACGCGTCTGAAAACCAAGCACCCGAGCTACGCCTCCTTTCATGTTGCGGTAAGCGATGCGTGTTTTGATCTTGTGAATAAGTCGTCAGTGTGGCCGAGCGGGTGCTTATTTTGACAATTTGACGGCACCCTGAGGGAAGACCGTGCGCTAAAGCCCTCCGAAGTAAACGTCCCATGAGTATTTCTTTTTACTACCAAAACACACGAGGCCTACGGACAAAAGCGCAACAGTTCTTTGATAATGTGGTTCTCTTCGATCATGACGTATACTGCATTACTGAGACGTGGCTCTCAGACCAAATTGCTTCTACAGATTGCTTCCCGGACGAGTACGCTGTCTTTCGCCATGACAGAGACTACGAACGCACCGGACAAAAGTACGGTGGAGGAGCTTTAATCGCCCTGCGAAAGTCTATGGTTGCGTTTCGCCAAGCTGATCTCGAATTGGGAAATGAATGCGTTTGGGTCGAAACAAAGACAAACCGCGGAAAAAACCTGCTCATCGGCGTGTATTATATGCATCCAACTCTAGACTTCCCCGCATTCGCGTCCGTTTTTCAGAACCTCTCAGAAAGTATTGTGAGCAGGTCCATGGCTGAGGGTTAGATAAAGCGTTTAATACTTGTTGAAGCAAGTTACACGTCTTCTCTCATCGGAGCCAATGTGAATCCCCGGCCACAGGATCTGCTGAATTTAAAGGGTAGGGGGGAGAAGGGGGAGGCCTTGGCGTACGTGACTCGAGGCTCGTTCGCATGGCGCGAAGCAGTTCGAGTATCCGTGAACATGAGACCGCAATTGCATTACGCGCACATGGAGTGGCAGGCACGAGTTCTCACATCCCACACGGACACACATCACTACACGGACACATACACTTCACACCTGTCTGGCCTACGTGACTCGATGCACGTAGTGATGACCGCGAGTGTTCTGAGGCACAGAAATATGTGACTGCGTTGTATCACACACATGGAGTGGCAGTCACGAGTTCGCACATCACTGTACACGGAGATGCAGGCGTGACTTCTCACATCCCACCCTAGCCAAAATGACCAAGTCCCTTTGGTGACGTGAAAACTGAACAACAGTCTGCTAACATTGAGGTCAAGCTTCAGATGACGCAAGAATAGGGTCGATGTAACCGGCCGCGGCGGCCGCTTTTCTGATGGAGGCGAAAAGCAAAAACGTCCGTGTGAACGAGATTTCGGCGCACGTTAAAGATCCCCAGGTGGTCAAAATTAATCCGGAGCCCTCCACTACAGCGCGCCTCATCGCCTGCGTTGCGTCGGCGCGTTAAACCCTAAAATCAATCAATTAGGGTCGATGTAAGGTGTCTAAATAGCTTGATCTGGCTCACATGCACCACTCTGGAGTCAGGGGTTCCCGAATTCCAGCCGACTTGAGTCACGAGGTAAGTAACCGGGGTCTTCTTTTCGAGGATCTGATAGACTCCCTTGAACCTCGGAGCCAATTTCTCTGACACATGCGGAAGAGGCTGCTGGCGGCGCACCCAAACAAAGTCTCCAACCTTGTAGGAGTGATCTCTGTGCGCCCGACCATAGTACGCTTTGCACGCTTGCTGGGCGTTTTCCGTGTTGCTGGCTGCTTCGGCTAGCTGGGATTGCAGTGCCAAAAGGCGCTCTTGCACAGAAGTGGGCTTTGATGCGTGGATGGTCTGGTATGGTAGATTTGGCGTATATCCGTACATTAACTCAAAGGGGGAGAATCCAGTGCTGGAGTTCAGGCTGGTGTTCACGGCAAAAGCGGCTTCGTCGAGCTTTTTTGTCCACTGTGACTGGTCATGGTTGCACATTTTACGTAAAACGGTGACGAGGGTGCCATTGCTTCGCTCAACAAGTCCGTTACTTGCGGCCCTGTATGCCACTGAATAGTGTACCGTGACTCCGTGCATTCTCATGAAGTTCTTGAATTCTTTGGAGTCAAAGGCTTTTCCGTGGTCAGAGAGGCAATCACTTGGAGTTCCGAATCTATGAAAAACAGAGTGAAGGTGCCTGATTACTTCCTTCGTGGACGTATTCGGTACGGGTTTTGGAACAATGTACCGTGTGGCGAAGTCAGTTACATTCAGAATTGTGGGAATCGTGGAGAACCGCGACCTGCGATCCCGAGCCAGCGCGCGCTTCGGGAGAGACGCTTGTGCGCTGGAACTGCTGGAACCGGTCCGGCGCTCCGCTGGTTCGTCGGCGTCCCCCGAGAGATGGCGCCACCGATGTGTGCGGGGATAGGCGCGCGGGCGCGGGCGGCGCGAGCGTGCGCGCACGGGAGAAGGGACAGTCTCGTCGGAGACCCGGTCGGGACGAGATCGGCGGAACATGGCGGCGGTGATGGATACTTGTGTCTCAGGTGGGAGCTTTGTTTGTCGCGCGCCGTGAGTGCCCACCTCCCGTTCGCGGTCACGACCCGGACGGCGTGATTCGTGAACGCCGTCGAGCCTTGTGCTCGCATGCTTTGGGATTCCCCAAATAAACGGCTGTGCTTCGGCACTACTGTCTACTGTGTTCTCGTATCGGCGAACCTCGCTGGGCTGCCGTAGCCATGGGAGCCCGCGTGGTTGACACGCCGGGAGCTAGCGTGGGGGCCTTACGCCAGGACTGGCAAGGTCCCCGAGGAACCCCCCGTATATCCCACATGGCGCCCGAACGTGGGTCTCGTATTCGGACGAATTCGAGGTTGCTAGCTCTCCGAGAAATGCGTTGCTGCAGTCGTAGCCCGCTACCCTTTGTCCGGAAGACTTCGGACGAAACGCCTCGCGCCAGTCGGTTGCAGGCAGACAGTTATGATGCCCGATACAGCCGTGACGGCAAATGCGTAAACCTTCCTACACGCACCAGGCGGTGAGTCAGTAGGATACCTCCGAGCACCGCAGTCGCGGCCCGCTTGCGAGACGGGAGGTGCGTAGGCCTTGTTCCAACATGGCGGCGGGTCGCCTTCCTCGTAGCGCCGTCCCCGCGCAGTCGCGCCGGCGGCGCCGGTTGAAGTTTCCCCCAGGCGCGGCGGACACTACCGAGCGAGGGTGCGGTGTTTGGGAGTTCGCAAGCCGCACGATGAGCCCGCCGCTACTGCGCTTCGAGTCCGAGGCGGAGTGTTTGCCGATTTGACGCCTGACAAAGAGCGAGGGGGATCGCTGAAGAATCAGTCTCCTCTCGCTGCGGGGGGAAGCGGGAGCAATAGGACCGTTGTCTCCGTGCTTCCGGAGTGCGTGCGTCTCGATGCCGTGAAGTCTCCGCTTGAGATTGCGTTTAGGCAGTAAGAGCTTCGCGCGGGTCGGCAGCGGGCTCGTTGGTCGCGAGAGATCGCCAGTCTTAGTAAGTGACGGACTCTCAGGCGACCTATACCGGTGATGTGCGCCCGTAAGCCGCTGGTATTGCGGTTGGCGCTGGCTCTACGGCAGCTTGTATTGCTGCGAGTGAGTTGCAGGAGCCCGCCTGCTTGATGCTGACGCTGCTTTGCCGACCAACGCACCAGGCCGAAATAGCTCGGACGGGCGTTTCGATGCCGACAACCCGTAATAGTCAGGCGAGCTGCCTCCAGGCGGGGGTGGCGGCTGGAGCACAGTTGCCGGACTCGTGATTCCGCGAGCAAGCGAACGTGCAAGGAGGCGTCCCCTCGGGCATCTTTGTTACCCTATTTGGTGAGATCGTCGATAAGGTTTCCGCCAAGTCACAGGAGATTGCGGAGTCCCGCTGCTCCCCACTTCAAGTTCGGGAATCGTTTAAACTGGACGGTGAGAGCGAGACCTGCAGCATACGGATACCACCGGGAGCCACGCCAGTCACCACTGCCACGGACAGCGAGGATGGCCTGCTGAACCACCGGCGGGGCCGAGCGCGGTTCGTGGAGCTGCTACTCCAGTTGCTGCTCCGGCCTGCCGGGCGGCAGCCAACCATTCGGGAGGACCTGCGGCCGAAGCGGCCACGGAACCCAGGAGGCGGCGGTGTCTGGCGCCTACGCGAGCGGCGCGAGCCTTCGGGCAGCCGCAGTGGGCGCGGCCGTTCCTGTTGCCGCCTCGAGCTGGGAGTGGGGGTCGCATCATGGCGCGACCCCGGCGTTCGTCGGCTGCGGCTGCAGCTACCCCCGGGCCTGCCAACCTGCTGTGCTGCCCAACCGCGAGAGACTTGGAACCTTTGCAATGTGTTTGCGGGTTTGTGAGGCGAGCATCGCTACGGCGGCATCGTGTGGTGAACTTTGGTGTGGAGTGGCATTCGGTGGCTGTTTTGCTGACTTGAGACGTGACGAGTGTGGTGCACCGTGGCGTCACTCGAGCTCAAGTGGCGTCCAGTTTTAGGGGGGAGGAGTGTGGGAATCGTGGAGAACCGCGACCTGCGATCCCGAGCCAGCGCGCGCTTCGGGAGAGACGCTTGTGCGCTGGAACTGCTGGAACCGGTCCGGCGCTCCGCTGGTTCGTCAGCGTCCCCCGAGAGATGGCGCCACCGATGTGTGCGCGGATAGGCGCGCGGGCGCGGGCGGCGCGAGCGTGCGCGCACGGGAGAAGGGACAGTCTCGTCGGAGACCCGGTCGGGACGAGATCGGCGGAACATGGCGGCGGTGATGGATACTTGTGTCTCAGGTGGGAGCTTTGTTTGTCGCGCGCCGTGAGTGCCCACCTCCCGTTCGCGGTCACGACCCGGACGGCGTGATTCGTGAACGCCGTCGAGCCTTGTGCTCGCATGCTTTGGGATTCCCCAAATAAACGGCTGTGCTTCGGCACTACTGTCTACTGTGTTCTCGTATCGGCGAACCTCGCTGGGCTGCCGTAGCCATGGGAGCCCGCGTGGTTGACACGCCGGGAGCTAGCGGGGGCCTACCCCAGAGAGCTGGCAAGGCCCCCGAGGAACCCCTCGTATATCCCACAGAATGTAGCTCTGTTTGTCGCTGGATGGCATTGTTCTGTGGTCCATAGCGATCGAACTGAATGGTACGTCAGTAGTAGGCATGAATTCCATCTTGCCGACGTTCCGGCTGGTTGGTCTGTTGTCTTCCTGGCAACGTTGGCATGCCTGCACGTAGCTTGTAACGGTTGATAACATATTCGACCACCAAAACCGTCCTTGCAGTTTGTCCATCGTGCGTTTGATATCCATGTGCCCACTTGCGTCGTGCGTGAGCTCCAAAACGCTTTGTTGAATCTTTGCTGGCACAACAGGACAGTGATGCCCCTCTGAAGTTACCCGATAGAGGATGTCATTGATTATGACAAACGGTCCTGCTGAGTTAGGTTCAGCACACACTTTCTGCTTGGTGCTCTTGCAGAAGTCGTCCGCATTTTGCATGGCCGTGAATTCATGCGTCTGAGATAGCGCTGCACATGAATGCAGAGAAAGCATGTCAGCAACGTAATTTTGACGTCCAGGGCGGTGCTCAACAGAGAACTCAAATTCCGCCAAATCCAGCAATATTCCAGTGAATCGGCGAGTCGGCTTCAAGTTTCTGGTCAAGCAGGCGACCGACCAATTATCAGTGAGCAGGTGAAATTTCCTACCAAGCAGGTAATGGCGAAATTTCCCTGCAATAGCCCAATGCACAGCCAATGCTTCCCAAACGTTGCTGTGTAGCTTTCCTTCAGATTCCGTCAGTGATCGGCTGGCGTATTCAAGCACGACTTCTTTTCCGGCTTGTTTTTGTGTCAACACCGCTCCAAAAGCTGTTGCAGAAGCATCCGTGGCCACTGTTGTGGGCGCATCGCGATCAAAGTGGCCCAGTATGGGTGCTGATGTAAGGGCCGAACGGATGGTCTGAAATGATTCCTCACACTCAGGTGTCCATTTGAAGTCGGCACTCCGCATTGCAGCTTGAAGTGGCGCGCAAATCTTAGAAAAGCCAGGAATGAAACGCCTGTAAAAGTTTGCGGTTTGCACCCAAGATAGTAGCTGCTTCGGCGTTCTCGGAGTAGGGATGCGCAATATGGCTTCAATCTTTGCGGGATCTGGCTGCTTCCCGTTTTGTGAAATCAAAAATCCCAGAACTTTTACTGAAGGAACAGCAAACTTGCACTTTTTCAATGAAGCCTTAAGGCCTCCTTGTTGCAAAAGGGTCAGAGTCTCATCGAGAAGGTCGAGAAATTCTTCCAACGAGTTCGCAAAGATGATGACGTCATCGAGGTATGTACGCACACCAGATTTCGAATCTCGGGGTTTGAGTTGGGAAAATATTTTATGCATTGCCTTTTGGAAAGTGGCAGGTGCGTTCTTTAGTCCGAAGGGCATTCGTGTCCACTTGAAAGTGCCTTGATGAGTGATGAAGGTTGTCTTGTCTTGATCCTCTTCTTTTACTTTAATTTCCCAATACGCACAGCATAAATCCAATACGGCAAACAAAGAGGCTCCACCAATGTCATCAAAAATGTCGTCTGCTCGCGGAAGCGGCTGGAGGACACGGACTGTCATCTGGTTGAGGGCCATATAATTCACACATAGCCGCTTTTTGTCACCCTGTGTCACGACAAGAGCTGGAAATCCCCACGGTCCAGAGGTCGGGCGGATGATGTCTTTCGACAGTAAAGTTGCTGTCTGGTTTTCTAGAAATATTCGGTCCGAGGCTGTGTATCGGTAAGGTTGTCGTGCGTATGGCTGGGCATCGGGCTTTAACTTAACTTCATGTTCAATTCCTTCGTAGAGTCCAAAGTCATCCGGACTCCGTGTGAAAAGGTCAGCGTGTTTTTCAACAACGCGTTTGACAGCATCATGTTGTTCAGGAACTAGCTGTTTTCCGAGAATGATATTAGTGAAGTCGTCGTCACCGGAACTGGAAGGGGAAAGAGGGGCTTCTGGGCTGCAGAGCTTTGTTACAGCGCAGCTTATTGTGGGGGCTGGGTTCACTTCAGACGCAGCTGCTTTGGCTGGTTTGCTCCATAATGGCTCATTTTCGTCGGGCTCATGGGTTAGTTGAAGTGCATCGGCCTTGGCATCTCGAGCATCAAAGTGAGACAAAGCTGATATTGTCAGCATAACAGCGTTGGCCATTCGTGGCATAAGCTGGTCGCGGCACTTAATGATGGTTTTCGTGCTCGGCTGGTGGATTTCAGATGGCTGAGGAGGCTTTACGTGGAGCTCAGCTCGAGCAGCGCAGAACCAGTCCTCTCCAAGAATGAGTGGAAGCGCGCTATTTGTCATAACGGCCACTTCTACTACAGCTGATATTGCTCCAACTGTTATCCGGAGACAGACAGTTCCGATAGGCGTCACTGATCCTCCTCCGACAACAAGAACGGGTGGTCCTGTCCACGGCAAAACATTTTGTTTTGTGAGCAGTTTCGACGATATAATCGTCATAGACGAACCACTGTCCGGGAAGGCTGGAATTTCTCCGATTCCTGGTATAACGGCAGGAACCACAGCGCAAAAAAATTTTGACCCATCAAGTGAATCAGGTACGTACGTGGCGTACGCTTTTGGCTCTGTGTTCCGGTGATCCTTACTTCTTTCGCTGCACTTTGCTGCTAAATGACCGGTCTTCTTGCATTTAAAGCAAACGGCGTTCTTTATGTCTTGACCGGGTTTATGGGCTGGTGCACCATACTTATCAGAAATTTCTTGATACCGTGCATTTTGCTCGGCGGGCGGAAGCTCAGAAATGCGCTTTAGTGGCGGGCGCAATTGCTTTTGCGATTTTTCTTTTGGAGGGAAGGTCGAGGCTGGTTTGTCTTCGTTTTTGGTCTGCGCAGAAGACTGTCGAACGTTCGCGTCCCTTTTGTGTGCTCAATGGTACGGTCTACCTCAATTGCGATGCTCAAGAACTCATCGACAGATTTCGGGTGCTGTACAGCAATTGCTGTTGCCAGTTGGTCATCGCGTATTCCTTGGATTAGATATTCAATCCTTTCTTTGTCTGTGAGGCTGACCGGGCATCGAGAAATTACCCGCAGTTTGGCGAATGCATACGAGTGCAGAGTTTCCTCGGCTAGCTGTAATCTCGCGGTCACGGTCTCCTGCCACTGGATAAGTGAAAGCTGTTCTCCAGAACTTTCTTTTAGGCTGGCTTTCTAGATGCGCCAGGTTGTCATATGCCGAACCTGCGTTTCATGCCAATCTGCGGCTGCTCCGCGCAGTTTGCTTTGAGCTATTGCAAGGAGTGTAGAATCTTCCCATGCCGCTAGTTTTTGGGTTCTCTCAAGCTCTTCGAGCCAGCTCTCGGCGGATGGAACACCACTTCCGTGAAATGTTCGCAGTGAAGCTGATAGATCAGGAAGAGTGTTTACTGTAATCGGTCTCACCTGAGAAGCCATTGCAGACGTCATGATCGCCATGTATTGCTGCATGTAGGTGGTGAACGGTTGAAAATTAGAAGCGCTATCTTCACTGAAGCTTGGCATTTGAGGGAATCCAGTCTGGGCAGGAGGAGTGTGGCTGTCTTGGGCTGCATCCGGCGAATCATCTTGGTCTCGGTGACTTTCAATGTCGGCGAGTAGACGGGCGGAAAGTTCTTCTTTGTTGCCTACGGTGTTAAGCTGTCGGCGTTCAAGTTCTTGTTTTATGAGCGGCATTGTGATTTGTGCGATGTCATCGGCGGTTGCGTTGCTCCAATTGATGAACGGCATCTCGGGCAGATTCGTAAAGACTGCAGGCGAAGATGTTTGAGAGTGGCGGAAGCGACGGCTGATTGCTGAGCGAGTTGAGCTGCTCCGGTGCTCTTCGGCTTGGGCTGAGGCTGGGCTTGTCGGGCTGAGGCTGGGCTTACTGCTTGAAGAATGAAGCAGGCTCTTCTCGTCAGTCGTGTCGCTTAAAGCTGCAGCAGGTAACGTTGGGCGACTGCGCCATATGTGAGCAGGTCCATGGCTGAGGGTTAGATAAAGCGTTTAATACTTGTTGAAGCAAGTTACACGTCTTCTCTCATCGGAGCCATTGTGAGCCCCCGGCCACAGGATCTGCTCAATTTAAAGGGTAGGGGGGGAGAAGCGGGAGGCCTTGGCGTACGTGACTCGAGGCTCGTTCGCATGGCGCGAAGCAGTTCGAGTATCCGTGAACATGAGACCGCAATTGCATTACGCGCACATGGAGTGGCAGGCACGAGTTCTCACATCCTACACGGACACACATCACTACACGGACACATACACTTCACACCTGTCTGGCCTACGTGACTCGATGCACGTAGTGATGACCACGAGTGTTCTGAGGCACAGAAAAATGTGACTGCGTTGTATCACACACATGGAGTGGCAGTCACGAGTTCGCACATCACTGTACACGGAGATGCAGGCGCGACTTCTCACAGTATAGACCCTGGAAAGTACAACATTCTTTTATTCGGTGATTTCAACGTGCCCGGCCGGTGGTGGAATCCCGGGGAAAATGTTGGCAATTCTACCAAAGCCGCTCACTTGTTTAACTTTTTCTCATTCGCTGGATGGCATATGCTGCACTTCCTCCTAACCCCGCAGGAAATGTCCTTGACATCGTCTTCTCCAACTTGACCTCCTTAGACCTTAAACACGCTCGAGAAGCCCTTGTTCCGGTCGACCCGTTGCATGAACCATTCACTGTCACGGCTTTACTACCGGTTGCCTATGAGCGGCGCATGGAGACCCCATTCTTTGATTTTCCCCGTGGCGATTATAATGCCCTCTACATAACGCTCCAGGAGACGAATTGGGAGCCAGTCTACACATCGCATAATGCAGACGCAGCGGTGCAGCTGCTCACAAAAATTGTCCAAAAAGCAATAAACGAGCACATACCAAAAAAGTCTAAGCGCCCTCATCAATTCCCTTTCTTGTTCAGCAAAGAACTCCGCAGCGCGCTGCGCAGTAAGCGTCGATTCCACAAACTAAGGAAAGCTAAAAACGACACGTCCGCCAACACTAACTTCAAAGAACGGCGCTCACTTGTGAAAGTGCTGCTCGCTCGCGACAAAAAACATTTTTCGGACTTCACAGAATCTTCGCTTACTCGATCCCCGAGCGACTTCTGGCGGATCTTTAGCACGCGCACAAGAAAGGCCCCTGAGCGGATTACTCTGCAGGATGGCGACACCATCGTTTCCGACCCAGCCAGCATTGTTGAAATATTCACAAAACACTTCTTGTCCGCGTACTCCTCGTCACGCGACAGCGGCTTCCCGCTTCGGCTCGTGCAGATAGGTGATGTCATACACACGCCCAACATAACCGTTGAGGATGTCACGGCTGCTATCCGCAGCCTACCTTCGAAGAAATCCTCAGGCCATGATAACATCCCATGCTTCACTGTAAAAGGCTGCTCTGCCATTTTCGCGCCGTTGCTCTGCCACATTTTTTGTCTCTCGCTTGAAGAGCAGCACTTTCCGACAAATTGGAAACCCGGCGTTGTTTTTCCTCTCCATAAGTCCGGAAATGCGTCGGTGCCTGGGAACTATCGACCAATATCTCTCCTTTGTTCTTTCTCAAAAGTTTTCGAAAAAGTAGTACACCGTTACCTCTTGTCCAAAATCCGGCCCCTCATTCATAGTAATCAGCACGGTTTTATACCTGCCCGGTCCGTCGAATCAAACCTTGCCTGCTTACTGAGTGACGCCAGCAAGTACATACTTTCACGTCAACCATCCATCTACTTCGACTGCAGCAAGGCCTTCGACCGCGTAAACCATGATTTGCTCCTTCGCAAACTGTCTGCTTATGGCTTGGCTCCTGCTTTCTGCGAGTGGTTTGCAACCTACCTGAAACAGAGAACAAACTTTGTTCAGTACGCTGGTGCTAAGTCTCGCAGCTTCACTGTACCGTCCGGGGTTCCCCAGGGCTCTATTCTCGGTCCTTTATTGTTTAACTTATTTGTGAATGATGTGCAGTTAATTATAAAGCATTCATCTCTATTGCAGTTTGCAGACGACATGAAACTCTATCGCACAGTGGGATCACAGGCGGACTGCGCCCAGCTTCAACGCGACGTACAAGCAATCTCCCTCTGGTGCAAAACTAACTACTTAGATTTGAATCCATTGAAGACCGTTACAATTACATACACTCGAAAAACCTCTCCTTTAACCTTCCCATACCACCTCGACTCTCTGACGATAAGAAGAGTAAGCGAAACACGTGATTTGGGCGTTCTGATGGATTCTAAACTACGATTCACACCGCATGTTAACTACCTCGCACGCTCATCTCTTCGGACTTTGGGCGCTATCTCTCGTGCAACAAGGGACTTCTCAGGAGGTTCGTGTTTCCTTGCTCTGTACAAAGCCCTTGTACTCCCAAAGCTGGAGTTTGCATCGGCAGTCTGGAACTGCATGAGTGCGTCGTCGTCTTTGCGCTTGGAAAGGGTTCAGAAAAGGTTCACGCGCATCTTCTCTCGCCGCTACACCCTACACGAGAAATACGCTTACAAGGATCTCATCAAGCGGCTGAAGCTCGAAGAACTGCAATCTAGACGCACAAACCGCGATTTAGTGTTTTTGTTCAAGTGTATCCGCTCCAGATTCGACAGCCCGAAATTAGTGAGCTCTGTTCGGCTAAGGGCACCAATTCGAGCTCTCCGCCCCCAACTTTGCTTTGATGTGACCACCTCAGAGATGCTGCCTCCACTGTGCCGTGTACAACGCGTGTATAATGATGACTTTCGTGCATCTTTGGACGTCTTTTCCGGCAATGTTAACTCTTTTAAATGCGCCGTGAAAAATGCATGCATTTGAAGCCGCTGTTGCCCATTCAGTATGGTATAGAAGTTATCTCGTGTTCGTGTTTTCCGTTCCCTTCCCATTTTCTACACTTGCACCGTTTGCCGTACACATACTCCCACGTACCTATGTCTGTGTGTACCCACGTGTCTGTGCATGCATGCACGTGCGCATTTGCCTGCACTTGTTCACCTTCACATGCACCCGCGTGGGCATGCGTGTATGTATGTTTTGTTTGCACTCACGAGCGTATGTGCCGTGCATACATATAAATTTTGCTTTATATGTACTTATTTCCAGTATCCACGTTCCCCAGTAAGTTACGACGGTAGATTGTACTGAACTTGCGTGTATGCCAATGTACTTTGTAGTATACCTTGTCACAAGCCCTGTCTCAGCGCGTGCTAATGTACCTGACTGTAATCTTAATTCCTTAAATGTATAAATTGAGTGTGTGTGTGTGTGTGTGTGTGTGTGTGTGTGTGTGTGTGTGTGTGTGTGTGTGTGTGTGTGTGTGTGTGTGTGTGTGTGCGTGCTCGCATGTGTGCGTGTTTACGTGTGTGAGTGCGTGTGCGTGCCTGCGAGCACGCGCGTGTGCGGTGGTACTATGTACTTTGTGACCCCTGCACTTCATAACCAGTCTCCATGTTTTACCGTTTGTTTATCTGTGTGTCGCCCTGTCCTTTTCGTGTGCACCACCCAAGAAGGCCTAGTGCTGTTGGTGGGCACCACCCAATAAACAATAAACAATAAACCCGTCACCAGCCTTGGCGTCATCTTGCCCGGTGGGGTCTTCGCCACCGGAACCGCTATGTCAAATTTCAGATTACAGCCGCTACTCATGGCTACTTAGAGTGATGGCCTGGGTTCGACGATTCGTAAATAACGCTTTACCGCAACGTCCGGCGATGACCGGGCCACTGGTTGCTAACGAAGTCCAAGAAGCTGAACTGTACTGGATTCTGCAGGTACAGCACGATGCATTCCCCCAAGACCAGGAAGCTCCATCAAACAGCCAGCTTGGTGTGGGGACTTCCCGACTGCTTCGTCTACAGCCCTTTTTGGACTCCACTGGCGTTATCCTGGGGACTTCCCGACTGCTTCGTCTACAGCCCTTTTTGGACTCCGCTGGCGTTATCCGCGTGGGGGGACGACTACAATGCTTACAATCTCCTTTCGAAGTGCGACATCAGATCATTCTGCCCGGAAATAACGATTTCACCCGGCTGCTTATTCTGGCAACCCACGAGCGCCTGTTGCACGCTGGAACACAAGCCACGCTCACAGAGATCCGCCAGCGCTGTTGGATCATTCGAGGACGCCAGACAGTGAACAAAGCCCTCCGCCAGTGCTTGCCATGCCGAAGGCGCAGGCTGACACCGGAGACAGCACCGACGGCACCATTACCACGTGACCGCATAACGGATAAGCCCGTTCTCTATTGTGGGCGTCGACTTCTGCGGTCCTCTGTATACTGCCGTACCAACGAATGTACTACCGTACTGTACTGCCGTACCAACGACCGTACCAACGACGCACGAGAACACGTCGCCGTGTTCTCGTGCGGCGTCACGCGGGCTCTACACCAGGAATTGACGGGGATGGCAGCGTCAAGTTTCTTGCTCGCCTACAGGTGCTTCATTGCTCGCCGCGGAATACCTGCCACGGTATAATCCGATAATGCCCTGGCTTTTAAACACTGTGCGAAGTCCTTCCACTCCCTCACCAACGCCACACTCCAAGATTTCTGCAGCGGACAGCGCATTGTTTGGACATTAAAACAAAGAGAACACACCGTGGTGGGGCGGTTAGTGGGAACGAGTGATCCGGATAACAAAAGAGACGCTGAGACGTACCCTTGGACGCAACTCCCTGACAGCTGAGGAACTGGTCACCACGTTGTGTGAAGTGGAGGCGGTTATAAACAGCCGGCCCTTGACGTACCTGACCACGGATGCCGACGGACCTCATCCCATAACACCGGCTCACTTCTGGCTCGGCAAGCAGAACACGTGCCTCCCCCAGAACCACGGGCCATTCGAGCCATCGTCGAAAAGCTCCTAGTTGACACGCCGCTGGAGGCACTGACAGAACGTCACAAAGCGCCTATGGCAAAGATGGCGGAATGAATACCTGCTGCTTCTGCGGTCCGCTCACGAAGCGCCCTCACATCCGTTACACGAACTCGCAGTTGGAGACGTGGTTGTAGTGCACGATGAAGGATACGCCCCAACGTTTTGGAGATTCGGCCGTGTGGCCAAGTTGCCACCCGGACGCGACGGAATCGCCCACTCCTGTGTACTCCGCCTGTCAACTGGTCAAGAAATCAGACGGCCCATTCAACGGTTCTACTTCCTTGAAGCCAACCCTTAGACTTCTTGGCGGGCCGGGGAGTGTGTAGAAAATAAAGGTGGAATGGGCGGTTGAGACAAGCGAAGGCAGGGGGCGTGGCGCGATCAGAAGAATAAGATCGGCCGCGCTCGCGTGCTCGAGCTTGAGGGTTCCGTGACCACCACGAGAACCGGATGTCTGCGTCCTGCTTTCCTTGCTTGATCCGCCACAATGGCCACACCGCCAGAAGAGTGCGTGCAGCCATCCCTGTCCTTTCTGTATACCAGGTAACTATTCAAGAAATTTGTGTGTTTGGAATTCAGATGTGTTTCCTGGACATACATTACACATGGCTGATTGGCATGCAGAATCTCATACACGTAGTCAAGATTACTCAGAAGGCCTCTGCAGTTCCATTGAACTATGTTTTCTCTTCCCATTATTTAGTGTCAGAGCTACGGGAGTGTGTATGTTTATGTGTCGTCTTTCGGGCCTGTGACTTTTGGATTCGGGTTTTTGGGCCTTTCTGTAGGCTTGGACGTCGGAGGCCGCTCCTTGCGCTGCGTTGCAGGCAAGAACGGCACGACGTCCATCTCGTCGTCCGATGCCCTGGTTGTGCCCGTCGAACTGGGCCCCCCGGACTTGGCCCCCCTTCGGGGGCCCTTCGTTTGACCCGCCACCGCCGTAGGTGTCCGGCGCACCAGAAGTGGCACGGGCGGTGCGGTGGCGGTGGAAGCCGATGCGGGGCCCGTGGTGTCCATGGCACCCTCCAACGCACTGGAGGACGGGGAGGCAGGGACGGGAGCGGCACCGGTCTCGACGGAAGAAGTTGCCACCACAACCGCTACTGGCTCGGCGAGCGGTGCGCAGGCGGGTTGGGCTGCCATAGGCAACCCAGGGGGGGGGGGGGGGGGCGGGGGCGGCACCAAGTCTGACTCGCGGTACTGGGTTCCCGCCGAAACCAGACGCCACTCCGCCCCCCCGGCGAGCTGCGTCGGCGTACTTCCCCAGACGGAAAGAGGCGAACCTCTTCCGCTCCTCTGGGAAAGTGATGTTTTCAGTGACCTTGATGGTAATGATTTTCTTTTCTAATTGAAACCTTTCGCATTTTCTAAAGTAGGCCGCATGTGGACCCTGGCAGTTTACACAAAGAAGTTGTTGCACGTTGCAGTTTTCGGCCGGGTGATCGTGCTGGGCGCAGTTTGCGCAGGTAAGTCGGCCGCGACAGGTGTTTCTGCCGTGCCCGAAACGTTGGCACTTCAAACAGCGCCGTGGGATCGGGATGTAAGGCCGGACTGAACAACGGATGTAACCTGCGTTGATGAATTCTGGAATGGTCGACTTGTCGAAGGTTAGGATATGAGGTGCTTTGTCGGTATTTGCTTATCGTCTCTGCGGATGGTTATGCGCCAGACCGCTGTTACGCCCTGACTACGAAGGCCCTCCAGCAGGTCAGCTTCAGATTCATTGATTAGGTCAGATTCGGAAATCACGCCCTGGGAGCTGTTTAGGCGGCGGTGGGGCGTGACTCGGATGGCCAGATCGGCGATGCGGGTTTGTGCAAGTAGTTTATCGGCCTGATCCTGACTACTGACTTCAGCAAGGATTCCACCGGTTCTTTGTTTTTTGGCTTTATATGATTCGCCGATGACACCTTCAAGAAATTTGGAGATGAGAAATATTGACTTTGAAACAAGCTGGTTCAACTGGTCAACTGATTCCATCACTAATTAGCGAGAGTAGTTGTTCGGTTTCGGAATACTCAAGTTGGGAAGTGGTGGAAAGGAAACTTCGGTGCGGCCCCTTTTCGGGGGCCGATCACGTTTGGGGTGGGGGGGGCGGTTGAAAATGCCATATGATACATTCGAAAGCAGGGAGACGGGGGTACTTTCTCCTTTGACCTTACCCTGGTAGTCAAAGAGGTCCCGGAGCTCCCAGCCTGGTAGACAGGCAGGGAGCCCATCGGCCGGAGCTTGACCAAAGCTCCGACGGCCACCGTTTACGGCTTCTACCCTTCACCTTTAAACACCTCGCCACGGTTGGACACGGCTTATGTATGGGAACTCGGGGTCCGCGGTGTCGCTGCTCACCGTCACCATGAATACACAAGGTGCCCCGTGCGGGGCCTTTTTATGTGCGGCCTCACGCGAGTGAGCAGTGTAATTCGTGACTCTTGCATGAGTAATTGGTTTCCGTAATGCGAGAAGCTGAAGAAACTCTGGGTTGCCGATACATAAAAAGCAAATGCGGCACAGCGACCGATTTCGTGGTCGCGACGGCGGCAGCAGGCTCTCGGTCGACTCGATGAGCACACGAAACGCGTGTACAGCCTACGCGGGCGATACGCTGTTGGCGCGGCTGGTCGTTGCGGCGGCGGTCGAACGACTTCGGCAGCTGTGCGGCGCACTGAAAGCGGTTTTCGAGAGCGCGAGTACGCCGACGGCATCGAAGAGCTCTGCGCCGCGCGAGGTGATACGCTGTTGTCACTTTATCGCGCCGGTCGGGGCGCGGACGAGTACAGCACGCGGCGCCCTACACGGAATCGATTTAGCTCAAACTACTTCGTCAAAAAACAAATAAATACTAGCCGCTGTTGGCAACATTTCTCTCGCCAGTTAGAAAAACAAAAAACGAGGCCACATTTCGCAGTACTGAGCCTCGGGGAAGGTCACTGCTTCACGAGTGAAGACACTGCAGTGCTTTCGTCACTGCATGACATCATTAGGCAGTTTTAGCATATCGTTACTGTGTTTACGTTACCGTTTACCGTGTTTCCGGGAGTAGACTGCGCAGCGCGAGAGTTACCGCGAAAGGTAACTTACCGGCACAGGCTTCACCGTCAGCAGCGCTTCCGGTAACACGGTAAACGGTAACGCAAACACGGTAACGATATGCTAAAACTGCCTATTATCTAAAGATTTTGCGCGGGCACCCTGCTAACAGGAACAAAACTGCCCCCGTAAACAAAAATAATAAAATTCTGGATTTGAACTTTCACAACATGCGCTCAAACCTACACCCTAGCCGCCATCTTTCTACACTTCCCTCCCACGGTAGCTATTTTTTTCTTTTCTCTCACAAACACAGGGTGGTTCGATCGGCACAGGGCATATTAGCTGTGCCGGCGCCCATCTAGCGCTAAACCACTGCCTTTTGTGCACCCAGCTTCACCACGACGTCTCGCGATGCCTGTGTTTTCGTTTTACCGAACGACTACAGGCATGCCTCAGCAGCTCACAACGAATTAATAATGGTTGCACGAACTTCGCAACCCCTTTTCGGGCATGTTTTCAATGTCTAAAGCAACAGACGACCAGAAACACATCGAATGCGCGCCGTCCTCTCACAGGCAGCTGTGGGAGAATCCGCCGGCTGCGCCCACTCGATTCCTGAGTGTCACTTTCGGCCGTCTGTAATGGTCGCCCTTTTTTCCAGTTTCGGTTTGAAAAGAGCGTTTTTGATTTTCGTTTACGATGCAGCGAAGCACATTTGGGCATCCAAATTTTGCAGGTAGCAACTTTTAAGGTTATAGTACCGGAAAATAGTGCATTCACGGAGCCGAAAATTTCGTTGCAGTTGGCCATTAAAGAGCCGACTGTAATGAATGGGCCCAGGATTGGCGTGAAAGTCACGAGTCAGTGGCCAGTGCGTGCGCAAGTAACGTTGCTTTATGCATGACACGAAAGAAGCAGAAGTTAGGACACGAAAGCAACCACGCGAGACGAAAGATACAAGCGTTAAAAAGGCAAGAGGCTAACGGAAATGTCCGCAATAAAGAAAGTAAACGTCCTACGGGGTTTTGTCCAAGCCCCTCGAGGTGTTGAAGTCCCGGCGTGCGGAGTCGACGAGGACGTCACGGCGAGGCTGGCTCGATGACTGGTTCTAGGCCCCGTCGTAACCAGGCGCGGGACGTCGGGCAGGCATCGTCGACCTTTCCGATGAGTCACGGCTCGAGGGCGTAGCAGCGGGTGTGAGCGGAGGGTTCCACCTCCAGGTGAATCCGGACCCGCGCTCTCTCGCCCAGCGCGTCACCAGCTCCAGGCACGGCCAGCCCACGGGTTGTCGGGATCAGCGGCGGACGGCTCTCGGGAACAGCAGCGGTTGCGCTCCGGGTCTTCCCCGAAACGATCACAGGGCCGCGCTCTCAAGCCCAGCGCGTCACAGGCGTCCCCTGATCACCGGCCTGGTTCGATTTTTCTGCACGCACTCGTTGCAGCTGCGCGCTCCGTCTCCTCTTCCTCTTCGTCCACGGGCACTTCATCACACCGACACAATTCCTGGATCAGTTCTTAAAACTTACCACTCGCGGAAAGTAGCGGAAAGAAAAGGAAAGCAACGGGCGAACAATAGGTTTACAATGCAGCGGGTTGCTTGGCTCACGCAATCAAATAGTGGAGAGCAGAAGACAATCCGCATGGCAGACGACAAGCGGGCGTCTTGGTGATGTGATGCGCGCGATAACACATAGCCTCGTTGCAAACGAACTGCGCATGCGTGCGAAGTTACCCGAAAAGCTGACAGGCGGCTCCCGTGCACGGAATGACACCCGCTCCCGCGTTCACCTAAACTGTGGTCTAGATAGTACACGAGTAAACAGACATTGGCTTTCATACAGAAGAGCAAAACGAACAACTGACAATAATTCGCTGTGAAGCAAGCATCAACACAGGCAGCAGACTTTTAGTTGGAGGTTTTATATACCATATGCTGAATATCTGAAATGTATTGCTCACGGTGACACTAAGCACCATGACAGAGAAAAGGCTACAAGGTACCATTGTGGGCATACAACCGGTGATACCTAACCCCACTCAACGTAGTCTTGCCAATCTAACAATCACTGAAATCTCCAACCGAAAGAACCCTATGTGCAAACTCAAATGGCAGCCTGGAACAAAATACACAAAAAAAGTAGCAGGAGTCAAACTTCCTCCCTGCATTGCACCAAGGAGCTATACGCCATCGAAGCCACGCTGGATTCGGGTATGCCCGACGTAAATTTAGACACTAAGCTTTTTCATTGCAAGTCAAAGCCAACAAAATGAAAAAGAAATGCATTGCTAATTTTGTTAAGTGGCGATTTGACTTTGTAATGTACCGCCTTCTCGCAGTGTGCCAGAAAATATACTCGGAACGCGGGTTTGGCGATGGCTCAGGGTATATTGTGCTGCGCTTCCAGGTTTCGCCATGGTGAGTCCATTCGCAAGGCACTCTTTTTTTAACTTCAAAGCGATACACGAGAACTACTGCTGGGTAATACTGCCAGCGGCGCCGATAGCCATCCCGCGAAACAATAACATCCATTTCGGCAATGTCTACATCAGGAGTATCGATGTCGTATCACAAGCGAATCGCCTCCCCGCTCTCGAAAAATTTCCACGCCGCCCGCTGTGGTTCAGCGCCAAAGACCGAACGACCAGCTACAACGAGTTGACCAAGGCCTTTCGGCTGGCCCGTAGACTTCTCCCGTGGACGTCTCCCGCCGCCCTGCATAAGGCTGAGCAGGTCACAGGCCGTACTGTTCAGGCAGTTACAAACGAGGATGCTTCCGAGCCCGGCGCTACTGCACCGGATGTACCCGGAATCACACCCCGACGACAAGTGCAGAGCGTGCCGCAGGGAGACGGCCACATTCGAGCACATGCTCTGGGACTGCTCCAAACATTCAAGCGAAGCTAACTCAGGACGTATACCGCCGCAGCTTGAGGAAGCAATGCGGAGTCACCACCAAGAAACGCAACTCCAGGCCGTCCAGCAGGTCATCGAGGCGCTGGCTAGGCAGGAACCGCGCGAGCCGGCAACGGCGAGCGAGGATCCTCGCAGAGCACCCGCCAAGACGACGACGTAGGCCACGTCTGAAGCGCGCGTGCGCGCTTTACTGCAGGCACAATAAACGTTTCTCCAATCCAACCAACGCCACTCCGCGTTTAGTGTGCAGCGCTATCGCACTGCCGCGCTAATAACAAAGGCCGAAAGAGCGAGCGGGTACTTTTCCCTGATCAGCAGCACGCGCCTCCTTCCTTCAATGGTTCTCAAGTGGGAAGCTTTAGCATTTCAAGCGTATTTTGCCACTGATGATGAGTAAAAACGTCTACACTTCAGGAAAGCCAAAAATAATCCCTTTAATTACACTGCGAGCTACGTTCGGCGCTCAAATATCGATTGCCCGTCGCGCCAGAGCGCTTTCGCCGGAGGATCGGTTTTCAATTGCAAGCTGGATGCGCGGTGAGCCATCCGGAGGCCGCGTCCGGTGAATCACGCGATGCAGGTGCAGGGGGCCGTATTGCGATGGGTCAGGCATTGTAACTGCTTCTCCCGGATAGCTTTTTAAAGATGATAGTCTTTCTTGGGCTACTTAATCGCAGAAATTTTGGTGTGTCTGTCTGTCTGTCCGTCTGTCTGTCTATGGCTCGATTCAGCCACTCAGCCAAAGTAAAATTGATATTGCACAGTAGTCTGATATACTCACAGCCACATATAAACGTCTAAGCCCGGTTTATATGTTCATACTTGTCAACTTTGTTGAACAAGAACAAAACATTACGCACATATAAGACAGGAAATTAGTACACAAGGGATATTTACAGTGTTCCTTCATTAAAAAATCCATGGATGCTTGGTTTTTCGATAGCAAATGATATTCTACATCTACTGCAGAAAACCGCCGCCTCCTGGCGGCATATAAAAAATCACGCGGCAACAGCAACGGAAGGTTCCACTAGCTAGGTTCCATGGTCTGCTTGGAACGCACGTGGAGCACGGCCACGCGGCTCTATAAACCTTCTAGTCGGCCGCCTCCATTCACGCGTGTCTCCGCCGTACTGCAGCGCTGGCATCGAGGAACCCGGCCTGTAGCAGTGGAACGCGGTAAATTAAATCACCTTGCGCATACCTTTATTGTGTTTACCTTCGAATGAGCGCGACGGTACAGGAACAGCAGGTCAGCGGGAAAGCAAAAGGGGGCATTTCCTTGGCAAATGTCTACAAAGACTATCGTCTTTTGACGACATTTGTAACGAAAGGAGCCGAAACGCGGATCATTTTTTCCCGTGCAATACCAAAGGAAATAAAAAAATGACCTCGCGAAACGCTAACTTATATTTCAGGTTTTTTGCCCATTGACACAATTGTGATACAAGCTGGTTTGTCCGCAAGGATAAGTTAGCTCGTCCGCACGACGGGAAAGCTTTGCGGGAAAGCTGACGCGCAGCGCTCCTGTCATTACGCGATATTCACACACAAACCATAGAACTACACTGACAGGGGCACCGGAATTACCAACTCCGTGCTTGGCGCACTAGTAACTTCTCACAGTTCATAAGACACCGCCGTTATCTGTAACGCGTAATCACTGTGGTAGAGAAAGCCTTTGCCCCCCCCCCCCCCGAAGATAAGTGTTCGCTCGCCCGCCGCGACGCTATCAGTCGAACGATATGAGGTGCCCGAAATATCAACAAAAAATGCCAGCACAGACATTCACCTCCACATTTCACCTCACTCGCGCTTCTTTGCTTCCCTAAGAGGCTGCCTTCGGGCCTGCGGTGTAAATAGGTTTTAACCACCCTTTCAAAAAAGAAACCGTGTTAGGCTTAAGCTAATCCTGCGCCGCGTCAGCGAAGCAAAAGAGGCAGCGCGGTGGTAAGGCGAAACTCAGTTGTGAATAATTGAATGGTACATACCTTGCAAAAATTAAAGCCGTTCCACTCAACGTGAAAGCTGTCGTAAATGCAGAGCAGTGATTCGCCATAACGGCCTGTGGCACCGTTATCCGCTTACTGCTACTACCCATCACGCTCTTCGCCTCCCTGTCTGACTTCTCTCTTGATGAATTGAACGGAGGTTTGTCCAAAGCAGTTCACATTTCCCGCCTTCCCAGTGCTCGCGCGCCCCCTGCCTGGAACGAACAGCGCGAGCGGTTCTCGCACGTGCCGGCACCTTACTGCGCAGTCCACAACGCGTTGTTTTTGGCGGTCCCATCTCCCCGCGAGGGGGACTCGAGTAAATGCGTCGCATAGGGGGTGGGTGTATTGCGTTAACGTTTAGTGTTTGGGGAGTTGGTAATAGTGAATGCGTTGTATCAGCAGCTTCTTGACGTAGTTTGAATAAGTCAAGGATATAAGGCGCGTTCGTAGCCTCGCATTTTGTGTCGGCTTTGTGGCGCAGCTGGTCGAGCGCCATGTACATTGCATTCCGCCGCAGGGTCGAGGGATCGAAACCAGGCGCCGGATAGTATTTTTTTTATATAGTGTAGGGGGAGGGGTGCGCACAACGACGGTACGGATTACGACGGACGTCAACGCGGGTGACATCGTGATTTACTGAAATGCTCTGCATTTAAAAGGTGAAGCGTAAAATCCATACGACGCCGGGTTTTCAGACGCAGTTTTCCTTACTCGAAAACACGGACGGCGCACAGACCGTGGACTGCATGGACGACGCTCCTATTCGAAGTGGCGGGAGTCGGAGCGGCAGCAGCGGCAGGACGATGAGCGCGCATGCGGGGCGCGATAAAGTGTCGTATTCCGCGCTGCGTGCGCGTGTCAGGGGGCGATGTGCGTCCGCGTACTGGTGAAGGCCGATAAAATACGAGAAGTTATCGAGACCTCTGACCAGCCGTAATGTGTCAGACACCTCCGTTAGAAACACCTGGATATTCCTCGCGAACTGGAGTCTTTCTTTTATTTTTATTTTTTTATTTTCCCATAGGTTCCTGAGAAGCTTCCTGGGCTAAAAGCTGTTTTACACAGCTTGACGGGGCCCGGGAAGCCATTACAAGACAGCAACGGCGGAGCAGTACGTACAGAAAAAAATAAAAAATGAAAAATAAAAAAAATAAACAATAAAAGAAACATCCCCCTGGCGAGGGGCACGATCAAATGCAGAGCATTTCCGCGGGGGGCGTGCCTGCCAGTCTTATGGATTACGTATTGGTTGTTGTTGTAATTGTTGTCTTCCAGCGTAGACATTGTCGATGAAGTCGATGGTGAAACGTGAAACGTGCCGTGAACCCCCTGCCGCGGCTATTACGCAACGTGGAGAGGCTACGACGCAACGTGGCGCGGCTATGACGCAACACAATCCAACACAATCCCCTTTAATCCAACCCAATCCAATCCAAGCCAAGCCAAGCCAAGCCAAGCCAATCCAATCCAATGCCCTTCGCGAAAGTGTGTTATAGCGCCGAAATCGCGCCACCACATGAACGCGAACCGAACGCGGCGAGAGAGGGCGTTGCGAGCGGAGAGAAGGCGAGGAGGACGCGGGGGAGAGGGCGCACGTGTGGCCGACGGTTGAATGAGTCGCGTGCGTAACCTTCCATTCTGTGTCGGCTCCGTGGAGCAGTCGGTAAAGTGCCGTGTACCTTGCGTTCCGCCCGCAGAGTCGTGGGATCGAAACCTGGCGCCGGAAGGTATTATTTCTTTATATAGTGTAGGCTGTGGACTACGTAGTGATGCGGACTACGGACGCCAACGCGGGTGACATCGTGAGTTACTAAAATGCTCTGCATTTAAAAAAATGGCGGAGGGTTTGCTAAAGAAAACAAAAGGTGCCCCTCAAAGGGCTAATGCTGAGCAATTGCAGAATAAGCCAAGGCCTGCGGTCATACCGTACTCGCACCGAGTTGCACACAACCTTAAGAAGGTCGCTTCCAAGTACAGCATACCGGTTGTGTTTTCAGCGCCCTTGAAACTTGCCACGCTGTGCTCAAGAATAGCGCCAGAGATGAAACGCAAAAAATGCGAGAAGAAGCATGCCACGACGTTTATTAAGTGTGCCATTGGTGTTGTGTACGAGATCCCTCTGATTTGTGGTAAAGTGTATATCGGCCAAACCGGCCGCGATGCATTAATGACCGCCTCAGAGAACATGCCTTGTCGATAAAAAATGGAACTGGCTCACACTTGCCACAACATTGTAAAGATTGTGATTCTGTAAACCCAATCTGGACAAAACAAAAATAATCGAAAGGAGCAGAGATGCTACCGCACGTGAGGTTGCCGAGGCTTTTTTCATAAAAAGAAAAGCCCTTATGAAAATTTTTATTTCCTTTGAGCTCACATTTAATTGCCCATTAATATCCCAGAGGCAGTACAAGGGAAGTTTCCTTTGAGTTGCCTCTGAATTGAGAATTGGCCACTGCTATTTAATAGACTTTGAATACCCTTCCTTTGAATTGCCTCCGAATGTACTGCCTTTGAATTGTCTCCGAATGTACTGCCTTTGAATTTACTCTGAATGTACTATCCTTAACACTAGTCTGCAGAAAATGCAGGGAAGCATGCTTCAGCAAAAAAGAGTCCGTGTCTTCAGCAGAACTTCTCTTTTATTTTGTGAATTGGCCTCTTCAGCAGAACTTCTCTTTCATTTTGTGAATTGTCCTCTTGCCAACATCGTAGACAGGCTGCCACTTATCTCCCTGGGGGGGGCAGCCAAAAGTAGCACACGTC